>NW_027555847.1:512999341-513436842 GCF_003287225.1 Phascolarctos cinereus
ATATAAAAATATTATTTGATATTATTCAATAAGAAGCAGCATTGCATAGTGGAAAGAGCCCTGGATTTGGAGTCAGAAGAGGTAGGTTCCAATCCCCAATTTGACATTTCTCGTCTGTATGAATATGGGTAAATGTTAATTAATATTTTGTAGTACACTCAAGAAGATACTCTCTAAGCTTCAGAAGGCATTATAAACATTAACTATTATTATTGTTATTATAACTATCTTTATTGATTTCAAATTTCCACAACTGGAATTTTATAAGTTATTGCTAATACTAATTCAGAAGACAGTTCTTTTTAAACAAGATATATTTAAAAGAAGGGTTTTTTAGTCATAAAGTGGTTTTATCATACTGCCAAAAGTTCTTAAATTCATGCATTGCCATATTTTTTTTTCTAATTTTTTTTTTTTGGTGAGGGCAATTGGGGTTAAGTGACTTGCCTAGGGTCATGCAGCTAGTGAGTGTTATGTGTCTGAGGCTGGATTTGAACTCAGGTCTCCAGGGCCAGCACTCTAACCACTGCACCACCTAGCCACTCCCATTTTTTTTTTCAAAAACCAATGCATCCTTCATTTAATAACAGAAACTAATGGACAAATATTTTGCTTTCATCACCAACCTAGCTGAATCACATCTGTTTCATAAATAGTATGATCATAAAATAGAATTTGTTTTGAAATATTTCAAAGTTCCTCAAATATTCGGATTTAAAATAGTCTTCTATATAAAAACATGTAGCATTATGTCCATAAAATAAATGAAGAAAGTTAAGATAAATTAAAGCAGATATCAAAGCATATCCTAAGCCTCTTTAAATACTCAAAGAGCAGGGTTCACAAGCACAATCTAAAGGTGTCAAAAGTCAGCCTCAGTGTCTCAGATTGCTAGTGACTTGGCCTCTCTCACACCCTTTAAATGAGCTCTGCTTCTAACTACTTTTTTACTTGAATCTTTTGGGCTCAGTATCAGATTGTAAAAAGGTTTAATTCCAACCTTTAACATTCTTTTCACTTCTCCCCTAGATCTCATTGTTCTCTGTCTATCTTCCTACCATAATTCCCATCTCCAGTTTTGTGTCTCTTATGCTGGGTCCAGTACTGCTGAGTGGTGTGAGTTTTTCCATAAACCACCCAGACCTTGTACACGCTAATTTCTAGCTGTCTTCATGTAATTTTCTTATCACCTTCCAGGGTCTCTAGCATCCTCTTAGGAAGGACAGGGCTCTATACTCTTTGGTGTTAATTCTCCATAGTTAGCCTGACACAGACTCACACTACTCTTGATCTCCAGTCAGTCAACAAACATATGGTGTGACTTCTATATTCCAAACATTTTGCTAAAGTACTGAGGGCACAAAATAAAAATAAAAAGACAGTCCCTGTCACATGGAGTTCACAGGAGACAATACAACTGAGATTTGGACGTTTAAACCCTCCCTGACACCATCTTATGGCCCAAGTCAATCCTCAAACTTTAGGTTTCCTCAGTTTATAACAGCATGAAGCTAAAAGCCAATTCCATATCTAATGTATAATTATATGTTGGTTTTATTTGTTTTAGGTGAGTTAATTGGGATTGTGACTTGCCCAAGGTCATACAGCTAGTAAGTGTCAAGTGTTTGGTCTCAGACCTGATTTGATCTCAGGTCCTCTTGACTCCAGAGCCAGTGCTCGGTCCACTGTGACAGCTAGCTGCCCCCAGATTTGCATATTGGAAGAATCACTTTAGAAATAATTGTGCTCCTTTTGGGAGTTCATCCTGCCTATTTTTTTTTTATTGGGCTTGACATTTTCTACCCTCAACAACATGGCTGTCTCTGGACCTTAAACTCTCCCTACACACACACACACCACACACACACACACACACACACACACGCACACACACACACACACCATCCCTGTTCTTCTTATGTATGTTTCTAATTCTATATTTTAGCATGCATATTTACTTTCACACTTTATCCTTTCTCTTATTAGTTTGCATGCTCTAAGGTTATTGTCTCCTAGTCTATTCAATCACTTTATTCAGTACCTAGGACAGTGCTATTTAATAAAGATTTTTTTTCCAATATATTGTGTTTTTGTAGATAATATCACTATTTTTTTTTTCTTGGAAATGCAGTGTAACTTGCCAGATACTGGTTAAACTAAACTTTCTCCATCAGCAGTGTACAATTTGCTCCATTAAACCTTAACAACTTTACCTGTTAAGCTATGCTCAGAAAATAGCAAAGAGTAAAGAATGACTAGCAAAAGTAAGGAGAAAGAAGATCAAAAAAATTGTGTGTGCACATATATACATGTACTGCAGAAACTGAATGTTAATATGTGCTCTGCTATGCTCAGTCATTTTTACTTATCATAGAATATAATAATAATACTCAGGGAGGAGGAGAAAGGTGACTGCATGAAAATTCTAGTTCCTACATTTGGAAAATGCTAGAAGAAAATGCCTAGCTGTACTATGAATTCAACCATAAAAATAAAAAATTATAGTAATCAAGTCAGCTTTGTGTAATAAAATAATGAATAAAGTTTTAACATCTGCT
Organism: Phascolarctos cinereus; assembly: GCF_003287225.1. Classification (NCBI taxonomy): domain Eukaryota; kingdom Metazoa; phylum Chordata; class Mammalia; order Diprotodontia; family Phascolarctidae; genus Phascolarctos; species Phascolarctos cinereus. Next base: position 513,001,900 of record NW_027555847.1, read on the forward strand.
ATAAAAAGTTAACACCTTCTGGCAATATTCACGGATAGGGTAAGAAATGTAACTTGTAACTTAAGTGCATTGCTTGGATATCAAAAGCTTGAGGGCCCTGATAACTTCAGTTTCCTGTCAAAATCAGCTTCCAAAAGGTCTATTGCTTTTTAAGTGCATGGCAGAGCTATTCACCCTTCCACAAAATGTCTTTGTACTCAATGGTGGCAATTCCTTCTCAGATGGATTAGGGCAGTGACCATTTCTGGCCTTCTAAAATTTGTACATCAACTATGCTATAAGAAAGCAAGCAATGGAAGTGTGCTTCTCTTCATTTTCTTATAAAAGATAAAGAAGTTATAAACACCACAGACCATTTAACTTTGAAGGTTCTGAAATGACTGTATTTATGTAAAATGTAAAAATGCAGTAAAGAGAAGTGTATGAGTTTAGAAAGCTGGACAATGGAGGGAGATTGTCCTTGTTTGGGGGCTTATTCAAATATTGAGAGTTATCAAAGTGAAGTGTTTTATATTGTTTATCTTTTCAGTGTCAAAATATGTAAGCTACGTTGAAGAATGAAATTCAGTTTGACAAATTCTTGTTACATATCTACCATGTGTGGTTCTAAATTACAACATGGCATAATAGAGCGTAAGCCTTGGAGCTGGCAGGTTTGAACATAAGCTTTGCTCCTTGACACGCACTCGCTCTGTGAGCCTGTCTATGTCACTGAATTTCTTGGTGCCTTGGGTAATTTTTAAAGATTATGACCAACAGATGAATTGTAAATCTATAAGATTAGACTAGTCCATTTTCTTTCCTTGTTATACATGTGTTTCATATCAGTTTTATTTCATTTTATTTGGCTTTTACCATTTTTCTCATATAAATTATCATCGGTAACATTTCATGTTTCCATCATCCTTTGTATCACCTGAAATGTGATTCTAGTGAGATCATAGTGTTTTCATAATTGGTAGCTATTTATTATCAACAGGGAATATTGCTATTAAAATGCAGTGCTTTGGGGATAGAGAGTATCTTGGGGTCATTGAAAATATTGTATAGTTTCCCAAATGCAATCCAGGTCCATTGCCTCATCATCTTCATTTCCAAGATCATTATCCTTTTGTAGTTCCTGTCCTCTATATAGAATTTGATGGATTCATTCAGTGATTTACCCCTCCATTGTCAACATCACTGGGCAAAGTATGCTCTTTCTCTTTTTTCCCCATGTGGACAGCTTGGCCAATCTCTTTTGAGTGACCATGTACCTCATGAAAACCATTCTGTAGGGTTTCCAAGGTTTAATGCAAGCAGTAAGAACCTCATGATTTCAACAAGACTCAAAACCTTTTCTGTTCAGATTAAAAATTTGTTATTTCCTTTCCATATCTTGGGCTTCTGCATAGAATTGGTCTCTCCTTTTAGAGATCAGATTTATACTACAGACATACAAGGGTCAAGAAAGATTGTAAGAGCTAGAGAAAGCATCTACAGTATACTGTCACTTCTTTCAGTCTTCTATATATTGTCAATGTTTTCAGTCCACCTAGCATTATGGATAAGAACTACTCAGGGACATCCTTATGAGGTCTGTGAAAATTTCCTCCTTTGCCTTCTTGTTTCCCTCTTTTCTGTGTTTGATGCTTTGAAGCCCTTCACAACCTGGTCCCTTCCTATCTTTCCAGGCTTCTTACACTTTACTCTTTTCCACTTGTTTAACAAGTCAGTGATACTGGTTTCTTGCTGCTCCTCATGCATGACACTCCATTCTGACTCCATGCCTTTTCATTAGTTATGCCCATGCATTAAAAGTACTCCTTCCTCTTCTCTGCCTCCTGACTTCCCTGGCTTCTTTCAAACTTAGTTTAAATCTCATCTTCTACAAGAAACTTTTCCCAGTCTCTGTTCCCACTCTACCCCAGTACCTACCCTCTGAGACTATCTCTCATTTAAACTGCATATAACTTATATATCTGTAGTTGTTTAAATTTTGCTTCCCCTATTAGAGTATGAGCCTCTATAGAGTAGGGACCAAGATTTTTACCTTTCTTATACATATTTGCTTAGAACATAGTAAGCACTCAATAAATGTTTCCTATTTCTTCTTTCAGTATTTCCTCCTCTTGAAGACTTTAGGGCTTTCTTGCCTGTCTCCCTCCTGGTACAGAAGAAAACAGAATTGCATCTTTATTCACAATGTTTTGGAAAGTAACTTGTCTAGAAAAAAATAATTTTTAACATGAAAATATGAATCTTGGAGAGCAGAACCTCAGATGTTATCAACAGGCTAGTTATGGAGGGTGGGATACTTTTGGGGTGAGAAGACCTTTCTGAGAATTACTACAACAACAGCAATCTTGACCTTGCCTAAATGTCCCTAACAGGTGAGACTACACATGGCATCTGCTCCCTTGAGCTATTATTATCTGAGTAACTGACGGAGGCAGGATTAGGAACAATAATCATATGAGACTTCTAACATTGCCAGAATAATTTTTTCCTGTAAGTTATTTAGAAATATCAGTGATCCTCCCTACTTTACATCCAATCCTACTAGTAACAAACAGAGATTTTTTCAATTTTGAAACAGATTGTGGTGTGGTTGAAAAATAAAAACAAAACCAAAACAAACCCTGGGCCTGGAGTCGGAAGTCTTGGGTTTGCATTTCTTGGCTTTGTATGCTGGTAAATGTTTAACAACTATTTCTCTGGGGGGAAAAGTATGCATGACATATTTTTAAGTTTGATAGGCATTATTAACCTTTACCTTATTTCTTTCTTAACTTCAGAAAATTGAGGAAACAAATATTCAAGCCCTGATTTGGATAGCTGGTCAATTTCCAAAAGTGTGAATACTTACACTGAAAATTTGATAATTGGCTCTCCTGAGCTGGTGCAAACCCTGTATAAGATATAACTTTAAATAAATCAGTTCCCCTTCTTATGTCTCGGTTTCCTCATCTTTAAAATCAGGGAGATGGATTAGATAATTAGTAAATTCTTTTCCAATTGTATGTAATGGGATTTGGGTCCTTGACCAGATGACCTAAATGGAGAGGCTCACATTGCATGTCAGTCCTCTCTGAAGCCAAATGGGGTTTAAGTTCCTCCCCTGAACACACCTCAATGGCTACAGTAACAATCCATTTTGGATTGCCAAAAGCATAAAACTTAGTCACTTCCTCCTTCATAGTTCCTCTATTTTGACTCTCTTGTTAATTGTTCATTTCTTTTTCCCAGATACCCAGTTAATCTCAAAGAACTGATCAGCTTGGGTGATGATTGAGTCTGAATGAATCCTGACTACATGAAGAGGGGTTAATTTTTTCTCTAGATTTCAAAAGGGTGTGTGCATGTATGTGTAGGGTGTAGTTTTGGGGAAACAATTCAACGATCTAAAGTCAAGAGAATTTACTCATGTATATACAATTAAGGAGTTCTTCTCATAGCTTCAGGATATGAGAATATACTATTATTACCAGAAATGAATTGGGGATTGAAGGATTGATTCAGTTTAAGAAGTGTAGTTCTAAAACATCCCAAAATGTTGCCTTTTTAAAAAATGTCAGAAGAGAGAAGGTGTGTATCTATGAAACCAGTGATTCTCTTCTGAGCCCTCGTGGTCACTAGTTTGGCATTCCTGTCTATGGAGCCATTAGCAAATGTAAGAATTGCCTAAGGATTTCTTTGGTCTATAAAGCTAAAGTGAATTATTCATTGGAACTTAAGAGGATTGCCCAAAAGATACCACCAGAGGCTGTTAAACCAAGCCAGATTGTTGGGAGGGGCGAGGGGAGGGCTTTAATTCATTTCCAAGCTAATTGGCTTAACACCAATTAAGTTCTATTTCCCTTCTATAGACATAGCCCAGAGTTTCTGAAGCTAAATTTGTCTTCCCTGTGGATTCAGAATTATTGCAGATGCTTAAAGCTGTAGCAACAAGTACCTATTAAGTATCTGGATACAGTTCATGACAAGTTATGTTTGGAAGAGTTGTAAGCTTGTCAAAAAATTTTAGCTCTCCCCCTACTTGACATTTTCTCTTGCTCCCACTTTCGTTAGAAATATTCTTTCTTTTATGGTGTTGAAATGAACCATCTAGGAAAGAAAAAATGTGGCAGAATTCATTCCCAAGATAGAGCCTGATGAAATGGAACCATCAGAAATATCTGAAGTACAGCTTTCCCACAGGTCCAGCTTCCCTGTTATCTGTGTATCTACACGGTTGCTTCCAAACCTTTTCTGACCCCCATTCCCTAATATGTGCTGATATGGCCAATTCCAAACAAACAATGCCAGTTAGAATAATAAAAGACAAAAGCTCCCCAGGCAGTGGAAATTCTGTTCCCCTTTCAACTTTTAGAGCTGCTTCTTTCTAGATTATTGCAGTCCTTGTATCTAGAAATGAACTGAATCAACCAGATGCCAGGGACAAACCTTCAAATTGTGTAGTTGGAATTCAGGTGTCAAATGACCTGAAATTGAAGAGGATCTTCTCCATATCTCCTCCAGCAGCTGAAAGAGATGTTTATATGTACACATATGCCCCTCCCTCCACTGTTTGTCATTTAAGTCCCAACTGTGCTGTAGCCTTTTACTGTGTAAGACAGCAAGACAGCACATTTTGTAGATTAAACCAATAAGCTCAGAAACATAAAGAAACAAATCTCATAATTGTGGATTTCAATTAAAGAAAGGAGGATCAAAGCAAACATTGGGCTTGAAATTATGCAGCTGTTATCTATACAAAATGAGGGGGGGAAAGTCTGCAGTTTCGCTGTAATTTTGAAACAACAAAAAAATAACCCACACAGTAAAGCCTGCAGTAGCACAGATTGTCTATGCTTCTCGCGTCTCAATCAGTGATACAGAAATATTGAGTAATAAATTCCCTGCCTCTCTTGATCTGAAAAGCTCCCACCATCTGTGAAAGACAATTTGTAACAGCCTCAATATTAAGATTCAGTAAACAGACAATCACTTGCTTTGTGCCGAGGAGTGGCTACATTTGGAGAAAAGCATAAAGCAAAACAATTAGTAACACCAAGACCCCTCCATTACAAAATTATCGAACCGCCAAAACAACTCATTTCAATCACAGAGTTCTCCCTTCAACTGGAGAGTAATGCCGGAGATTGCGTGCAATTCAGCTACCTCTGCGGACTGACTGTATGTAGGCCTCATCCTAATGCACTGAATTATTAATGATGGTTTAGGCAGTTCTGCTCTGTTGGTGAACCAATAATGTCAAGGCAGTACCTGCAAGATTAATTATAGGAGAGAATGGGCTGAGGTTTCCAGGGACTGAGACATTAATAGAGACCGAGCATTAGTTTCAGGGGATTCAACAGACAGCTGAACAAATGCCTCAGACAATGTTATACATGCTAAATCCTGGCAGCTCCATCCTAGCAGCCCCAGAAAGTTTAGAAACATTGTTTTTAACTGTGAGGTACAAAGCATTATGAATCAAAAACTCAAAAATGAAAAACAGACGATCTGAGCCCAGAGTTACAAACTCAACCTGAACTGGATGGCACAAACAGATTACTCTCCTATAAAAAAGAGAAAATGAGCATAGACTATTTAGCACTCTATTTGGCCTTGGCAGAAGGAAAAGGTGTCTTCTTAATCTATTTTATTTGCCAGAGACATAAGATGGATGACACCTGAAGAGCAACATTGCATGTCAGTGAGTTTCAGTTTGGAATTTTGGCTCTGCTTTCCCTAAATACAAAAATGAATAATGATTTCTTTAAAAAAATATGTATTAGAAACTTTAAAAAAAACAACTTTAAGAACACTTCTGGCTACTGAAAATCCCTAGCTATGCAGCACACTGGAGAAAACTGCAGCCATGGTAACACTAAGACAGGATGCTAGAGGCTTGAAAACCCTGCTACTGAATTTAAGTCATTGCAGATCTGAGTCCTCTTTCTTATCTTTTAATACAGCTTAATTACCCATCTAGATCTTATTTTAGGCTAAATGGTGTTCTGCATATTCCCTACCCCCTCCACTCTCCTCACTAATCTCTTCCCCCTTTCCACTTATTTCCCCAAGTACATACAATCACGGGGAGAAGGAGAGAGAAATCTATGCTAGATTTGATCTGTTGTGTGAAATCATCACGACTGCAGAGAGTGATTGCTAGAAGTAAGTTATCAGGTATTTCCTAAGGAGTAAAGACAAATCTCATTGTCAATCCTCAAAAGATAGCACTGAACACTCTACTAGGAAAAGAACTCTTAATTTCAAGTAACTGGAAAGATCATAGCCACATTTAAGTCACCCCATCTGCTGTGGGTTTCAGTAGAAAGACATAAAGAACTGGCAAACCAAACTCCCTGTGCAAGGTCAGGCAGGTTAGGAATTTTGTTTGTTTGTTTGTTTCCGTTGTCTGTTCCTGTTGGTTTGAGGAAAGCATATGAAGTATAAGCATGGTATTCAATGGCTTAGTACCTGACATGGGCTAGAGAGGAGAAGAAATAAAAGTTTTCCTTTTCACATTGTCCTCCCATAATGTCTAAGGCTGATTTTACAGACAGAGGAATGGCTTAAATCTTAGTTGGTGGGAAGGTACTGGAAGAACATACTAGACAGAAAGTAGATAGGGAAGTGATAAGGCAGTATGGTTGGAGATGAATTGTATTTTTCTCTCTAACCTTTGTGATTAAAAGAGAATCAAAAGTAGTAATCAGTGGGTTAAGCCTTTCATAAGATTTAAGCTCTTACCATGTCAGTACACCTTGAAATTCATCCTCTTACCACTGATTTCTTGACTTTCTTTGAAAAAGAAAACAAACATAACAAACTATAAATATATTTTAATTAATTTCTTACCACATTCTAGGCCTTTCTTTTGTATATGGCCTGGACTCCTGGCTTCTATTTTTTTTTTCCTGAGGGTTCCTCTAAAGAAGTCTTGATTCATATAATTGTCCTAAGATTTTGTGCATTCAATTATGATTCTGTAGACTTGCTTAGTCCTTGCTTTTTACTATTCATAGCTTGTCATCATCATCATCATCAGCAGCAGCAGCAGCATCTAAAAGTATTTAGTAAGCATCTAATTGTAGAGAATACTTTCAGAGGGCACTTATAGTGGGAACTTATTGCGTTCAGTAAACAATAGCCATATCCTGATTATCCATGTTAATTGGGGCCAGAGAAAGCATGGATAATTGGAATTCTTAGATAATCATCAACCCCCATTTGAAAATAAAGCATCAATGCTTTCTCCCTTCAACTATTTTCCTAGAAACTATTAGAAAAACTGACAGACTTAAATTTCATTTCTTGTTCTTCCCACTTTGTAGTCCTTCAACTCTCTTTTCCCTGGGGCTTCTTTTAGAACCTATGACATACTGAAGTGTTTGTAATTTTAAAATGTGTTGAAGGCCTGTGTAATAAGTATAACTAATTTATTTGTTTTATTAGTTTCTTTACATTAAAAGCCTGTAAAGTTTCTCAGGGAAAGCAAAAGAAAAAAAATCGTCTTAGTATAGAGCTACAGAAACTTGAAAAAATACTTTTTAAATTGATTGGAGAAGCCCTTAAGAAAAAGAACTCAATGCAATGTAAGAAATGCATTCATGAAAAAGGTAGAAGGAACCTAGTGAGGAAGAGGAATGAAAGAGGAAAGAATAAGACTATCAAAAGAATTAGTCACCTAAACAATCATTTCCATTTGAGAAGGAAAATAACACAGTGTTGAATGAGGATTACACAGAGCACAGGGAAAGGGCATCTTGCCTTGCCTTTCCTCTGTCTCTTCTATTCTCAATTGGAATAAGGAAAGATGAAGGGATAGGGCCTGGCAAGGAGACATCACATGTCAGGTGTTCTCACTGGGCCCTGCCAAGGCTAGCAGAAGGCAGTCCCCGATAAGGGCCTTAGCTAAGATGTTAGGGTAAGCACCTAATTAAAGATTTGATGCCTAGAGGGAGCAGGTTGTGGCAAACACAGGCTTTCCAGCAGAGATGCCACAAGTTCCAAAGTATTAAGCCTCTAACAATGAAAAGAGCTCCAGACTCTCTACCCTAAAGCTGCTAGCAAGTGTTGTTTGGAATCCCAGAGTGATAAAAACATCAAACTTTATCTTACCCTGAAAGAAGGAAAACTGGGTGAAATTATAATGTTAGCAATTGTAACAGCTCCTTGCATGGAACTGTGATCTCTTCAGTATGTGCAGTATTTTCAAGGGTAAAATCACAACCCCTCCCCCCCCATTCTGTCTGGCACTTGTTTGTACATGTTTGCTCATGAGTCCTTCAATAGACAACTACCTAACATCTGAGAGAGTTTTTTAACTTTTTTTTTTTTGGCACAGACTCCTTTTGGTAGTTTGGTGAAGCTTATTATATGTTGCTTATGTTGCCTCTGTGAGTGGGTTGGTGATATCCTAGAAGGGGCCAACCCTTCTTAGAATAGTGTTCTTACATGTATAAAATAAAGTACATATAATTACAAAGGAAACAAATTATTTTGAAATCATTACCAAAATTAAGATGGGAAAATGACATCACAAACTATGTTGATTTAGAGAATCAAAATTCAGATTTAGAATTGTTGATGTAGCAATTGCCTGGACCAACATGAATATCACCACAAAGTCCTTCTCTGATGCTTCATCTTAGCATGAAGGTGATCATAGTTTCTTTAAGGTCTTGTCAGCATTTCACAAGCTCTGGTAGGTTCTTCTATCCCAGAAAGATTTTGAATATAATCTTCCCTTGCAACTGACTACATCTGCTTTTTGAGGACCAGCCTGTCTGAAAAGCTTCTCATGAATAGGCTATTCTCTAAGTGGTAAATTATTTGTCCTTGACAATTCAACAGAATATAGCATCAATAAATCATTTCAAATAGTTGATCTAGTAGAAGTGAAGCCAAAATTCGAGATTTTATATGATCTCACCTTTCTTTCAATTAGCATATCATAATATATCCTTTCTATAGACATATATTAACATACAAATTGCTGTTCAATTCAATTGGTTTCTATTTATTAAACTCCAGCAATGATAATAATATTGTGCCAAAGAAAGACAACATTTACAGGAGACAGAATGAGAAAATAGGGTGCCGGACTTGGTGTGATATCTCCCTCAGATTTTAGTTACATAATTGCTAGTGTCACTTAATTGCTCTCCTCCTCAGTTTACTCATCTACAAAAATAGTGAGTTGAACAGAATACCCTCTGAGTTTCCTTCCAGCTTGAATTCCATGATCTTATGATCCTGTCTATATGGAATTTCAAGTCTGGCAGAGAAATAAGAAGGAATAGATTTTCCTTAGAAGCAAATAAGTAAAATTGAGTAAAAGTATTTCCCCCCCTTGAAAACCTAAGCAATTAATGGTTATTATGAACTTTCCTTCTGAGGTCTGTACTACTTAACAGTGTTTTCTAGGAGCAACTAGCTGAAATAGTAGGCACAAGGACCCTAGGATCTTATGAAATATTTAGCAGATAAAATTATATATTGGGATGAAAAGAATATAGTGGTAATTTATATATGTAGAGATATACTCTCCTTAAACCATATTTTGAACATTATTAAACTCATTTTGTTAAACATATGTTATAGTTATTTTTTGTAATTTATATTGAAACAAATTTTTCCCCTATTTTCCACATAGGATTTCCTTTGTTGTTGTTTTTAGATTTAAGAGTATGTTATTTGTATTAGTGATCAATAACTATACTTGGATCTCCATAGTGCAAGACTGGATGCATTTTTGACCTTATCTGAATTAGCTAGATGTAAGGTTTGTGTTTGAGACACATGCTCAGAAGTGCTAGTAAAATAAATAATGATGATGCTAAGACCTTGGAAAATGAGATGAAATTCTCAGATGAAGAAGTCAATTATTCTGACCAGTAAGCATTGATCTTCCCAGTAAAAAATCAAAAATAATAAAGAAAACTGCTCCAAGGGGAAGGCTTTGATTGACCATTATGATCACCAATAGCCAGGGGTGTGCTGATAAAATTTTAACAACTGGATCTTCTGGATAAATATATGCATCTCATACTTTTAAGTTTAATCTTCATTATTAACATGCTTTTCGTCATTTTGTTTAGTTCAGAAAAGTCAATAAAACAATAAGTCAAGCCCTGATCTGTAATGTTTGCCAATTCTGGAGATGTAAATGCTTCCACTTCAAATTCAACATTTTTTTAATTTGAGCTTGCTACAAGACATCTCTGTCCATAGTCCTTATATGCTGAGATTGTATAGCTCAAAATTAGAAGAGATCTTTTGTAGATTCAATCAAGTGGTTCACATGAAACTTGTTTTCCATGAAAGCCATGTGGTGACCACAGGGAAAAACAAATAACTATCAGAGTTGATTGCTCTGAGGTGGAGTTATTTGTCATTTTAGATTGTAAAAAGTCTAACAACCCTCCCTTTGAAATGTTTTATGTTGCCAGTATGAGTGGAATTGTGATATAAGAGAAGAGCCACTGGGTTGGGAATTAGGAGATTTAGATTTCAGTTCCATGTCTACAACAAAAAAAAAAGTAGCCTTGTAACTTCAGGCAAGCCACTTAATCTCTCTGTGCCTGTTTGCTCATCTATAAATGAGGAGGTTGAACTAAATGATCTCTCTAAGGACTTTCCCAGCTCTAAATGTCTATGCTGCTCTCTGATAAGCAAATCAGTGTCTCTATGTATCATTTTGGTTCACTTACCTCGTTAAGTCCATTAATAAAAGTCATCACTTTCAAAAAAAATAGTTCATCCAATTTTACATATTCAATTTTTAATTGCCAACTCTTTTTTTAACTCTTCAGACCAATGTAAAGAGCAAATATTCATGTGGACTCTAAATTAAAATTTGTCATGGAAATCTACATGTTAAGGAATATTCCCCAATAAAAACTTGATTATTTAGGTTTTGCTTTTAAAATGCAAAACTTCTTAAGTTAATTTCTATAATTCATTTCAATTACTGCTTGCTTAGTAACATTTAATAACTTGGTGATATTGAATGGGATTCAATATGAATTTACCAGACTTAAAATAACATAAGGAGTGGTTATATCATTATAGAGTGGGGGTGTTAAAAGAAAGGTGAAATTATAAAATAGTTGTTGAGGAACTAATTTCATACATTAAAGAGCTGATCAGTTTCTTTTACTCATTTACCAACTTTTAGGAGCAAATGTTCTCTAAATGAATGTTAATGTAGTAAGAGTTAGTGCTATGCCACTCTAAAAACTGAAAGCAGAGTTAAATGTATAACTTATATGTTGAACTCCATTTTGCTGGAGGATATAACATAAAATACCAAATCTCAAGGTGATTGAGAAAGATATTGGAATTCAACTGCCTCTGATTTTCCTCTTTGGTCTATGATAAGTTTTTATGTCTTAGCATTCCCATGTCTATCTTGGGCACGCATCAATGAATCTTTAGAACTGTTGATTTGGCAAGTGTTCTTTATTTTTCCTTTTAAATTAAATTTTACTTTAAAAAATCATTAGGCTTATTTTCTATCTCTTCCACCTTTTCTTTCAACAGAAAAAGAAAGGAACCAAGACTCTTTCAACAAATACACCTAAACGATCAACCCAACAATGAATGTCTCAATTTACATATTGAGTTTATTACCTCTCTATTAGAAAGTCATTAACATTATTCATCATCAGTCTTCTGAACTGATGATTGATGAAACTTTTAAAATCTTCTAAAGGTATTCATGTTATTGTTCTGGTAAGAGTATTTGTCAACAATGGTGCAGAGTACAATTAGAAGCTTTATCATTCTCAATTTTGACATATATTCCTTCCTTTGATCTGGTCTTAATGTTGTCAGAAACACTTGATTAACCAAGGTATATCTAGATGAGTTCATGGATGATCTTTCTGAATTTATGATTTGGACGGCTTGACCTTGGTGTATCTACAGTGACCTTAGTTTCTAATGGCTCTTATATAGATAGGAAGCCAAATTGTTGTTTAGTTGTTTCAGTCCTGTCCTACTTTTTGTGACCCCATTTGGGGTTTTATTAGCAAAGATACTCGAGTGGTTTGCCATTTCCTTCTTCAGCTCATTTTACAGAATAGGAAACTGAGGCAAACAGGCTTAAGTGATTTGCCCAGGGTCACACAGTTAGTAAGCATCTGAGACCACATTTAAATTCATGAAGATGAGTCTTCCTGACTCCAGGCACAGTACTCTATCCATTGTATCTAGCTGCCTAGGAGGCCAGTACAGGGTAGTTTTTCATAATTAACGTAGGAACATTCACATTCAGATATCTTGGTAAGTCATTGTTCTTTCAGATTGGGTAGCATGACCAGTACAGGTATTAATAATTTTTCTGGGAATAATCTTGAAATTAGAAATGACTGTCTTAGAAAATGTTGCATCAGAAGAATAGATAGTTGAAGCTTCTTTAGACTTATTTCTTATGAGAAATTCACATGGAAATAGCACCCCAAATCATAAGATGGTACAAATAGTCATATATGACCCTGGACGATAAAATGACCATCCAGAACAGTAGACAGGGTTTGTCTTAAGTTTTCCTGACTCCTTTCTTCTAATTTTCATTTCAAATATTCAGTGCTTCTATGACTAAAGAATTTATCATCTATAAGCAGAGACAAAAAAAAAATAAGTTCAAGAAGTCATAAAATGTGGCAACCTTAAAGTAGGAAAAAAACTACCAATGAAAAAGAAGCTATGACTGAGCCCAAATTTAGTTCGATGGATTCTTAACTATTTTTTTTTATCAGAGACAAATTAAAAGAGGTTGTGGTTTTACAGAATAAACTTAAAGCTGAAATAGAATATTTTGTGAGTCAGTGTGTTGTAGTGAATAGAAAGCCAACCTCTGACTCAAGAAAAACCCTGGGTTCAAGTTCTATCTTGGACAAACTGGCTATTTGACCCTGTTTAAATTACCTAACCACTTCCATGTCTTAGATGACATTTGAAAACTATGATTTATGAAGTAGCTGTCATTCTGAATGGACTGAGTCAGTTTCCTTACCAAGGAGATCGCTATTCATACAGGATTAGGTCCAAAAACAAGCAAACCAAAATGGCAAGCTAATACAACTGCACACTCCCAGCCCCACTAGGGTTTGAAGCACTAGTTCTGAAACTAGTGTCTGCAAAAGTTCATTACTTAAAATGTTTGCATGATTTCTCTTTCTTTTAGTGTTAATGGAAGATGATAGATATTTGTGCCTCATTATCTGTCATTACATGGCAGAAACATGGTAAGATATGATGTTAACACTATGTTATATCTCACTGATTCCTGCTTCTGAAAGGTCTTTGAGCTGTTACTAAAAATCTTCTTCCCCCAAATGCTGACTTGTCCTTGATTAAGCACTTGGGTAACTGCAGGAACATCATGCCAAAATCTAACTGTTGAGCTTGAAAGTGTTTCATTTTATTCAAAATGGCATATTTTATAGCTTTCTATTTTATCCTTTTATGATCCTTTTAAGGCCGAACTTAATGCTCTGTCAGAGTTTAAGGGTGATTGGCTGCTCGCAATAGAAGCACTAAGATGAACAACTCAGAAGGGAAAATGAACCTAATAGGCCCAATCTTATTTCAGTTCACCAAGACTTATGCAACCCGAACCTATACATTCAAGGACAGATAGAAGAAATTCTGTTTCTAGAAAAGGTTGATATTTTCTTCTCACTTTTATTTCTTCCCTCATTTGTGAGTATTTGACTTAATAAATAGTGCCTTGGTAATTATTTATTAAATGTGTTCGGATCATTGAATTATATGTAATAATTTATAGAAGAATGATGAAAACGCTGCAAAATAATTGCTATGTATCACAAAATGTTCTTTTTTGAACTGATGCTTCCGAGAAGACAGAGATTACATTTTTTTCAGATGGGTCTGTTTTAATAAACATAGGAACAAATTTGTTACAATATTTCTACCTGATATCAGCGAAATGGAGAAATCTTACATTAAGATAGAGCATTGCTACAGTATTACTACAAAACTATATTGTTTTTTTAATTAATTTTGATTTATCAACAATCACTTCCATATGCTTTTGAGTTGAAAATTTTTCTCCCCTTCCTCCCCCCACCCTCCCCAAGAGCGCACAATCTGATATAGGCTTTACATTTACATACCCATTAAACATATTTTCACATTAGTGAAGTTGTAAGTAAAAATTAAAACCAATAGGAGGAACCATCAGAAAGATGAAACAAAACTCAACAGAAGGTAAAAATAAGTGATAGCGATTCGACTTCCATAGTTCTTTCTTTGGATGTGGACAGCATTTTCCATCCGAGGCCTCTGGAGATGTCTTAGATCCTCGTAATGCTGAGAAGGGTTCAGTTTAACAATCTTAGTCATTGCATAACGTGGCTGTTATTGTGTACAAAGTCCTCTTGGTTCTGCTCACTTCACTCAGCATCAGACCATATAAGTCTTTCCAGGTTTTTCTGAAGTCAGCCTGTTCATCATTTCTTATAGCACAATAGTATTCCATTACATTCATATACCACAACTTGCTCAGCCATTCCCCAATTGATGGGCATCCTCTCAATTTCCAATTCTTTGCCACCACAAAAAGAGCTGCTATGAATATTTTTGTACATGTGGGTCCTTTTCCCATTTGTTTGATCTCTTTGGGATATAGCCCTAGAAGTGCTATTGCTGGATCAAAGGGTATGCACATTTTTGTAGCCCTTTGGGCATAGTTCCAAATTGTTCTCCAAAATGGTTGGATCATTTCACAACTCCACCAACAATGTATTAGTGTTCCAATTTTCCCACATCTTCTCCAACATTTATCATTTTCCTGTTTTGTCATGTTGGCCAATCTGATAGGTGTGATGTGGTACCTCAGAGTTGTTTTGATTTGCATTTCTCTAATCAATAATGATTTAGAGCATTTTTTCATATGACTATAGATGGCTTTAATTTCTTCATCTGAGAACTGTCTGTTCATATCCTTTGACCATTTATCAATTGGGGAATGGCTTGTGTTCTTATAAATTTGTCTTAATTCTCTATATATTTTAGAAATGAGGCCTTTATCAGAGAGACTGGTTGTAAAAATTCTTTCCCAATTTTCTACCTTCCTTCTAATCTTAGTTGCATTGGCTTTGTTTGTGCAAAAACTTTTCAATTTAATGTAATCAAAATTATCCATTTTGCTTTTCATAATGTTCTCTATCTCCTGTTTGGTCATGAATTCTTCTGTTCTCCATAGATCTGATAGGTAAACTATTCCTTGTTCTCCCAGTTTACTTATGGTATCAGCCTTTATATCTAAGTCATGAACCCATTTTGACTTTATTTTGGTATATGGTGTGAGATTTGGGTCTATGCCTAGTTTCTGCCATACTCTTTTCCAGTTTTCCCAGCAGTTTTTTTCAAAGAGTGGGTTCTTATCCCAGAAGCTGGGGTCTTTGGGTTTATCAAATAATAGATTACTATAGTCATTGACTACTGTGTCTTGCATATTTAACCTATTCCACTGATCCACCTCCCTATTTCTTAGCCAGTACCAAGCAGTTTTGATGATTGCTGCTTTATAATACAATTTAAGATCTGGAATTGCTAGGCCACCTTCCCCTGCATTTCTTTTCATTAGTTCCTTTGATATTCTGGACCTTTTGTTTTTCCAAATGAATCTTGTTTTTATTTTTTCTAACTCTATAAAATAATTTTTGGTAGTTTGATTGGTATGGCACTGAATAAGTAAATTAGCTTAGGTAGGATTGTCATTTTTATTATATTAGCTCGGCCTACCCATGAGCAACTGATGTTTTTCCAATTATTTAGATCTGATTTTATTTGTGTGAAAAGTGTTTTGTAATTGTGTTCATAGAGTTCCTGGGTTTGTTTCGGGAGGTAGACTCCTAAATATTTTATAATGTCTACAGTAAGTTTAAATGGGATTTCTCTTTCTATCTCTTGCTGTTGGGCTTTGTTGGTAATATATAGAAATGCTGATGATTTATGTGGGTTTATTTTATAGCCTGCAACTTTGCTAAAGTTGTTTATTATTTCAAGTAGTTTTTTACTTGATTCTCTAGGATTCTCTAAGTATATCATCATGTCATCTGCAAAGAGTGATAGCTTTGTTTCTTCTTTGCCTATTCTAATGCCTTCAATTTCTTTTTCTTCTCTTATTGCTAAAGCTAAGGTTTCCAGTACAATATTGAATAACAGTGGTGATAATGGACATCCTTGTTTCACCCCGATCTTATTGGAAATGCTTCTAGCCTGTCCCCATTACATATAATGCTTGCTGAAGGTTTTAGATAATGCTATTTATTATTTTAAGGAAGACTCCATTTATACCTATGCTTTCTAGTGTTTTTAATAGGAATGGGTGTTGTATTTTATCAAAAGCTTTTTCTGCATCTATTGAGATGATCATGTGGTTTCTGTTGGTTTTGTTGTTGATATGCTCAATGATGCTGATAGTTTTCCTAATATTGAACCAACCCTGCATTCCTGGTATAAATCCTACCTGGTCATAGTGTATTATTCTTGTGATAAGTTGCTGCAATCTACTTGCTAGTATTTTGTTTAAAATTTTTGCATCTATATTCATTAGAGAAATTGGTCTATAATTTTCTTTCTCTATTTTGACTCTTCCTGGTTTAGGTATCAACACCATATTTGTATCATAAAAAGAATTTGGTAAGACTCCTTCTTCACCTATTTTCCCAAATAGTCTATATAGTATTGGAATTAATTGTTCTTTAAATGTTTGATAGAATTCGCATGTAAATCCATCTGGCCCTGGAGATTTTTTCCTAGGGAGTTCATCAATGGCTTGTTCAATTTCTTTTTCTGAGATGGGGTTATTTAAGTATTTTACTTCCTCTTCGGTTAATCTGGGCAATTTATATTTTTGTAAATATGTATCCATTTCACTAAGATTGTCAAATTTGTTGGCATATAGTTGGGCAAAATAATTCCTAATTATTGTTTTAATTTCCTCTTCCTTGGTGGTAGCTTCCCTTTTCATTCTTGATACTAGTAATTTGGTTTTCTTCTTTCTTTTTTTTAATTAAATTAACCAAAGGCTTATCTATTTTATTGTTTTTTCATAAAACCAGCTCTTAGTTTTATTTATTAGTTCAATAGTTTTCTTAATTTCAATTTTATTAATTTTTCCTTTGGTTTTCAATATTTCTAATTTGGTGTTTAGTTGAGGATTTTTAATTTGTTCTTTTTCTAGTTTTTTTAGTTGTATGCCCAATTCATTAATCTCCTCTTTTTCTATTTTATTTATGTAAGCATTTAGAGATATAAAACTTCCCCTAAGAACTGCTTTCGCTGCATCCCATAGGTTTTGGTATGTTGTCTCATTATTGTCATTCTCTTGAATGAAATTATTGATTGTTTCTATGATTTGTTGTTTGACCCAATCATTTTTTAGGATTAGATTATTTAGTTTCCAATTATTTTTTAGTCTATCTTTCCATGGCCCTTTATTACATATAATTTTTATTGCATCATGATCTGAAAAGGATGCATTTAATATTTCTGCCTTTCTGCATTGGATTGTGAGGTTTTTATGCCCTAGTACATGGTCAATTTTTGTGTATGTGCCATGTACTGCGAAAAAAAGTATATTCCTTTCTATCCCCATTCAGTTTTCTCCAGAGGTCTATCATACCTAACTTTTCTAATGTTCTATTCACCTCCTTAACTTCTTTCTTGTTTATTTTGTGGTTAGACTTATCTAGTGCAGAGGGGAGGTTCAGGTCCCCCACTAGTATAGTTTTGCTGTCTATTTCTTCCTGTAACTCCCTGAACTTCTCCTGTAAGAATTTGGATGCTATACCATTTGGTGCATATATGTTTAGTAATGATATTACTTCATTGTCTATGGTGCCTTTTAGCAGGATGTAGTTTCCTTCCTTATCTCTTTTGATTAGATCTATTTTTGCTTTTGCTTTGTCTGAGATCAGGATTGCTACCCCTGCTTTTTTACTTCAGCTGACACATAATATTCTGCTCCAGCCTTTTACCTTTACCCTGTATGTGTCACTCTTTTTCAAATGTGTTTCCTGTAAACAACATATTGTAGGATTATGGTTTTTAATCCATTCTGCAATCCATTTCGTTTTATGGGAGAGTTCATCCCATTCACATTCACAGTTATGATTACTATCTGTGTCTTTTTCTCCATCCTTTCCCCCATTTATGCTTTTCTTTCTCCTTTTCCTTTCTCCCCTTCACTAGTGTTTTGCTTTTGACCACCACCTCCTTCAGTCCCTTCCCCCTTTTATTATCCCTTTCCCTTTTCTTCCCCTTTAGTCTTACTGCTCTTCCCTCCTTCTTTCCCCCCTTTTCTTTCCCCCTCCTTTTCTTTCCCCTTTTCCCTCCTACTGCCTATAGGGCAAGTTAGATTTCTATACCTAACTGATTATATTATGCCCTTCTTGAGCCAATCTGATGAGAGTAAGGTTCAAACAATGCTCCCCCCTCCCTTCTTTCCCTCTGCTATAATAGGATTTTGTGTCTTTTCCTGTAATGTAATTTACCCTTGTCTGCCTCCTCCTTTCTCAGTACATTTTCCAAGATCAGATTGATCCACTTATTTGGGTCCATTTAACCCACTTGATTAGATTTTTTTTTATCATTACATCAAAGTCTACTAATATCCACCCTTTTCATGTATACTCCTTTAAAAAAGTGTAATAACAATACAGTTCTCAAGGGTTGCAAGTCTCATATTCCCTTGTAGGGGTTTAAACAGCCCCCCCTTATTAACAACATTTGTATCCTTCTGTCCCATTTACCTTTTTAAGTCCTTCTTGAGTCCTGTACTTGAAGATCAAATTTTTTGTTGAGCTCTGGTCTTTTTATCAGGAAAGTTTGGAAGTCTCCTATTTCATTGAATATCCACCTCCTCCCTTGAAAAATGATGCTCATTTTTGCTGGGTAATTGATCCTTGGCTGCATTCCAAGCTCCTTTGCCTTAGGAATATCATGTTCCATGCCCTGTGGTCTTTTAATGTAGAAGCTGCAAGGTCCTGTGTAATCCTGACTGTGGTTCCATGATATTTAAATTGTTTCTTTCTGGCTGCTTGCAGCACCTTCTCTTTCATCTGGTAATTTTGGAATTTTGCTATTATATTCTTGGTGTTGTCATTTTGGGATCTCTTTCAGGTGGTGGTCGGCGCATTCTTTCTATGGTTATTTTCCCTTCTGGTTCTAGGACTTCTGGGCAGTTTTCCTTTATGATTTCCTGAAAGATACTGTCCAGGCTCTTTTTTTCATCATGATTTTCAGGTAGTCCAATAATTTTTAAATTGTCTCTCCTGAGTCGATTTTCCAGGTCGGTTGTTTTACTGATGAGGTATTTTACATTTTCATCTATTTTTTCATTTTTTTGTTTCTGTTTGACTGATTCTTGCTCTCTCATAGAGACATTAGTTTCCATTTGTCCAATTCTAGTTTTTAACAGATTGTTTTCTTCTGTTAGTTTTTGTACTTCCTTCTTCAACTGGCCAATTGTGTTTTTTAGGGACTTGTTTTCTTCAGTGTACTCTTCTGTTAGTTTTTGTCCTTCCTTCTTCAATTGGCCAATTGTGTTTTTTAGGGACTTGTTTTCTTCAGTGTATTTTTTTTCCAATTGGCCAATTGTATTTTTGAAGGACTCTTTACCTCTCTCATTTGACTATTAAAATCCTTCTTGAGCTCTTCTAAGAAGGCTTTTTGGGCTTCAGACCAGTTCATATTCCCTTTTGTTGTTGCAGATGTGGGTTTGTTGACAATGTTGTCCTCTTTAGAATTTCTGTCTTGATCTTCACTCTTCTCATAATATGAATCTATGGTACGTTTCTTTTTACTCATGGTGTTTCTTTATTCCCTGGCCTTTAAAGAGATTGAGCTCTCCTGCTGGGGAACAGAGGGCTGACCCAAGCTTCTTGTGTTGGGAGCCTAGGTCTTGGTCACTGGCTTTGTGCTGGGGCCTCTTATGCTGGGAATTGGAGGCTGTAGGTTTCTGGCAGCTTACCTTGTGTTGGGCTGGAATCAGCAAGGCTGGAACTTTCAGGCAATTCTAGGTTGCCTGCTTTTCCTTTCCTTTAGCTTTCTTCAGCTCCTTTTAGATGGGTGCTGCAGGGTGTTTATGTGCCTGGAGCCCTCTGCAGTGTTGTCTCCCTCGTTTCTGCTAATGCACCTGGAGATTCCTTTGTGGTGGAGTGCCGATGCTCCTGGTGGTTTTCTGAGCTGGTTTCCACTGTTCCCCCCCCGCCTCACTGAGGCACTGGAGGTCCAAGTGTTGGTGTTTGCCTGCTCTACCACCTGGGCTTCAGGATTTCTTCACAATTGGAGGCTTGCAGGGCTCCTACAGCTCACCTGGTGTTGGGTTGGAAGCAGCAAGGCTGGGGCTTTAGGAAGCCTTTAGATTGTTTTCTTCACCTCGTTTCAGATGAATGCCGCAGGGTACTTGTCCGCCTGGGGCCCCTTGTAGATCTGCCTCCCTTATTTTTGCTGAGGCACTGGGAGACCCATTTGCTGGGCTGCTGCACTGCTGCTCCCTGTCTTTCTTCTAGTTCAGGTGTTCCAGGGTTTTTTTTCTGGGGTGATATTTTCTGGGTTTTCAGAGGTTGATAGGGGAGAGTGAGAACGACTACCTTTTCACTCTGCCATCTTGGCTCCTGGAAGCAGAAGTCTTTAGCACTGCTTCTTGAGATCACATGGGGGGCCCTGAAGAACCATTGTCCCAAAGCTCAAAGATTCAAAAACGTTTAATTTTGGGAGGTAGAGGTCAGTGCAGAGACCGAGAGGATCTAGAGTGATACCAAGCAAAATCAGCCACTCCACACAAAAGCACAGAGGGGTAATGGGGCAGAGCCTGGGCCTGGCACAAAGCCCCAGTTCAGGAAGTAAAGCTTGAGAGATGAGGATGTCAAAGAAAACACCAACCAATACAAACAATTATTATAGAAATAGAGAGCTCCCCCCAGAGGAAAGAGTCGAGAACTCTGTAACAACTACCAGAGTGACTCAATGTGTGGGAGGGAAAAAAATGTCCACAAGAACTATATGAATACCTAGAAGAAATGAAGCAAAAGATTTAAAAAATGAAAGAAAATTTCAGGAGGAAAGAATTGGAAGAAGAGTAAATAGTTTATAATAGAAATCTCACATAAGTAATAGATGTCTTGAAAACTGGAATGGACTACCTATCTATCCATCCATCCATCCACCTATCCATCTATCCATCCATTCATACATCTATCTATCTATCTATCTATCTATCTATCTATCTATCTATCTGTCTGTCTGTCTGTCTGTCTGTCTATCTGTCTGTCTATCTATCTATCCATCTATCCATGACTCGATGAAATAGCAAGAAATATTGGGGAAAAAATTAAAAGACTGATAAAATAGGAGAGAATGTAAGATATCTGATATCACAAACAACTAACCTGGAACACAGGTCAGAGAGGTAATAGCTTTAAGATTTTCAAAGCACTTAAATATTATCTCATTTGGTCCCCCTAAAGACCCTTGGAGGGAGATGGTATCATCATCTTAATTTTACAGATGAGGAAGACAGACAGCAGTGAAGTGACTTTCTCAGGGTCACACAGCTAGTAAGTGTCTGAGACAGTTTGGACTCAGGTCTTCTTAACTCCAGGTCAAGCTTTCTCTACTGTGTCACCTAACTTTCTATTAATACTGGGGATACTGTTGTGCTGTATAAGAAATGAAGAAATAGATATTTTCAAAGAGATACAGAAAAACTGGTATGAACTGATAAAGAATGAAAAGAGAATAACCAGGGGAATGAGAGCAATTTTACAACAACATTATAAATAGAAACAATTTTAAAAGTTGTAAGAACTCTGATCAATGCAATCCATAATCTCAGAGGACCAATATCTACCTCCTAATAAAGTGGTGATGGATTCAAGATCCAGAATGAGATATATGTTTTTTGAACACAGCCAATGAGGGAATTTGTTTAGTCTGATGAAAAAAATATTCATCACAAGGTATTTTTTTTCCATTAGGGTGGATCTGGGAGGGAGCAAAAAGAGATTTCTGCTAATTAAGGAATTTTGTTTAAAAGCAAATTTTAAAAAGAAACATTTTAAATGAACAGGAAGAAGTTCAGAAGAAAGCACAAACAAAACAGTTTTGAAAGTAATTTGTGAAATTATGTACTTATCAACTTTGCTAAATTTTTAGTTGTTTTAATTTGTATTTCTATTCTTATTAATTTGGAGGATTTTTGTATGTCCATTGACCATTTGAATTACTTCTTTTGAAAACTATTTCTCATAATATCCTTTGACCACTTTTGCGGCAAGGAAACACTCTTGGTCTTATATAGTTCGGCCACCCTATATATCTTGGAAATAAGACATTTATTAGAGATAATTCACATAATTTTCCCTCAATTAATAGCTTTTCTTATTAATTCTAGATATATTGATTTTCTTGTCTTATAGTCAGAATTGTCTGCTTTGTCCTTCCTTATCTTCCATGTTCCTTTTCTGCTTGTACATTTTCCCTCAAGACATAAATCAGAAAGGTACCTCCTCTTATTCACCTATGACTTTTTACATTAAGGTTGTTTATTCATGTAGCAATAATTTTGGCACACAATATAAAATTTTGGTCAAAACCTAATTTTTGACAAACTGTTTACAATTTCCCAGTAGTTGTACTATAATAGGGAGGCTTTCACCTAGTTGCAAGTATTGTAGACTGTGCTACTGTATTTAGTTGTTTCTGGGTCTTCCTTATCTAGTTTGGTCTGCTGATCTGCTTTCTATTTGTTAACCAATGCCAAATTATTTTGATGATTACTACTTTATAAAATAGTTTAATAGCCAATAATGCTATCTTTTTAGTTACCATTTTCTTTTCATTTCTTCCTTTGAGAATCTTGACCTTCTGTTTGTCCAAATATATTTTGTTTAATCCTATAAAGTTAAGACCTGGTAATTTGATATAATGCCAAATTTGAAAATTAATTTAAATAGCATTATCATTTTTACATTGGGTCATCTCAACCATGAATGAATATCTGAGCTTTTAAAAAAAATTCTGTAAAGACTGATTTATATCTTCAATGTGTTTCGTTAGATTAAATGCCAGATATTTTGTGCATTTTGTATTATTTTGAATGGAATTTCTATTTCTATCTATTGGGTTTTGTTAGCAATATACAGAAAAGCTGGTGATTTCTGTGGGTATATTTTGTATCTTTACACTGAATTTATTGCTTTAATTTCTTTTATCATTGAATCATTGGGAATTACCTAAGCAAACTATTATGCTGTCAGCAAATAGATATAATATTGCCTCCTCTTTATCTTGCTTAATCTCTCAATAGTTCTTTTCTGATCTAATTGCTAGCTAGCACTTCTACCATCACATCAAATAATAGTGGGGACAATGAACATCATTGCTTTACCATAAATCTTATGGGAAAGCTTCTAATGCTTTTCCATTATAAGTAGTACTAGTTCTTGTTTATATATTCAAACACTTTATTAGAATAAGGAAAGGTCTTTTAATCCCTGTTCTCTTAAAAATGAAACCATGTGTTTTGTCTTGTTGAAGTCTTCTTCTGTCTATGGATAGTTGCATGATTTTTATTATTTTTCTTATTAATGAATGAATTAATGAAAATTTATTCATTAAGCACTTACTATAGAATCATTGACTTAGAAAGTTGTGAGATCTCAGTAGCCATATAGTCCAACTCAAATATTTTCACTATAATATGTCTATAAAGTGGTTGTTCAGCCACTACTTGAAGACCTCCAAGAAGGGAGCTCTCAAAACTCTCTTGGATAGCTCTGTTATGAAGTTTTTCCTGACATCAGACCTAAATTGTTCTTTTTTCAACGTCTACACATTGCTCCCATTTCAGCCCATTAGAATCAAGCAGAACAGGTCTAATCCCTCCTTCATGTGAAAACCTTTAAAATACAGGAACACAACTACCATATCCCCCTCAATCATCTTTTCTCCAGGCTAAACATGCCTACTTCCTTAATCCAACTCTCATATGTCAGAGACTTAAGGACCTTCACTATCTTTTTTGTTCCTCTCTGGACAATTATTAATGTGCTTCTTAAACTGTGATGCTTAGAATTGAACATAATGCTCTAGATGAGGTCAGACAAGGGCAAAGAGTATAATGAGTATCATCTCCATATTCTTGGAAGCTATGCCCCTCTTAATGCAGCTCAAGATTGCACCAGCAATTTTTACTTCCACATCATACTGTTGATTCATGTTGAAATTTAATTCTACAAGAAACTCCAGATATTTTCAGAACAATTACTGTCTACTTGGGCCAATCCCCTTCTATGTTTGGAAAGTTCATTTCTTTTTTGTACCCAGGTACAAGACTTTAAAGTTCTTCCTATTGAGTTTCATCTTATTGGATTCAGCTCAGTGCTATCATTCTCAACTTTGTGTTATCTGTAAGTCTGATGAGCATACCAATTATTGATTATCCAAGTCATTGATAGAAATGTTAAACAGCACAGGGCTAAGTATGTAGATTTCCATAGTACTCCACTGGAGACCTCCTGATGAATTAACATTGAACCAACTTACAACTACTCTTGGCTATAGTCATCCAACTAATTTTGAATTCCTCTAAGTCTATTCTTATTTAACTCATATAGAAGGGGATTGGCCCAAGTAGATGGTAATTGTTCTGAAAAATATCTGGAGTTTCTGGTGGAATTAAATTTCAATATGAATCAACAGTATGATGTGGAAGTCTTCTCCATTAGAATAGTATGAAATCTAAATGGTATGGACATCAAAAGCTTTGCTAAAAATCTAGATAAACTATAATCAGTAATATTACCTTCATCTACTAGTTGGTTCTTGGCTGTTGTCCTTCATTCTCAAAGAAGACCAAAGTGATATCACAACACTGGAGTCAAGTTGCAGTATATCTGACTGTGGCTGACCAGACCAATATGATCTTAGAAGGTTTTACCATGTCAGGCACAAATAATCCATATGAACATTTGGAGTGGAGATGGCTCTAAAATTTGCACATCTCACATTTCTTTTGAGTGACTGTTATTCTGCTTTACTCATACAGCACGGCGCCTTCTTTGAAGTGGCCACACCATGCTGAGCAGTACTGTGCCAGTATCTTCTATGTCACACAATTGATTCCAAAGTTCTTCAGAGAGACCTTGAGAGTGTCTGTGTATTGCTTCTTCTTACCCCTATGTGAACACTTGCCTTGTGTGAGTTCTCCATAAAACAGTCTTTTCGGCAAATGTACATTTGGTATTTGAATAATGTGGCCAACCCACTGGAGTTGCACTCTCTGTAGTAGAGTTCGAATGTTTGGCAGTTTAGCTTGAGAAAGGATCTTAGTGGATAGTTGAATGTTGAAGTTCACTTACTTTGGCAATATACTTTTCAGGGATGTACACCTAGATGATAAGGTTGACATTCTTTGCTGGAGCTAGCTTAGTGTTTGGGAGGCTTTGAAAAAAAGTGTGGGACAGAAGAGGTATTAGAGTACCTACCAAACTGAAGGTCTACAGAGCCATCGTGCTGACCTCATTATTATATGCCTGTGAAACCTGAAAGTATGCCCTAACATGCCAGGAAACTAAAGCACTTCCATTTGAATTGTCTTAGGAAGATTCTGAAGATCACCTGGCAAGATAAGGTATCTAGTTCTCCATCTTGTTGTTTATGTGATCCAGAAGTCTCCTGTGATCTTTCAAATGTCACTAGTGGTGGTTCAACAATGACATCTTTCAGTTCTTTCATGACCCAAGGTTTAGTTTATCTGTACCAGGTGATTTGAATTCATGAAGGCCAGGTAGGCGTTCTCTTACCCTTGCCTTAGTTATCTTGGGTACCAACTCCCTGTTAGCCACTTTTGTGCTGTCAGTTCTAATGTAAAAGTCATTTTCCCTCACAGAAAAAAATAGAGATAAGGACAGATCTGTCTTCTCTCTCTCTCTCTCTCTCTCTCTCTCTCTCTCTCTCTCTCTCTCTCTCTCTCTTCTTTCTCTCTCTCTCTCTCTCTCACACACACACACACAGACTCACAAACATTAGCTATTATCACCCCATTTAGTAGGTGCTAAGCACTGTGCTAAACATTAGAGATAAACAGAAAAATGACTTTTCTTGCTCTCAAGGAATTCATACTCTGTTTGGGAAAACAACACATGTAGGAGGGTTCAGCTAGGTAGATTTAAAGTCCTAGAAGTCCTTATGGTGTAGAATAAAAATGAATGCCTAGCCATATGGGACCTTAGGGTTACTTGGGGGTGTTTATCCCATAGGTTATTCTATGGGAGAACAGCCCACCCCCATTGGAAGGGAGTAGAAAATCCATTCTTTCCAACAGCAATGGAGAAGGGAAGGTGGAAGGAGGGTAGAAAGTGTCAACGTATGTCCAAAAGGAGAACTGGGGAAGGGGCCTTTTGAAATAAGGTTGATGATAAGGTCTGGGTGGCTGGAAGCAAGGGAGGGAAAGAGCAGGGGACAACCAGCTTAGTGCCAGCTCTAACCTCCATTTGCCCTAGATAAACTCTGAGAAGCTTTGGGAGTGTGTGGGGGGTGGGGGGTGGAGGTGGAAAGGCAACATTTACATAGTGCTTTAAGTTTTCCAAATCACTTTCAATGCACTAATTCTTTGATTTTCACAACTCTGTGAAAGAAGTTCTATTATTATCACTATTTTACAGATGAGATTAAATCTATTAATTAACCAGTAATGTGAATACCAGAAAAAATGGGTAGTTTTGCCTGTTTCTGTTCTATATGAAAAAAAATCCAAGTTTTCTACATTAAAGGCACAGCATTCCCTTCATCTCCTAGTTAGTAATCCTGTCATTCCTCTCTCCAAGGACACCAAGAGATGCCTACCAGTTATTCTTTGCTTCCTCCAGATGACCAGCCCATCTTTTTTGATCACTTATTTCTTTCATAACATCCTTTACTCCATTTCTTCTTTGTAGACCCTAATCTGTGGTGTGCTAAAGCCTGCTCAAATCCAGCATGTCTCTGCACTTCCCTCTCAGTGACTCATTTTTCAATTTTTCAGAGACCTTGGTGTTACATGACTCACAGCCAGGATGTGTGACTCACAGATGGAATACTGGTGTTTAAAAGCTGGGTCTTTCTAGTCTGGGAGAAGTTTAGAGAGATTAAAAGAGCTTTGTAATTCCTCAACAGCAAGCCAGCTCACTACGTTCCTGTTTATTTCTGGGCTTAACACCTTATCCAGTTACAATATTTGTTCAAAATATTGATAGGTGTGTGTGTGTAGAACAGATATTATTTATGTATTCTATGCTATATTACATATTTTGTTAGATATTATACATGTATATATTTACTGATGAATAATCTTTGTAAGTTGTTCATCTACAGTGAGTGCACGTTAAAATGTGGAGAACACACATTCTAAAATCCACCTTATTTTCCCCGTGGCCAAGCTGTTTTGAGTGGTTGCAGATCTTTCTCAGCAGGCTCTGCACTGTTCCAGGCTTAATGTGACCAGTATTCACCAGCAGAGCACCCAAAAGACTTCACTATCCATAGGTAATGTGTCTTCAATTTGGACTCTTTGATGAATCTCCTTCATGACAATGGGAAACACTTCTTGCAAGTACCTGTCTCCTTATTTTTTCTGATTTGATATGTCTGATCAAAGGATCTATTATTAGGTCTTTCAAAAAATCTTGAATAATTTTGATGTAATGGGAGACATTTGCTGGAAGAGAGCTTGAAAGGTGCCATTTTGCTTTACTAAATCAAATGTTTTATTTCTAGTTAATGAACAATAAATAGTGTATTTCTTTCAGTTGTGTGATGATAAAGATGTGATCTACTCTAGAACATTGCTTGTAAGCCTGACTCCTAATGCCCTCATGGAAGATGCCCTGAATGTGTATATTGACTATTCTTATAAAATGTTTAAATAGATGAGAAAGTAGGCATATAGAAAAGTACCTATTGATATTTTCTCAGTTGTCTTAGTTCTAACATAGTTTGAAACGTTTCACATGCCTTTCATATTTTCTGCTCTTTCAGATAGCTTGTGAACCAATCATTCAAAGTTTTCAAAATTGTGTCACCTCCACGATAAGTGTCATACACAGGCAATCAATCTTTTTTTGTTTTTTGTTTTTTATGTTGATATCTTTGATTTATTTTTTAAAGCCCAGAGTCTTTTAAATTCTTTTTTTCAGTTCCAAATTCTCTCCCTCCCCCTCTTCCTCCTCCTACCCACTGAGAAGGTAAGAAAAACAAAATTCATTACAAATACATAGTCATGCAATGCACCTTTTGTTTACAGGAAGAATGTCAGAATTGATACATTTAGTTCCTCCAACAGTATGTCCACTCGGTCAATGGACAAGATTCTCACACTTCAAATATCAACAACCAATTTAAAGTTCATGGATTGTCTATAACAAGGGTTCTTAATCTTTTTTTGTGCATCAAGGGGCCCCTTTGGCAGTCTAGTGAAACCTGTGGACTTCTTTTCAATATAATGTTTTAAAAATACATAAAATTTTAAATTCAGTATATTGAAATATATATACATAAATATAAAGAACTCCTGATCTAAAAATTGTGTGATTCTGAGCACTCTCTTGCTCCTTTATGCTTCTCTTCCATTTTTACTGCAGAAACAGAAATGAGATGCACATGATTGAAGGTTACTCTGCATTTTCCTTGTTTCGTGGGTCTCCATCGCTGTCCCTAGGGTTGTCTTTGGAAGGTAGACTGTTGCTGGGCTCATCTCTGAAGCTTCTCCAGTGAGTAGAACTTGCTAGTTTGTGCTCTATGGTCAAACCATTGGAGAACCCACCTCAATCACTAAGCTGAAGGGGATGAGTGAAAGTGCAGTCGGTACTGCAAAGGGTGGCCAGAACTAGTCTGTGTCATTCAGTATACGAGGGCAGCCAAATGTCAGTAATAGCTAGAAGATGGAAGGAGTTGAAGAGGAAAAGATTTAGAATGAAGGGAAGTTTGTTATCTATGGAAGAGGCATTTCAGAGGACACAGTGGAAGAAGAAGGTGGTGTTTGGAACTTTGGGGTCAGAGGGGTGAAGGGGAAGGGAATAAGGTATTGGGTGGTTGGGGATGGAGAATGGTGTTTAGATCATCTCCTACAGGAATCCCATTCTATCCCATTTCCTCCAACAGACTGCTCCCATTGCCATCCTTGCTCTATCACTTATTTTCAACCTGTCCCTGTCTACTGACTTCTTCCCTACTGCCTAAAAATGTTCCTGTATCTTCTCCATCCTCAAAAACACCCAAAACAAAACCCTCATTGATCTTTAAATTCCCACTAACTTTCATCCTATATCTTTTCTGCTGTTTGTGGTTAAACTCCTGAAAAAGGCTGTTACAATAGGTGCTTTGACTTTCTCTCCTTTTACTCTTTTCTTAACCTCTTACAATCTGTCTTCTGACCTTCCACAGAAACGACTCTCAGCATAGTTATTAATGATCTCTTAACTGCCAAATCCAATGGCCTTTTCTCAACTCTTTTCCTCTTCAACCTCCCTACAGCCTTTGACACTGTCGATTACCCTTTCTTCCTTGATAATCTTCTCTCTAGGCTTTTGGTACACAATTCTCTTCTGGTTCTCTTCCTACCTCCGACTACTCCTTTTCAGTCATTTTTCTGGATCCTCATCCAAACTATGCCCTCTAACCAAAAGTGTCCATCAGGGTGGTCCCTCTTCTCTTTTCCTTCTACACTACTCTTCATGATCTCATCAGCTCCTATGGATTTAATTACCATCTTTATGCTGATGATTCTCAAATCTACCAATCTCTCTGCTGACCTCCAGTCTCACATCTCCAACTACCTATTGGACATCTCAAACTGGATGTCCAGTAGATATCTTAAACTCAACATATCCGAGATAGAACTCATTGTCTTACCCTCAAAACCCTCTCTCCTCCTATCTTTCCTATTACTGTACAAGGCAACACCATCCTCCCCGTCCCTCAAGCTTGTAACTAGTAGTCATCCTTGACTCCTTACTGTCTCTCACCTCTGCCACCACCACCCATAACCACGCTGTTGCCAAGGCCTGTCAATTTCTCTGTATCCTCTGTATCTGTACCTCCAGGATCAAACACAAAATCTTCTCTTTGGTGCTCAAAGCCCTTCATAACCTGGCCCCCTCCTACCTTTCCAGTCTTCCTATGCCTTATCTCTGACATATACTCTTTGATGCAGTGACACTGGCCTCCTGGACGTTGCATGAACAAGATCATCTATCTCTTGCCTCCCAATATTCTCTCTGCCTGTCCACCATGCCGAGAATTGCTTTCTCTTCTCTTCCCTACCTGATAGCTCCCCTGACTTCCTTTGAAGTCCCAACTAAAATCCCATCTTCTGCAGATAGTTTTACTCAACCCCTCTAAATTCAAGTGCCTCCTCTCTTAATTATTTCCTACTTACCTTGTATAACTTGTTTCTATATATTTGCTTGCATGTTGTCTCTCCCATTAGACAGTAAGTTCCTTGAAGGGCAGGAACTGTCTTTTGCCTCTTTTTGCATCCCCAGTACACAGCCCGGAGCCTGGCACATAGTAAGTGCTTAATAAATGTTTATTTACCGAGTTTCCTCTTTACATTTTTGTTTTTGGAAACTTGTTCTCTGTCCCTCTTTCTGTCTCTGCCTTTCTTTGTTCCTCTCTCACTCTGTCTCCCTATCTCTACGTGTGCCACTCTGTCATTAAGTTAGCTAATGATGCCTTTTTTTGCTGTTTTTGTTTTTTAAAACAGCTCAGTTTTATTAATTATCTCAATAGTCTTTTTTATTCTATTGTATTTATCTCTTCTTTAACTTTCAGGATTACTAGTTTTGTCCTTATTTAGGGATTATTAATTTGTTGATTTTCTAGTTTCGGTTGTATGCTCAATTCATTTTTTTTTGTTCAGTTTTACTAATGTGTTTAGAGACATAAAAATTTCCCTAATGACTGCTTTAGCTGCAATTTTGGCATATGGCCTCATTATTTTAATTTTTAAAAATGCAATTATTAGTTTCTATGATTTGTTCTTTGACTAATTTGTTTTTTACATTCCGTTATTCGGTCTTGCATTTTCAATATTCTTTCTTCTTATTTTCCTTATGGATCATAATTTTATTGTGTTATCTGTAAAGGCTGTGTCTAACATTTCTGCATTTGTTTATGAGTTCTTTATGTACTACCATGGAGAAAATATGTAATTCTAAAGTGCTGGACAACAAGGATATCCCTTAAGAGTCTGATTCAGTAATCATCAAAGGTCTACCATATCTAATTTTATATTCAGAGCCTTGACTTCTTTCTTGTTTCTTCCTCTGTAATATCTCTACAAAACTGACAAAGACACTATGAAATTCACTTCCTCTCTTCCCTGTCCCAACTTAGCCATCCACTGCTTACTTTATTGTATTATCTCTATCATTAAACCCTCCCCAAGAAAATAATTCCTTGACAAACTTAAATATTAGGAAGGAGGGAAGAAAGGAAAGGAGGGAAGGAGGGAGGAAGGAAGGAAGAAAATAAGCATTTAAATGCCTATTATGTACCAGGTGCTATTATTATAATCATTTTACATTTGAGAAAACTGAGGCAAACAGAGATTATCACTTTCCCAAAGATACACAGCTGGTATCTGAAGGTCATTGGAGTTTATGAAAACCTCACTCTCCTCCACTACTATCTTCCATGTTTGAATATTTTTTTTCCCCTAGGTCATTCCCTTTATGAGCAATAGTAAGTTCCTTCCTCTTCCTCCCCTGTAAGATCCTTCTTTGGGCTCTTTTTTGGTTTTATGAACATCAAAGCCCTGGACTTAGCTCTCTTTGTTCCCTTGTTGCCTGTCAAATACTTACTAACCGCGTATCCTTGGGAAAGTGACTTAATCTCTGTTTGCCTCAGTTTTCTCAAACATAAAATGAATATAATAATAGCACCTGGCATTCGGTAGGCATTTAATAATTGTTTGCTTCCTCCCTTCCTTCCTTCTTTCCTCCTTCTCTCTCTCCATCCCTCCCTCCCCTTCCCTTCTTTTCTTCTTTCATCTCTCCAGCCCTCTCTCTTTTCCTTCTTTTCTTCCTTCTTTCCTCTCTCCTTCATTTTAGAGATGAATAAACAGAAACCTAGAGAGGTTAAACAACTTGTCTATGGTTAAACATGTAATTAGCGGCAGCTCCAGGATTTGAATGCAGGTTCTGAGTTCAAATCTAGTGCCATTTCCACTGCTCTGCACTCTCTCCTCCCCTATTTACCATGCTAGGTTTCTCTTATCTTGTCTATTGCATTTTTTCTTTCAAACCCCACTCTGGTTTTCTCAACAGAAATGTTTCCAAATCCTTGATTCTTTCAAAAGATAATTCTCATCTTCAACTTCCCACAGGATTATGATATTCTTTGGAGTGGACCTTTCCCCCTTTCTCTAGTTTCTCTTGTTGTTACTCAATTATTTTTCAGTTATGTCTGACTCTTTGTGACCCATTTGGATTTTCTTGGCAGAGATATCGGAGTGGTTTGTATTTCCTTCTCCAGTTCATTTTACAGATGAGGAAACTGAGGCAAGCAGAGAGGAGTGACTTGCCCAAGGTCACACAGTTAGTACGTGTCTAAGGCCAGATTTGAACTCAGGAAGATGAGTCTTCCTGACTCCAGGCCTGGCACTCTGGGCACTATGCCACCACCTAGCCACCTTCCTCCTGGTATATCAGATTCTAATATTGTCTTTCCTTTGCTGTATGTGATACATTAAATTATGTGTTCCTTAGTATATAATCTGTCCTTTGCGCTATATTTTCTTTCACCTGGGAGATCTGGATTTTGGCAATCGCATTTGTGGAAGTGTTAAATTTGGGATTTCTTTCTAGTGGAAACCTTTAAATTCAATCTCTTTTTATTTTACTTATTACAATACTTCTGAGCAATGTCCTTCTAAGACTTCTTGAAACATGGTGGCCAGGGTTTTTGTTTCATCATACACTTCCAGTTTCTCCAGCCTTATTTTCTAAGTCATTAGTTTTTCATAGGTAATGTCACAATTTTTTCCAAATTTTTAGTGTTTTTTCTTTACACTAAAATTTCTTGCTGCATACTTAAGTTTTGAGTTATTTTTCTTAATTTCTTTTTTTCAGGGTGTCCACTATTTTGCGAAGGTTTTCCAGCTTCTATTTTAAGCCTGCACCCCAGCCATCATCCTCACCTTCCTTTCACTGGGACTTTTGACTCCACCTCTGAGATAAAGAGTGCAGCACTCTGGCCATCCTCCTTGTTATGGAGCACGCCTGACTCACGTCAGGCCCCTGATAAATTGTATTTGTTATTGAAATGAAATGAGATATGCATGTCAGTTCACAGTTAACAAAAGTAGATATACTTACCAATAGCAGAAGGTTATTCCACAAGGATTTCCTTGAGAATGTCTCGAACTGTTCAACTGATCAAAACCACTGAGATGCTCATCTTTGGTCCATTAGCCAAGCATCAGAATAAGACTCTTTGTGATTATTTTGTTCTCAGATGACTAAGCAATGATCTCAGCAGGCTGAGCCTTTAGTGTTCTGGGACAATTAAATCTCAAGGATGGTTTCACTGCCTCTTAAGGAAAAATTAGCCTAATTTGTTTGTGGGTAGGGGGATATTGTTCCCACCACAACAAGGGCTGCTAGGTGGTCCGGTGGATAGTGTCAGGCCTGGATTCAGGAAGACTCATTTTCCTGAGTTCAAATCTGGCCTCAGACATTTACTAGCTGTGTGACCCTGGGCAAGTCACTTCACCTTGTTTACCTGTCTCCTTATCTATAAAATGAGCCGGAAAAGGAAATAGAAATCGCTCCAGTATCTTTGCCAAGAAAACCACAAACAGGGTCACAAAGAGTTGGACACAACTGAAAATGATTGAATAACAACCTATCATAATCCTCATCCCCTTCCAATGAACCCTGGGTTTTGCCCTAGGCATGACAAACTTTGATAGCTGTACTTTCTCCTTACATTGTCTAGAATCATGCTTCCATGCCACTTCCTGCATCCCTCTACATTTTAAATTTTACAGAGTGATTTACATATGTTACTTCATTTCATTTTTTATAATACCTTGTAAAGAAGGCCATGTCTGATCTCAGGTCCTCAGAGAAGTGGCTGAATTAGGAAAAAGGGGTCCACATCTACCCCTATTATCTCATAGATAATAATGCAAGGTAGGGGTAGGGATCACAAGCTAAAGCCATGAAAGACTGAGGCTTTGGAGAAGCAAGAGATGTTAGAAAAATTCAGCTCAGGGACACTCTTAGTAGATTGCTTCTCCAATCAGCCTTCTTCTCCTTCCTGTGAAATCCTCACTCCTGCTCCTAGTTCTTTCCTTTCAATCTCAGACCTTAACTCATCATCACTGGAGAAATCTAAGGCTACTAACAACCCAACATGTACCTTACATTGGTTTGTATACTGTATTTCCCCCAAAGGGACCACATCTTTACTTCCTTCCTTCCCTACCCCAAACAGTTTCCTCATGATTGTTCTAAAACAGGTAGGTGTTAGCCCCTGCAAGATATTTAATACTCAATGTCTATTCAATTCTGTACAGCTTTAGGAGAGGTTAATCCAGATTTGAAATGGTCTCTCTGGAAAACCCATAATCCCCCCAAAGTCAAACTGGGCTTCCCTCTTAGACAAAACCTCATTTCTGAAGGCTCAACTCTTTGTATTTACTTAGAATAGAATTATCTCAGTCTCCACTGAATCTTACTAACATACACCTAATTTATACAGAATCACATCCTGGGTAACATGATGGGTCAACTTAACTATGTGTAAAGATATCAAAGGGCAAGGCAAGAGTGGGTATAATTCAGTGTTATGAAAAGAATGCCTAATGTGGAAATATGTTTTGCATTGCTTCACCTGTATAATGGTATCATATTCCTTGCTTCTCAATGGTGGGGGGAAGGGTTGGAAGGAGGTAGAGAATTTGGAACTCAAAAAATTAATGTTAAAAAATAAAATTAATAAAATCTACAAAAAGAAAAGAGCCAGTATTGCTTGGCTCAAATTCCACTTCTAACACCAACAAATTTGCAAACATGGATAAATCACTTAATTTCTCTAAAACTCAGTTTCCTCAGCCTGCAAAATGGGTACAGGACTGTTTTAATGGAATACGTTTTATAAACCTTAAGGTATTATAGAAATGTCAGCCTGATTTAAGTCCCAGTATATTTTATGGAATTTGTTTCTTTTAGGTTCACATTATTTTTCTCAAAAGGAATGTCAACAACTGTTTGTCTCCTATGTATAAATGGAGATTACAAGGAGATTTTGTTTTCCTAATTCACAATTTTCACTTTCTGCCTTTCAGCTCTTAGAATTTTCCAGTATCACTAAAAGAGAAAGATAGAATTACAGTCAATGAAACAGCCTGTGATGAGTGGTCACCATCAATGAACAAGCCCAAGATTGTTATAATTGAATCACCTTATAAACATAGCCTATTTTCAATATCAAGAACTGATGTGTCCAGATAATTATAGCTATCAGAAAATAGGATGGTTTATCTATGGGATCAACTCTGTTGATGTTAATCGTAGTAGGAATCACCTTAAAACTCTAATCTGTTTTAAAATACCCACAAGTCAGCTGCCAGACTGTAATGATATGAGTATTTAGCTTAGCAAACTGGCCAATTTGGTAATCCATTGCAATTAGAGAATCAATTCAATTCAATTGAATAAGCATTACATTTATTCTATGTGTAGAACGGGTTAACCATGGTAATTGAAATCCACTGATACTGCCAAAGCCTTATTCTGTCTCATAAAGGAGTTCTGCTTTCTCATCCAATGATGACTGTGGATGGACAGAAAGAAAGCATGGTTTAGGACAGACTTATAGGGCTGCTTCCAGAAGCTAGTGACCTAGCAGGGGTCCAGGTTTAGGAGAGAGTAGGAAAAACTGTGTTCACCATGCATACCACAGACCTAGCAGTGGTCTTCCAGGAACACCATTTCACCAAGCCGTGGCCTCAATACCAAGGAAGTTATTCTAGGGGAAAGAATAGTTCCCAAGCCCATAAAATATGGACATGGCTTAGTTAAGAGACAATAGAATAGAGGTATCCTAAAGTATTCCAACTCATCAACACAGGAAAGGAATAGGGAATTCATACTGCTGCCATAAAAAGTGCAGAGTTTGAAATGGAGAGTGCAGTTCATTCAGGTAATCAACCTAACAACATCATGTCTAGGCTGTTAGCTGATCCTATGTTGACTTTCCCAGATTGAAATCTCCACTTCTGAACCTCGCTTCTTGCTCTATCCTATCCTTTCAGTGTTCCAGAAAAACTCAGGTACAGGCTGTGGTTGATTTACACCTGCTTGGATTTCAATTTAGGCCAATGCTCTCCTTCCTTAGGTAGGGCTGCTTTTTTCCATTCCCAGAGATTGCACTAACCACTGGTACATATTAGCTCCCAGTGAAGGTTAAGACAAGCAATACAGGTATTGTAATCTTCATTTTAAAGTTAAGAAAATCTTCCCATATCTTTAAAGTAGGAGTACTAGAATTTGAACTTTTGATCTTGTCTTCTTATTCAAAATACAGTGACCATTCCACTGCAATGTACTGTCTCTCAAGTCATAATCAATCAACAAACATTTATTAATGGTCCATACCATGTTAGACACTGTGTTGGTCACTGGAGGGTGCAAAGACAAAAATGAAATAATCCCTGCCCTCAAATTTTGTTGTTTATTCATGTCCAACTCTTCATGATCCCATGGATTTGTCCATGGAGCTTTCTTGGCAAAAATACTGGAATGGTTTGCCATTTTCTTCTCCAACTCATTTTGCAGTTGGGGAAACTAAGGCAAACAGGGTTAAATGACCTGCCTAGGGTAACACTAATGACACACAGCTAGCAAGTATCTGAGGCCAGATTTGCCCCAACTTCAGGCCCAGTAGGCTATCTACTGTACCACTTAGCTGCCCCAATGAGTTTACTTTCTATCGAGGTCCATATTACAGTCTGCTCTGACCATGCTGATCCTTAGTACATCCCTCTGTTGCATGAAGTGACTTATCTAGATCACTTTTAAAGCACTCTTCAAACTTTTTTGATATGAAAACTCCCTTGGTCTACCAGAGGATATTATTTTTCACTCTCAAGATGGAGGTCAGCTGCCAAAGTAGAGATTGGAAGCTGGTGGAACTGTGGAGCTTCTGAACACCAGCAAGCTCCCTGGAGTCATAGGTTCAAAGGGTCATAGATTTAGAGCCAGAAAGGACCTCAAAGGCCATGTTAACTACCTTAATTTTACAGAAAAGGAAACTAAAGAACAGAGAGGTTGACTTGCCTAGGGTTTGAGAAGAATTTTAATGTAGTTCTTGCTCAGTATCATATAGAATGGAGTAGAGAGAGGAGTTTGCTGACTGAAGGAAAAAGAAGATTCCAAATCAGTGTAGAAAGCTGTTTCCAGCCTGCAAGGCCAGGAAATCAAGTCAGAGACCAAGGTAGAACAAATCAAATGACTGGGATAATTTAGCAAAAATAGGCAACAGTGAATTCAAGGGTAGATGAGGAAGAACAAGGAAGGAGCCCAAGGTGATTGGTGGAAATAGATTAGCAGGTTGGTAACCATGGCGTCTCAGCTCAAGCTTTCTAAAAATCAGACTGACATACTTCTACCTTCCAGAATGGCGAATTTGGCCTCAAAGGGCCTAATTTTACTCCATATCTGTAAATGTCGTTGTGAGAGTGTGGGAGAAGGAAGAGAGGGGCACGGAGTCCCCTAGACCTGGGTCTTTCCTTCAGGGTAACTCATAACTGGAGGGGGTGCATCAGGTGGATCACTTAAAGGCCCTGGGGTATCCTGGCCTCAAATACAAGGAACTCCAGAGTTCTAGTTTCTCCATTGAAAAAGGATCCAGAGACCCAGGAGTTAGCGTATGGAACAACAGTGACAAAGAAGGGAGAAGGAGCTCCAGCATGGATGCAGGATCCCTTATGACCTGGGTCTCATGCCTAAAGGGGGTGGAAAACCTTGGCTTTGTAAAAGATTCATTGAGAAGCCTTTTCCTGTGTGGTGCTACCTGTGGTTTTCTGACTTACCACAGGATATGAGCTCTTGAGTTCCAGGGAGCCTGCAAACATAGAGGGTAATATTTATTCATGCTGGTTTGGGATCATTCAGACACGTAACAGAGGTGACTCACTGACCTGAGATCTGGCCGACGCTGTTCTCAGTATATACATGTTTATTGTACCCTGGAAACACAAAGGCAAACACAGAAAGGAAAGGGACTTTTTCAGTTGTAAAAACTCTTGCATGAGAAAAAGGGTTGGATAACTTCATTTGATCAAAAACAAAACCAAGCCCCAAGCCCCTTATAAGCCAATGCTTAACTATATCCTTTCACTGGACAGCTATTAATTTTCATAAAAAGGCAACCCACTGGTCACTGTAAAATCCACGTTGATCCATTCCAGAAAAAAAAGGAAAAGAAAAACCAGAGGAGAACATTTGAATAATTACAGGTTAACCTTGTATATGCTTTTCTTTGTTCTATCACTTAATGGCATTCTATCTCAGGGGCAATGTTGGCTAAATTGGATAATGATAATGATAATCAACACGTACTGTAGCATTTAAAAGCTGACAAAGCACTTTACATATAGCATCTGCTTGGGGTCTCACAACAACCCTGGGAGGTAAGCCCTATTTTTTTTTTAATTTGCTAGCTTTTGCATAGACCAGTGATTTCACTGGTACTGGGAGTTCCAGGTGAGGAAACTTCACCTACCAACACAGATCAACAGCTTTTCTGCTATATAGAGTCTTAGATAATTGTCTAGCACTGTGGTCTCCAAAGTGAGGGCTGGTATCCCTGTGATCCCAATGTTGCTGCAGTATGATGCCAAGCTCCCAGCCTTCTACCTTCAGGGCCTGGCCTTTCAAAGGGCTAATATAGCCTAACTGCACTACAGTAGCTACATAGATGCCTTTCAGAAAATTACCATCCCAGGGCTACTCCCCACCCCATACCCACAAGGTTTGGTTTTGTTTTTAATTGATAGGAGTGTTCAATCAAAAGTCTGGAGACCATTGGAATGTAAAAATTAAGTGTCTTGTCCAAAGTTATACACAGAGGTAAAACTTGACCCAACTAACCATATAACTTATCCTTGATCTATTAAATCATGGTTTTTCTCATTACGTGTTGTCTTATCCCCATTTTAGAAATGAGAAGGTGAAGGGACTGGCCACTGGTCATATCCTTATGAAGTGTCAGGAAGAGGATTTGATCAAGGTCTTCCTGATACCCGCTATGCTAAGCTACCTCCCTTTTTGTATTCTAATCATCTTTAAGGAGACAACATGTTCCCAGTCTGGTTGCTAATGCATTCTAGGCCATCCCAGCAGGCCATCTCAGCTGAAGGTTTATTTGCTTATTTCATGTGCATACTGAGCTGAGGTAAAATACATTTTTGATTTATGCCACACTAATTTCCTAAAGGGTTCAGAACAGGCTTAGGAGAAATGGCTTAAACAAATGTATTTCCTAAGCAGGATTCAGTTAGGAGGGAAGATGTCATTTTTGCTCCTTAGTAAGTACTAAGAATCTCTGGAATGGAGATTTAGAACTGGAAGAAACCTTAGGAATTATCTAGTCCAAAGCCCCTCGTTTTAGAGATAAAGAAATTGAGTTTTAGGGAGAGAAAGCACTTTGTCCAAAATCAGACAATAAATAGCAAAGGTCAAATTCAAACTCAGATCTTCTCACTTTAAATCCAATATTCTTCCTTTAGAAATGCCAATGGAGTCTCCTTCCTTCACTCTTACCATATTACTTTTCAATTCCACAGCATCCACTCCAGTCCAGGTGCTCATCACCTCCTTCATGGACTAGGGCAACAACTGCTGAGCTGGTCAGACTAGTTTCAGTCTCCATTATTCCCTCATACAACTCTTAGACAACAGTTATAGTCTTTCCCATAGACTTGCTAGACAAAAGCTTCCTGATGGTCACCACCAGCATCTACCACAATGTCTTAGAGTTCAGTGGAATTCAACCGCACAAGTACTTTTAACACTGCCTATGATAACAGACAAAAAGATAGGCATGTACCAAGGGCCTCAGCATTTATTGAATAAATTTCACTTCTTTGTCAAAAACTTATCAGATTATTCTTCAACAATCTTCTTGGGCTTTGG
Source organism: Phascolarctos cinereus (assembly GCF_003287225.1). NCBI lineage: Eukaryota > Metazoa > Chordata > Mammalia > Diprotodontia > Phascolarctidae > Phascolarctos > Phascolarctos cinereus. Next base: position 513,042,102 of record NW_027555847.1, read on the forward strand.
ATGTCGCTGAATGTGAAGGGACCAGGAATGTTGCTAAATGGATAGAAGGTCATAGGATCACAGCTATAGAACTAGAAGTGATCTCAGAGCCCATCTAGTCCAAGTCCCACATCTTATAGATGAGGAAATTGAAACTCAAAGTAGTTAAGTGGCTTCCTCAAGGTCATACAATAATAAATATTTGAGGTAGGACTTGACCTCAGGTCTTCTGACTCCAATGTCTTTTCTCCCTGGACTTAACTTTGCCTGGACTTTTTCCCCCCAACCCATTCATCCTGAGAGGACCTTGCTCTTTGTTCCAAAAGGTTTGTTGCCTGGACAAAATAAGAGGATCCTAGACAAACATTTTTGCTGGTCTCAGACATAGAGTTTTTGTGTTTCCTAAAATAAATATGACAAAAAATAAAACCTATAGACTTGAAACACAAAGTAGATGGTCACACTAACTCTTTCCTTGTGGAAGAGATATCCAGGGATTTCAGTTGGTCTTGAATGAGGAAGAAGAGAGAAGCTGCACAGCCCACACGCTCATCAGGTTCATATCGAGGATGAAGATGGCTTGAATGAGCAGTATGCAGTGGAGACTTTAAGACCAGTAGGGAGTAAGCACAGCAGTAGCAATGTGATGGCATCACTAGACAGCATCAGCAGCCCTGCACTTTTGGAGTATGGGTTGATTCTCCATGTCGATGTCTTGACCACAGGCATTCCTTGTGTGTGTGCCCCTCCACTTCTATCCTCTATGCATAGACACTGATATTATGTGCATTTATGGGAAAGTATACCAATCAATAAATCAATAAACATTTCTGAAGTACTTACTTTGTGCCACTGTGCTAAGATCTGGGGATACGAAAGAGGCAAAAGACAGTGCTTGCCCTCGAGGAGCTTACAATCTAATTGGACAGACAACATGCAAATAAATTTGAATAAATTAAACTATATACAGGATAAGAAGGTAGTTGAATTAAAAGTGGTTGGGAAGAACTTCCTATAAAAGATGGAATTTTAGTTGGGACTTAAAGGAAGCCAGGAAAGTCAGTAGGCAGAGTGGAAGAAGAAGAACTTTCCAGACATGGGGGAAAATGTCTGGAGCTGAGAGATGGAGTATCTTGTTCATGGAACAGCTAGGAGGACAGCATCCATGAATTAAAGAATACGGGGCCAGGAGTAACAAGTAAGAAAACTGGGAAGGTAGGTGGAGGATATGCTACAAAGGGCTTTGAATGACAGGGATTTTGTATTTGATGTTGGAAGCTAAAGGGAGCCACTGGTGTTTATTGAATAGGAGGGTGACATGATCAAACCTGTACTTTAGGAAAATCACTTTGGTGGCTGAATAGAGGATGGATTGGAGTGGAAAGACACTGGAGGCAAGGAGACCCACCAGCAAGCTATGGCAATAGTCCAGGAGTGAGGTGATGAAGGTCTGCATCAGGGTGGTGGCAGTGTCAGGGAAAAGGAGGGAGTAGGGACAAAGGATGCAAATGGGCGGGGGTGATCCAAGGTTGAGGCTTGGCAGGACCTAATCAGAAATATGGTAAAGGAGTTAGGGATTCAAGAAAAGAGGACAGCGTAGATGTCAGTTGGTTCACAAAGGGCTCAAGATGGAGAAGAGAAAAGAGAGTGACTAGTACAGGGGAGATGGCCTGGGAGAGAATTGAGGGATCAATGAATTGGAAGTCACTGTGCCGATGAAGGTTAGGGCACATAAGGGAAGGCAGAAAGAGAGGTGAAAAGCCAATAGATTATAGTGGAATAAGTGGATTTCAGGATTCTTGAACACGGTGGTACATTTGTGGGTAATGGCAAGATCAAGAGTATGACCATCTTTGCTGGTGGCTAAGGTGGGGTGAAAGGGTTGAGGAACTGAGTGGTTAGAGAGTTTGAAAAAGAATTAATATGCATGATGAAGTCTGCTATTATGAGGTAGAAGTTGCGGAGGAAAGAAAAATTGGGACTCATGTACATTGAGGAAGGAAAGGGGAGTAACCTGATTGTGATTAAAGATAAGAATAGCATGAACCTCAAAGGAAAAGAGGTTATTGAGTGAAAGAGGTAAGCAGAGAATCTGGAAGTGGCAGTGAGGAGTAAGGAGTATTCCAGTCCTCGATTCTTGACCAGTGAGTTGAGGCAAATAAGATCCGTTCTTAATGAACAGACTTAGAGAATCTCAGTGGAAAGAGGGCCCTCAGAGAATATATAATCCAACTCACACTTGAATCGCTTTTACAACACCCTTAACGGTAATTTGTCCTTCACTCAAAGGCCTCTAGTGAATTTACTGCCTCTTTACATAGCTATTCCATTTTTGGATAGCTGAAATAGAGGGGTTTTTTTTTTCCTTATTTCAAACCTGACTCTGCCTCTGCAACTTCTCTTTAATGCTCCTAAATGTACCCTCTTCAGTCAAGCAGAACAAGACTAATTCCTCTTTGACAGGATAGCTTTAAGTACTTGAAGAAAGCGAGCCTAAATTTTCTTTCCTCCATAATAAATGTCTGCATTTCTCTTAACCAATTCTTATGTGGCTCGGCCTCTAGATCTCTCAACAACCTGTATCTCCATGCTCGGGACCCCTGTTAGCTTATCAATGCCTCTCCTAGAATCAGGTATTCAGAACTAACCACAAAATTTCAGATGCTATGGTTAGGACCAAGTACAATGAGATCATAACCCCCACAGGCCTAGTTCTGGACACGATGCTCCTATTCAGGAAGCCTAACATCACCACATTAGCTTTTTTCAGCTGACAGATCATACCAGCATTGTTTACTCATCTTGAACTCATGCTGAATGAATCAATACTGATGCATATTGAACTTGAAGTCCACCAAAACCCCTAGTTTTGTTTGTTAGTTTGTTTCACATAAACTGTTGTCTAAACACACCTCCTCTATTCTGTAATTGTATAAATGCTCATCTGAACTCAAATGTAGGATTATATGACTATCCCTATTGCATTTCATCTTATTAAAATTGCTTTATTATAGCCTATTGAGGTTTTTTTAGGATATTGAATAATTTTTTTGTATGCTAATTATCTTTCCCAATTTTGTTTCCCGTAAATTTTATAAACGTTTATGCCTTCATCCAAGTCATTAAACAAGGTTGAGCAAAAGAAGACCAAGGACAGATGCTTGGATGGGGGAGATAGGGAGCTACATATAGTTCACTACTAACCTCTCTAAATTAATCATCATTTTTTAGGTCTGGTAATTTAACCAATTCTGAATCTACTTAACTATAGAGCTCTCTAATCTTTATTTCTTCATCTCCTCCCCAAGGCCATCTTAATAGACTTTGCCAATTCTCTTGTTGATTTCCAGGCAATCTCTTGATCCTCCTCATACATCCAACTAGTTCTTCTACATTTCATCAGTCTTGTTTTTCATTTTCCCCTCTCATAATCCTGCACTAATCTTCACTTCAGCTAAAGTCATCTTGTTTACTATGACCTTTATATGATTTGCTCATTCCTATCTTATTGTTTTGTGTATGTGCTAGCACTATGACCTCCCTCCTCTTCTGGGTTAATTTGTATCCTTAGTTCCTAAACCTGTGATTTACTAATATACAAGAAGTCTTCCATGATTCATATGGAAATGGGGATTAAACTCACTCCACTTAGTCCTAGAAGGCAGAATTAAGAAGAATGATAGCTAATATAATAATAATAATAGCAACCTTTCTACCAGCTCATTCCCTACTGCCTACAAACATGTTTGTGCCTCCCCCATCCCTCACTTGATCCTTCCATCCCTACTCTCTATTGTCCTATTTCTTTTCTGCCCATTGTGGTTAAGAATAGAGTGCTTATTTGTGCCAGACACTGTGCTAAGTACTTCACAATTATTATCTCACTCCGTCCTCACAACAACCCTGGGAGGTAGGTGCTATTATTATTATCCTAATTTTACAGATGAGGAAACTGAGGCAAATAGAGGTGAAATGACTTGCCTAGAATCACACAGCTAGTAAGTGGCAGAATTTGAACTCAGGTTTTCCTCCTTCAGGCCTGGCCTTGCACCACTTAGTTGACTATTTAGAAGTGGCAGGGAAGGAAATTCCAGCTCTGCATAAACTCCACAAATCAGAGTTGTCCAAAATGTTATAGGCTTCCCTAGGTAATAATGAATTCCCATGATTCAGGGTTTCCAGGGGAAGCTCATCAGTAGTAGCTGAGAGGGGATTCATGATTTGGGAAAGCGTCGAACTACATCCCCTCCGAGGTCTCTTCTAAGCCTAGAACTCTGTGATTCTATGATTGCCTTTCATTTGGACATTTACTCCTTCTTTTGGCATATTTCTGGACTCTTTTGTCATTAGTTCAAACTACATTTTTGCTTACATGATATTTTTGTACCCTTAACTACACTGGGCACACTGGCAGCATTGGAAAATGAGCTCATTGGTGGCAAATGAAGTCAATTTTATATTTCTTTGGTATCTATATTCAGCTCCCAAAGCAGTGCATTGAAACTAAGGGGTACCCAATAAATATCATGATTGTGACTTTTTCCCCTTCAGAAATTATTGAATTTTCTTGTTTACATTGTTTATATGTCTATTGTACCTCCTTCTACCCTGCAAAATAATTACCCTTAATGAGAAAATACAATCTCATAGAAATAGCCTTTGAAATAAGTCATTAACCAAACCTGAAGCATTTTCAGTTTTTAAAAATGCTTATTAGGCATCTTTCTAAATGTATTTATATCTATGCTATCTTTACTCTGCTTTTTCTTTTTGGTGAAGCAATTGGGGTTAAGCGACTTGCCTAGGGTCACACAGGTAGTAAGTGTCAGGTCCTCCTGACTCCAAGGCCAGAGCGCCACCTAACTACCCCACTACTTTTTTCTTTATAAAGAACATTCTAAGAGTACATGGCCAATCATGACTTTGGAGGAACTAGTGAGCAACATAGCTACCTCAAAACGTATGATGGTAATGATGTGGCTCTTTAAAAATTATTTCGACCTATTTCATTAAATATTTCCCAATTACATGTAAAAAAATTTTAAAGTCATTTAAAAAATTTTGAGTTCCAAATTCTCTCTCTCCTCCTTGCCCCTCCCCCCCTCCTTGAGAAGCAATTTTATATTGATTATACATGTGAAGTCTAATATTCCATATTGACTAATATTTCCATATTAGTCACATTGCAAAAGAAAACACAAAATAAAACAATAAAAACAAAGTTTCAAAAGTTTGCTTCAATTTGCATTCAGAGTTTTCATCAGTTCTCTCTCTAGAGGTAGATAGCATTTTTCATTGTAGATGCTTTCAAATTATCTTAGATCATTGTATTGCTGAGAATAGCTAAGTCATTTATAGTTGATCATTCATACAGTATTGCAGTTACTATGTATAATGTTCTTCTGGTTCTGCTCATACCCTTTTGCATAAGTTCGTATATGTCTTCCCAGGATTTTTTGAAACCACCCTGCTCATCATTTCTTATAGCCCAATAATATTTCATCACAATCATATACCACAACTTGCTCAGCCATTCCCCAGTTGATGGGCATCCCCTTGATTTCTTCACCACCACAAAAAGAACTGCTATAAATATCTTTGTACAAATAAGTCTTTTCCCCTTGTTTTTTGATTTCTTTGGGTACAGACCTAGTAGTGGTATTGCTGGGTTGAAGGGTATGCATAGTTTTATAGCTCTTTGGGAGTAATTCCGAATTTTTCTCCAGAATGATTGAACTAGTCCATAACTCTACCAACAGTGCATTAGAGTCCCAGTTTTTCCTCATTTTCTCCAGAATTTGTCATTTTCCTTTTCTGTCATGTTAGCCAATTTGATGTGGTCCTTTATCCCAGGTTCAGTGCCTCTAAAATATCACAAATCACTTACATTCTCTGGTCCTTATTTTTTTTTTCATCCACAAAATGGTACTTGTTTGCTCAGAAATACTGGAGAAAATTTCAGATATATTTTGTTCCTCTTGGAAATCTGGCCCAGTGGAATCAAAGTCCTTGTTGGTTTCTTTCTATTTATCAATTCCTATTCATTAGTAATGGAGGTATAGTTCTAGAGCTGGAAGGGGCCATCTTGTGCAACCATCTCCTATCACAGAAGAAAAAAATAAGTCCTGGGAAGGTTGAGACTATTTTAAATCCTCACTAGCAAGAAGCATTTGAGAGAGGATTTGAAACTCCATCTCAAAAGCCAATGCTATGTCCTTTATGCAAAGCTGCCTTCATAGTTGAGGAAAATCAGAACAGAAAAAGGTTTACATCTTCATCTTTATGTGTTGCTCCATTCTAAATGGGAGAATAAAGGGAATGTGACAACAAAAGTGCAGTAAAAATGTGTAAATGTTCCTTCCCATTTCCTTTGAATCTATTAAATTCAATGTGCTCATAAACAAGTGGCTATGTGTCTCGTAATGAAATGGATATCATATTTAAGGCATTTGGATGTTCACCGTGATAATCCTTGGTTCCTTAAAATCTAAGCTTGCAATTTATTCACATCTAAGAAGCCTTCCATGATTCGTATGGAAAAGGAGATAAGCTTATTCTATCAGATCTTAGAGAGAAGAACAAGGATCAACCTGCAGAAGCTACAGGGAAGCTACTTACAAACCTACATAAGGAAAAACTTCCTAAAAATCAGGGCTGTCCAAAAATGGAATAGACTATCTTGACCACTAGTGAGTTCTTATCACAGGCGGTATTCAGTGGAGTCTGGATGACCACTTTTCATCTATGAAAGTAGTAGTAGTAGTAGTAGTAGTAGTAGTAGAAGAAGAAGAAGAAGAAGAAGAAGAAGAAGAGGAGGAGGAGGAGGAGGAGGAGGAGGAGAAGAAGGAGAAGGAGGAGGAGGAGGAGGAAAGAGGAGAAGGAAAGAGGAGGAGAAGAAAAAGGTGGTAGAGGAGGAGGAGGTGGAGGAGAAGAAGAAAGAGGTGGTGGAGGAGGAAAAGGACAGTCCGATTCCATGGGTCCAAATCTACTGCAGGACAAATCATGATCCTCATGTGCTCAATAGTGAATAATGTCTTCTTACCCCACTCTACCCCACCCCTATGCTTAGTATAGTGGAAGGAAATAACATCCAGCTAGGAATAGGACCCAGGCTGAGTCCTAGCTCTGCCCCTTCCTAGCTAGGTAGTCATGGTCAAATCATGATACTTTTCTGAGCTTTCAATTCTTTATCTGCAAAATGGGGATATTAATTCTAGAAGTGCTTACTTCACAAGGCTGATGTGAGGACCAAGTGAGAAAATGTCATAAAGGCCTATGAAAATTTTAGCCTTTATTATGATGACCACTTCAAAATATCTTGAAAGTGTGAACTCAGTTCAGAATGTCTTCCTTCCTTGTTAAAATTTCAGCAACAAGAACTCATGCCATGATGAAGCCATCATAATGATGAACAGTGGCCTTAATTGCTATTAAAGGATATTTATGTTAGAATGACTAAGTTAAAAACCTTAATTGATTGGGACACTTGGGTAATGGAATCCACTGAGTCCCATTAGCATTGCAGTGACATATTAGTTTATCTTCTGGCTCAGTAGCAAAAGGCTGCAGATGGGAGCCCCACACTATGGTACATCCAGGGCAAGATTTCTGACCTTAGATTTATGTTATCTAAAGTAACAAACCCAGCTGCCTACTTCATGGCCTGAATTACAGATTTCCCATTTAGCCAGACAACATGAATCTGCCGTTACAATTATGTCTAGAATTACAACCCCCTCAAGTGTGGATGGCATCGTAATGTGACTGTTTACTTTGTTCTCTGGCTTTGACTTTGGGCAAAAGTATATCCAGGGGTCCATGAGTCCCAGTCTAGATAAGTTGTTCCACCTAATTATTGAGTAGAGCTGTCTGTAAGATAGATGTCGGTGATATTCTCTGGAGTCCAACTTCTCCTTTCACCATGGTTGTTTGTATCTTACATCAGAGAAGATATTTCATCAAAGCTCTGCAATCAGGAAAGCACTGAAGCAAATTTTCCCCTTTGTTGAGAGAAAGAATACTACTCATGTGGAGAGGAAAGGACATTCCCTCAGATCCAGAGGTATTTTGTTGAGAATTTACTATAAGACCAGCTCTGAGCTGGGTCCTAATGGCTCCTTCTGGACTCTACTCCAGAGCTCAATTACTCATGGCACATGGATGGAATCCCTGGAACTGAGAGGAACTATAGAGCTCATCTAGTTAAACCCCATTTTTTTACTGATGAGGAAACTGAGGCCCAGGGAGATGAAACTGCCTGTCTACATTTCCTTCAAACCTCTGTTAAAGTCCCATCTTCAGCAAGAAGCCTTTCCCAGTCTGCCCTAATCCTAGTGTCTTCCTTCTAGGTTTACTCCCCATTTATCCAGTCCATTTATCCATCTATTTGTTTGCATGTTGTCTCCCCTACTAGACTGTGAGCTCTTTGACAGCAGGGGCTGTTTTTCCGCACCCTTCTTTGTATCCTCAGCACTTAGCACAGTGCTTGGCACATAGTACTTGCTTAGTAAATGTTTTGTTAATTGATTGACTAAGACCATTGTAGCTATCAAGTTTGAGAGCTGGGACTGAGTGTTTTGGATACTCTCTGAGAGAGGAGATGAAAATTCCACAAAAAACAAGAATTTATTAAGCACCTATCGTGTTCCAGGCACTGCGGCCAGATGTTTTAGGGATATAAAGAAAAAAAATGAAACAGTCCCTGCCCCCAAAGATAGTACATTCTACTGGAAGGAAACAACACGCACATTTATAAGTCAATGTAAAATAACATACTATATATGTAATATATATATAATAAGTTAATATAAAATAACATACTATATATGTAATATATATAATAAGTTAATATAAAATAACATACTATATATGTAATATATATAAGTTAGTATAAAATAACATACTATATATGTAATATATATAAGTTAATATAAAGTAACATACTATATATGTAATATATATAATAAGTTAATATAAAGTAACATACTATATATGTAATATATATAATAAGTTAATATAAAATAAAAAATATAACTAAAAGTAATTTCAGGGGTGTGGAAAGCAATAACAACTGAGGAAATCAGGAGAAGTCTTGTGTAGTAGCTAGCACTTGAACCTCAAATGAAGCTGGAATTGCTAGAGATGGAGATGAAGACTAGAGTGGCTTCAGCACAGAGAACAGATAGCCTAAGCAAAGGCACAGAAGCAGAAGATATAATGTGATGCATGGGGAATAGCAAGCAAGCCAGTTTGACTGTAATGCAGAATGAGTGAAAGGGAGGAAGGTAAAAAATAGCTTGAAAAGATAGGTTAGAGTTAGGTTTCATCCTAGAAGCAATATGAAGTCACTGAAGCTTCCTGAATAGTAAAGTGACATGGTCAAGAACTATGCTTTAGGAATATCAATTTGGGAGCTTGGTAGAGGATGGATTGGAGAAAGAGAAACTAGAGGCACGAAGATCCATTGGGAGGCTATTGAGATGGTCCAAGAACTAAATGATGAGTTGATTTCTTGTCCAGATGAGTAGAGAGAATGGGATGAGAATGAGAGATATTGTGGGAAGCAGGGGAGGGCAAGGAGTTTAGAATGAAGATGGAAAGGTTGAGAATGATAGTGCCATTTCTGAAAGTCAGGAAAAAAAGGTTGGTTTTAGGGAGGAAAGATAGTAAGTGTTGTTCTGAATATGATCATCACTGGACAGGCAGGTGGCAATGATGTCCAGTAGGCAGTTAGAGATAAAGGACTAGTGCTCAAAACAGAAAAGGACTAGGTATGTATTTGGTGCATATCTTCACAGGAGGTGATAATTGAACCAATTCGTGGTAGCTGATTGTGTGTGAATGTATGGGGGGAGGAAAAAGAGAGAGAGAAGGAGAGAGACAAAGAGACAGACAGAGACAGAGAGAGGGAGTGAGACAGTGAGACAAGAGAGTACCCCAGGGAATGCCCAGATGCATGATGATCTAGCAAAGATGAATGGTCAATGGTCAGTTGGTTAGGAGAACCTAGAGAAAGCATTGTCATGAAAACCTCAGGGAAGAAGAAGATATAAGAAGAAATAGGGGCTGTGTCAAATTCTGCACAGAATTCAAGAAAAATGAGGCCTAAGAAAAGGCCATTGGGTGTAGCAATTAGCTAGTAGTAGTTTCAGTCAAGGGGTAGGGTTTGAGAAGTGAGTAGCATTGTGCAGAAGGAGGCTACAAATAAAGACAGCTTTTTTTAGAAGTTTGCCAGTGAAAGGGGGGTAATCTATGGATAGATAGCCTGAAAAGGTAGCAGGAACAAGTGAAAATTCTTTTAGGATAGGAAAGCTCTGGCTATTTTTGGTTTTTCGGCAACATAAAGTAATTAATTAAAGTTAATAATATATATACATATATATATGTATATATATGTATATATATAATACACTATACAATAGTAATAAAGTTAATTAATTAAAATTCCAATTAAAGATTGGAAAAAATAAAGGAAAAATTGAAAAAAGACAGGGGAGATGATTGGAATGGCAAGCTCCCCTAGAAGATCACAAGGTATGGGAATCAGGTACACAAGTAAAGAGACACCTTGGAAAGGAAAGGATGACCTATGCCATCAAGATCGGGGCAAAGGATAAGGGAATAAAGGGCTGATGTTAAAAGTATCTGAGTAGTTGTGTTTTCTTTTTTTAGCAAGGCAGTTGGGGTTAATTAATTTGGGTGAAGCCCGGGGTCACACAGCTAGTTAAGTGTCAGGTGTCTGAGGTCACATTTGAACTCAGGTCTTTCTGACTCCAGGGCTGGTTCTCTATTCACTGCACCACCTAGCTGCCCCCAAAGTTAACTTTCCTTGTCATTCTTTTTTTTCCTTTTTTTAGTTCTTGTGTTTTCTGAAAAGAAAATAAATTATTTAGGAGCTCCTTTGCAACTGTGTCTACCCTTGACCCCCAAGGAGTTAGCTTCAGGAATAGGTACTGCTTCAGCCCAGAGTCTCTCCAGCTTCACAAAGAAAGAAGAAGCATTTTCTCCTCTCCATGCCCTTGAAAACCATTGCAGGCTTCCATGGTGTTTGCAGCAGCCTGAAGTCGGAGAAGTGAACAAAGAATCTATAAGGCTGAGCTCACTAGACTAGGGGCCTTAAGTCATAACTGGCAGCACACAGACCGAGCTATGTGGTCGATAACCATGAGGGAATACACTCCACAGCAGCCTGGTAGTTGCACTGTCTTCTTAGTAAGCTTTGTAAATAAATCACATGGTTCTATCTGTACTACATCAGATCATGACAATTTGGACCAACGTAAAGCCATCTCAAACTATTTGTGTGGAAATGAACCATAAAGATGTCAGCACACATTTATTAAACCCTTTTTATGTTCACAGCACTCTGGTAGGTGCTGAAGGAGACGCCAGCCTAAGTAAAGGCATGATCTGGGACCTCACAAAGGGTCTTTAGATCTAAAAGAGGTCTTAGGGGCAGTTAGGTGACACAGCGGAGAGAGAACCGACTCTGGATTCAGGAGGACCTGAGTTCAAATCCGGCCTCAGACACATAACACTTACTAGCTGCGTGACCCTGGGCAAGTCACTTAACCCCAACTGCTTAAAAATTTTAAAATTTCCTCCTACAACTAAAACATCTCTTTTACTGCTTGGAATTTTACCATTAGTTATTCATTCTCCCTACAGATCTCTTTTAAAATGTCAATCCTCCTGGGAAAGGCAATATTATTAAGTCACTAGGATTTAAAGTGCAAGGCTTAGGGTATGAATTCTGATTCTCTGTTTATCATCTGTGCAATATTCTCTGTGTCTCTTTTTCATCATCTGTAAAAGGATAGGTTGGGAATACACATCCTAAGAGGTCTTCTAACTCTACATCTTATGACCTGAGTTTGACTAATTTTAGCAATTTGCTTTTCCCCCCTCTTTTTTTTTTTGTTAGGCAATTGGGGTTGAGTGACTTGCCCAGGGTCACACAGTTAGTAAGTGTCAAGTGGTTGGTCTGAGGCCGGATTTGACCTCGGGTCCTCCTGACTTCAGGACCAGTGCTCTATCCGCTGTGCCACCTGGCTGCCCCTTTTCCCCCTTTCTTGATAGGTGAATACTGAATTCTTGGGAGAAGAAGGTACTGAATGGAGACAGGACACAGAAAGAGAAGGAGGAGACAGAAAAACCAAAATCGAGCCTTCTCATGGTTTTGTTTCAGGATAGTTCTGCTTAGGTAACTGAGCATTTTTTTGTTGTTGTTGTTAATTCAATTGGACTGTTTCCCCTTGGAATTTAGGAAGCCTCTTCTAGAGTGACCATAGGATATAGATTTGAAAGGAGTCTTAGACCTATAACCTAAAGCCTTCATTTTACAGATAAAGATACTGAGGTCTAGGGGGCTGAAGACTTCTACCCAATGTCACACAGGTAAATAACAGGAGAGCCAGAATTAAAGCCCGGGTTCACTAGATCCAAATCCAGAGCTCTTTCTACTCCATACAGCCTCCCAGGAGAGGACGAGGAACTAGCTTCCCTTTTCATGTCTCTCACTGCACATCTCCCTCTCTGTGATACAGTGGCAGGCCACATCTTGGAAGTCCTAAATCTCTCGCTTGGGTTCCAGTCACACCACCTCTCAGGACTAAAAAGCTGGCAACCTGCTCAAACACGGCCGCTGCAAAATGAAAGGAGACATTATCCATTCTTTGTGAAAAGCTTCAGGGAGTCTCTAAGGCTGTCTCTGTGAAATACCCTAACAACAGGTCAAAAAGGGAAACATTCAGCCAATTAAGCAGTTGTTCTGTGTACATGATGCCAGACTTTCAGTTCTGACTATTTTCCCCCAGGTAATTAATAGAGTTTTGTGTTAAACTGAATGAATCGACTGATTGTTTGGGCATCTAACTGAGGCTGCCACTGTGAAGCAGTCCAACAGCCTTTTCTTTATACTTCTGAAGGGAAGAGCAGGAGAAAATGAGGCAGTACCACCATAATAAGGGAGGTGGGTATAAAGGAGTGAACGAAGTCTTAGTTCACAAGGCTTAGCCATCAAGGTACAGGGAATGAAGGCACATACCCACAGTCACTACAGACCAAGCAGGACATCAATACTGAATGTCTTGGCCAGGAGAGGAGAAGGAGAGGGAGAGGAGAGGAGGAGCTGAGTTATTCAACTGGAACTGGCCAGCTGGGTCCCCATTACTTATCAGCCATATGCATAGGCAAACAGCTTATGAATTAACAAGAGGTAGAGAGCAGAATGAGGTGTAAAATACATAATTTCAGTTACATTAAATTAAAAAGATTTTGTACTTATTCAGGAAACTGTCCCCAACTGGTGCAATGTTCTCTCTCCTCACCACCACCTCTCAGGATCTCCATATCCATAGATATTCAGAGCTAGGAGGGAACAGTCTTGAGTCTTAACATTTCATTTCACAGGTGAGGGAAAGGACTTCTAGAAGAATTAACTACCTTCCCCCGAAGTCACACCATGAGATAGTGGCAGAATCAGGTCTAGAATGTAGTTCTCTCACTCCTTAATCCAACCTTCTTCTTTCCTCTACTCAGTGCTGCCCTGGACTGTTTGTCTTTATTTTTTAATGCTGATTCACTCAAAGCAGAGAAGAGAGCGGCAGTTTAAAGGAAATATTTTGAAATTTCAATCACTATGAAAAGATATCTATTGTAATATGGGCAAAAAGTCCAAATTTACTAAATTTACACGTATTGCAACTCCCACCTTGAAGCCAGTATGGTAAAACATAAATAACACTAGCTTTTGGCAACAAGAGTCAGTCCAGCTGACAAACTCAGCCAAATAATACAAAGTCACGTACAAAGTGATAAAGTGGCCAGCATGTACCCAGGTAACCAACTCATTGTGTGGGCAGGATAGCCTTATGTGTCACAAATTTGAATCAGGCAAAAGCATACACGTTCATTTTGATTAGCCACCTGTCAGGCTAATGCTGGAAGACTCGGGGCTTGAGTGGAACAAGGGGGAAAAACATTCCCGGTTGGGTTTTTTAAGGCTTTGGACTCAGTGTCACCATTTGGGAGGGGGTGAAAATCAATATGGAATCATGAAGGTTCGACCCCATGGGCTTTAGGCCACACTGCTGCAAGTCAGTATGCAAAGATTCAAGCTTCTCCCTTGGGCACCTTTGTATTCACTGCTAGAGCATCACAGATTGAGCGATGGAATAGCTCTTCACAGTCCTGGTCCAAGCCGTTGTTTTTTAAAATTAAAGACAATGAGGCTCAGAGTAGTTAAGCGATTTGTTCAAAGCAGCACAGTACTAAATGGCCTAGTCAAACCAGTTTTTGCCCCCAGAGTCAGGGAATGAATCCAGCATTCTTTCCGCCAAACCAACTTGGAGAAGGAAACCTCTAGAAAAGTCAGGAAGTTCTTGGTCCCTTGATCCTGTTCACTTCCTGGGGAAGGTAAATTGATAAAAGCACATGTGAAAAAAGGCCCACCATTGGCAGCAGGGCAATAAAGTGTTCAGCCGTGGTGACTCTTAAAGGCTCCAGAGGGCCTGAGACTTCTATTGGTTGAGGGAGTACCCAAGACCTCACATCAAAGAAATCACAAACTTGAAGCGCTGAAATAAGCAAATGGTAAAAGACATATAAGAAGATATGGACAAGAACTGAACAGGGTGAGTAAACAGGTGTAGGTTGTGATCTACGTCCATTCTTTGAAGGAACATCCAGAGAGATTAGATCATAGATCCATTTGAATTCATATGGTAATACCTAATTATTTTATGTGCTTGAGAGTTAAAAAGTGCCATCAGTACAGGGGAGGGTGGATCATGGATGAAGGAAAGGATGGGATGGAACCTACATTTGTTTCTCTGAGGTAATGAATTATTTTTTTTATTTTTTAAAGTTTTAAAAATTTTATTAATTTATTTTGATTTATCAACAATCACTTCCATATGCTTTTGAGTTGAAAATTTTTCTCCCGCTTCCTCCCCCCCCCTCCCCAAGACGGCACACAATATGATATAGGCTTTACATTTACATTCCCATTAAACATATTTTCACATTAGTGAAGTTGTAAGTAAAAATTAAAACCAATAGGAGGAACCATCAGAAAGATGAAACAAAACTCAACAGAAGGTAAAAATAAATGATAGCGATTCGACTTCCATAGTTCTTTCTTTGGATGTGGACAGCATTTTCCATCCTGAGGCCTCTGGAGATGTCTTAGATCCTCGTAATGCTAAGAAGGGTTCAGTTTAACAATAGTAGTCATTGCATAATGTGGCTGTTATTGTGTACAAAGTTGAGGTAATGAATTATATATGACGTTCCCTTAGTACCCACTCTATATCTGTAAGCCCAGTTCAACTTTGTGAGCTGAAGACTAAAGGAAACAATACCAAACCGGTAGGGAGGTCAACCAGTTCATAGAATCGTAGGATTCCCATAGGTGGTGGAAAATATGGCACATTGCTTTACCATTTCAGTAGTGCCCGACTCTTTATTTGGGGTTTTCCTGGCAAATATAACTGAAGCGTTTTGCCATTTCCTTCTCCAGCTCATTTTACTGATAAGGAAACTGAAGCAAACAAGGTGAAGTGACTTGCTCAGGGTCACACATCTAGCAAGAGTCTGAGGTCAGATTTGAGCTCAGAAAGAGGAGTCTTTTTGACTCCAGGCCTGGCACTCTACCCACTGTGCCAACTAGCTGTGCCAATTTCTTTAGTAGTATCGTACAATAGCGAATAAGTAAGTTAATTTAGATACTACTGTCATTTGTATTCAACAGCATATCCCCAAAGTCTTAGTGTGGTTTTAAACTGTAATGGTATAAAACTACATTAATACTTTTAGAACACCCTGTATTTAAAAAATGACAACACTAAAGTATTACTTCTTAAATGACAATAGTACCTTAGCGTAGTTTTAAGCTATTAAAGTTTTAAACTGCACTGAGACTTTTGGGATATCCTGTAATATTAGAAATAGGATATCCTGTATTGGCTTGACCTGACTAGGGGCAATTACCATTTTCCCAATTATTAGGTCTGACTTTATTTGTTTATTAATTTATTTTGATTTATCAACAATCACTTCCATAAGCTTTTGAGTTTTAAATTTTTCTCCCCCTCTTTCCCCGCCTCCCTCCCCAAGCCCTATACATATACATTCCTATTAAACATATTTTCACATTACTGATGTTGTAAGGAAGAATTAGAAGCAATAGGAGGAAACACAAGAAAGAGGAAACAAAACAAAACAGAAGGAAAAAAATAGCAAATAGTATGCTTCGATTTGCATTCAAACTCCATGGTTCTTTCTTTGGATGTGGATAGCATTTTGCATCATGAGACCTTTGGAGATGTCTTAGATCCTTGCTTGCTGAGAAAGGCTAAAATCTATCAACATTAGTCATCATACAATGTGGCTGTTACTGTGTACGATGTTCTCCTGGTTCTGCTCACTGACTATTTATTTATTTATTTTTGGCTAGGCAATGGGGTTAAGTGACTTGCCCAGAGTCACACAGCTATTAAGTGTTATGTGTCTGAGGCCAGATTTGAACTAAGGTCCTCCTGAATCCAGGGCCAGTGCTCTATCCACTGCACCACCTAGCTGCCCCTCATTGACTTTATTTGTGCAAAAAAGTATTTTAAAGTTCAATTTATATAATTCCTGGGTAAATCTTGGTAATACAACCTCAAGTATTTTTACAGCTTCTGTAATTATTTTGAATGTTATTTCTCTTTTTAACTCTAATTGGGTGTTGTTGATAATTTTGTTTTATATCTTAGATGAATTTATTCATTGTTTCAATTACTTTTGGTTAACTCTCTGATGTACAAAAATGTGATAATTTTTTTTCCCTTTGCCTGTGTTCCGTTTCTTGATTTCTTTTTCTTGCATTATTGCTACACAAGTATTTCTAGCACTGCTAAATACTAATGGTGATAATGGGGATCCTTGGTTTATCCATGATCTTATTGGAAAGGCCTATGAATTTTCTCTCTTACATGTACTCTTGGATTTAGATAGATATTATAAGAAAAGGTCCATTTATTCCTACACTTTCCAGAGTTTTTAATAGAAAAGCTCCTGGCTTTTATATTTTTAAAAATAAACCTTTTTATCTACTGAAATAATCATTTGATTTTTTATTGTTAATGTTTATCAACATGATTTATTGTATTTATAGTCTTCCTCATGCTGAACTAGCCTTGCATTCCTGGTACAAATGAACCTGGTCATTATGTTTAATATTTCTAGCATGTTGCTGTATCCTACTTGCTAATATTTTATTTAAAATTTTTGTATCTATATTCATTAAGGATATTGGTCTATAGTTTTCTTTCTCTGCTTTGTTTCTCCCTGGTTTAGGTATCATATTTTAAGAGATCAGAAGGGTGCCTTCTTTTCTTATTATTACTGTTTATGTAACATTGGTATTTATTCTTTGAATGTTTGATAGAATACATTTCTATATCCATCTGGCCCTGGAGACTTTTTAGGGGTAGAGTTCACTTATAACTAATTCAATTTATTCTGATATTAAATTATTTAATCTATTTCCTCTTTTTTTAGTCTATTTTATATTTTTGTAAATATTTATGTATTTCTTCTGCTTTTGGTTTTGTTAACATAAGCTCGGGCAAAATAGTTTCTGATAATTTTTTTTATTTCCTCTTCAATTGTGCATTCTGCTTTTCCATTTTTGATAAGAACAATTTGATTTTCCTCTCCTTTGTATTAGATTAGTTAACTGTTTTGTCTATTTTATTAGTTTTTTCTTCTTCAAAAATCTGTTCCTAGTTTGATTTATGAGTTCAATGGTATTTTTGCTTTTAGTTTTACTTATCCCTTCTTTAATTTTCATAATTTATATTTCATAGCTTAGAGTTTTATTTTACTTGCAGTTGTTAACCTTTTTTTTTTTAGTTTGTGTCCCATTCATTGTTTATTCTTTCTCTCTTTCGTTAATACAAATATTTAGAGAAATAAATTTTCCCTTAAGAACTGCTTTGGTTGTACCCTATAAGTTTGGTATGAAGTCTGATTTTTGTAATTTTCTTTGAGCTAATTTTCTATTGTTTCTACATTTTTTTTTGATGCATCTATTTTTTAGAATTATATTCTCCCATAACTTTTAAATTTTTTCAGGGCCCTTTATTTAATCCAACTTTTATTGCAATGTGATCAATAATTGTTATATTTAGTATTTGGAGGGGTCTTTATGCTCAAATACATGGGAAATGCTTGTAAAGTTGCCATAAACAGCTTTATATTACCTTAGTTGTCACCAGAGCTCCATTATCTCTAATTTTTCTAAAGTTCTATTCAGAGAACCTGTCATTTTTATTAATATATTGACCTCCAAATGAGGGAGATTCCCTTAACTAATCCAATTTGGTACCTGCTCTACGGTTTATAGTTTTAGAGATCTTTGTAACTTCTGAGGCACTCAGAGATCATGTGGCTTATTCAGGGTCACACAGCTAGAAGTGGTATGTGGATCTAGGTCTTCCTTACCTTGAAGCTACTATGCTGTGCTCTCTTTCTAGGATCATTCCATATTTCATTTTTAATGTTTCATTGAAATCATTCCCTTTTCACATAATTTTCTTACATGCCTTCCACACCCCCATTAAAGCCTCCTTTATAATAAAGGAAAGCAGTTAAGCTAAACCTACTGACAGGTTTTGTCAACTGGGTTAACTCCCCAGCACCAAGGGCCACTGTTTTCTCAGGTACCATTTAATCATGATCATTATTATTGTATATACCTATACAGATGAAAAGACCATACAGTTAGAGACAGAAATGAACTTAGAGGTCCTAAAATCCAACACCCTCAGCATAAAATTAGGAAACTAAGGGAGGGAGCTCAGAGTTACACAGATACCAAATGTCTAAAGTGAGAGTTGAACCCAGGTATTCCTAACTCCACGTATGGTGCTCTATTAGCCACACCACAGTACTTCCTGGAGTCCAAATGTGACAGTACTTGGCATTGTGTACAAATTTCACTTCCATAACTCCTTATCTCTCTGCTGAGAGTTTCCTCTTCTGTAAAATGTAATTGGGCCAGATGACCAAGGAAGTCCCTTCCATTTCTAAATCTATTATATATGATTCACAATAACTTGTAAACAATTGATATAATTTTCCTTCCTCACCAATGAGTAACCACTTTCCCCCCAAGAATCTATACAATCCTCCAGCCTTATGGTACCACCCTAAACACTTGGACTGCCCCCAGAAGGAAATGAACTGGAGGCAACTCCTTTCCTAAAGGACTTAAACTATCCAAATAGCTCACAATTGCATTTCTTTTTTTTTGTCTCAAATTGTTCTTCCCTTTCTTCAAGACAAACTTCTTGCACTGGAAGGAGAATAAATTATGCTAAAATGGATACACTGCCAAATTAATTTATGCCAATGTATTTATTCTCCTAGGTATTTGCATTTTTATATATTGATTTCTAATTATAAAATGAAAGGTTTTATTTACTATTAAAGGAATTGTCGGGTACTAGGGATGGGTAGAAAAGATAATTTCTTGGGCAATGACTTGAAATCGTTCTACATCTAAGGGGGTCCCTGAAGGCCCTAGATCTAGTTCAAATGTAGAAGTTCTTTGTCTTTCTTTGTCCTCACTTTTGTTCAGTTGTTTTTCAGCCATATGACCCTTCGTGACCCCTTTTGGGGATTTCTTGGCAAAGATACTAGAGTAGTTTGCCATTTACTTCTCCAGTTCATTTTACAGATGAGGAAACTGAGTCAGAGTTCACTGACTTTCCCAAGGTCACACAGCTAGTAAGTGTCTGAGGCCTGATTTGAACTCAGGGAGTTGAGTCTTACTGACTCTAGGCCTAGCACTCTACCCAATGTGCCACCTAGATGCCCCCTTGCCCTTACCTTACGCTTCCCTTAGCCTTAACCTCCCTGCCTTTCCCTCTCTCTTTCCCCAGCTGCTAGATGCCAAGGATCTAATTCTCATTGTGCTCCCTGCCCTCCACCATACCACCGGCCCTGACCCGGTTTTTCTCTCTCCCAACATGGTCATCCCAACATGGCAATACATAATCTTATGGCCCAGAAGTTATACTGTCTTAAATCCTTCAATATCTCAGCACTAAAAGTGAGTGCTGCACAAAAGGGAGTGAGCAGGGAAAGAGATAAGATCATAGGGTCATTGACTTAGATCTATAAGGAAGCTCAGATGCCACCTATCCAACCTTCTCATTTTCCAGATGGAGAAACTGAGTCCTAGGAAATCACGTGAATCACCCAAGGTCATCAAAGGTGAAATTTGAACCCAGATCTTGACTCCAGAGTTAGTACTCTTTCCACTGTATTCTGCTGTGTTTTTATGGCAGAGACCTGACTACAAAGGAGTTCACTTACAGTGAGGAACAAAGGTACAGGTACAGCAATGAGGAAGAAAGGTGTAAGACTCCACAGGAAGCACCACGGTGCAAGCAACAGAGAACTGTATTTGGAGGTAGGGACACCTGGGTTCAACTCTCACCTTAGACACTTACTACTGTGTAACTCTGAGTAAGTCTCTAAACTGCTCCCTCCGTCAGTTTCCTCATTTTTAACGGAGGATGTTGGATTTGAGGACTTGTAAATCCATTTCTAAATCTATGATCTTTTCATTTTCCTATGTATATGTAATGATAATGATTATGATTAAGTGAGAAAACTGGCCATTGATTAGCTGAGGAGCTAACAAGTTGTAAAAATAAAAACTAATAATTTAGTCTGGTTAGGGCAGCTAGATAGCATAGTGGATAGAATGCCAGCCTGGAGTCAGGAAGACTCATCTGAGTTCAAATCCAGCCTCAGATATTAGCTGTATGACCCTTGGTAAGTCACTTAACCCCTACTTGCTTCAGTTTCCTTATCTGTAAAATGATCTGGAGTAGAAAATGGCAAACCACTCCAGTATCTTTGCCAAGAAAACCCCAAATGGGTTCACAAAGAGTCGGACACAATTGAAATGACTGAACAACAAGGTAGAACTATTCTAGTCTATGCGAACTGCTTAGTATACATGACTACTCATAATACAAAGCACAAATCATAGTACATATGACTAATTGTATATCATAATAACTTTGTTGTAAGTTGTATTTGATTACAAGAGTAAGTGTTGTGTCTATTCATTGAATAAGGATTTATTGGGTGCCCACTATGTGTAAGATATTCTGTATATGTTGGCTCAGTCTTCAGGGTTTACTTTTCATGCATCACAGTTATCTGCTCACAACATAAAGAAAGTAAGAAGAACATTTATTGGCCAAGGACCAAGCTCACAAAGAGAAAACATAACTAGAAATCTAAACCTTTCCACATAGAAGACATTCAGAAAATATCTGTTAATCAATTGATTCTTCTGTACTTGTGATGTGCTGATCTTATGCATACATGCTAGATAGATCCTTCACTCAAAAATTATTTACTGTCAGTGGAATTCAGCATGGTTTTCACGTCTTTGAACCCTATCCAAGTGGATTTAGTTACTAAAGTACAAAAAAGATCTCCCACTATCAGTCACAGTATAGTGAAGCTATGACATATGGCTATCCCACTGCAGGTAAAAAATACCAGCAGTGTTCACGATATTTTTATTGACCAAGCTCTGGTTGAAGCAGGCTGTATTTGCTCTAAACTATTGGTTAATGCCTCATTAAATACAATCACAAACAACGGTCTTTGGTTTCCCTGACACAGGTTGACTGCAGGCAGCTGCCATACAGCTCCTCAGCCCCAGCCATGCTTGTCATCACTGGTTAGGACTATTAATTCACTGTAGTATACTTTAATGTGTTCTGATGTTCAGTGGTAGCAGGTGACTGTACAATAATATTATTTTGCACAGTTAACTCCTGGCCCCTCTCAGTGTGAGCAAGTTTGAAATGAATATCAGTGCAAATCTGTTATTTACAGCTTACCCTGCGTGGGTACTTGGTATTCATATTGTTCTCCAGATAACATTAACACAGCAGAGCCCAGTAGCACCTTGCCAAGCGAATGCTATTAATCTCAAACCCAGTATTCCTACCTGGGTTTGAGGAGGTACATTAGTGCTCATGAATATCTCCAATAGGACTTTTTCAGGCCAAGGCACGATTTCGCAAGGTTTCCACCTTGGGGTTTCTGGACAATTCTAATCTATGTCTCCCTAGGCACTGTCTACAGTATAATGTAAATGTCTGGCCTTCCTCTTGCCAAACACATTGTCTTAGCCTGAGAACCCTCATGTACCTTGGGTCTGTGTTACCACTAAATCAGGACCTGGCAGTAATAGTATATGGTGAAAAGGTGAAACGGGCTACTAGGTACTTTGCTTATGAGCACACAAATCACAGCATTCCTCTCTGGTCCCTAAAGAATGGCTGTCTAGCTGCTCCGGTTAATTATGCAACAGTTAATTAATTTGTTGGCTTTAGTGAATTGAATCAATTATTTTAAATGGCTTTTAATTGTTAATATATGCATTAAAACAAAAGACAAAGGCAGTTAGTAGAATGTAACAGAAAAACCTCCCTGGACAGGGGAATAGTCTTAAAATAAACTACTATGACTTTCCAAGAGTCCTCTTTGTGCTCCCCAGGAAGCCTATTTGGGACAATATCATATTCCGCTTAAGGGTCCTGAGAGATCTGTGGTTAAACAGTGTGGATGAATTTACTGACAGCTCAAATCATTACCACACTGCATTTAAGCTCTCATAAACTTTGAGCACAATGAGTAGATTAGGGCAGCTAGAATGCTCCATAAGGGACAGGACAACATTAAAGCAAAAGTGTCAACCCTTGCCAGGCTGTGTGGTTTGTAGGCGCTTCTCATCCTCCAAATCTAGCAGAACATACTCATTCCAACCTCTGTGCTTTTGTTCATCCCATCCCTAAATTTCCTCCCAACACACACACACACACACACACACACACACACACACACACACACAGAGCGCTATTATTATGTCTGACTTCCTGCTCTCTCCTTATCCAAGTATTTATCCTTCATGGTGAGACTCAAGTTTATGATAATTTCAGATCACTTAAGTGCCCATCTCCTCTATGGAGCCTCCTCTGAGACCAGCTCTGATTTATTTCTCTTTTTTTAAGCCCTAATAGTACTGACAATTAGTATCACTAAGCTGAGCCATTTTGACCACCTAATTGTTCTCTCCTGGTTTCGTGGGTGTTAGTTTTATCTTCCCAACTAGATCGTTACCTCCTGGGGAACAAAAATTGTGTCAACCTTTTTTTAAAAAATATCCTTCATACCATCTAGAAGAGGATTGGGAACATAATGCATATTTAATTAATATTGATTGATCAAAAGGGCACCAGCATCTTACAGTTGTGAGCCCCAATGTCAACACAAAAATACAAAGAAATCCCACTTGAAAATAAGAAATGTCTGACTGGCCCTATTCATATTCCTCTCTGAGGTTATCAGTGCTAATGTTGTTTCTGATGAGCATGGCGGGAAAGAGCAGAATGAGAGTGGCAGTTCTTCCAGCTCGGGTAGCACATCTCCTCAGTCCTTTGGGAACCAACAGCAGTTCATTTGCAGACTGGGTCTCTGACTGCAGCTCCTTGGCTTTCACACTCAGCACGGATGTCTCCACTCAGACAGAACCCCTGATTGTTTCAGGTCAACACCAGCTGACTGTTGCATTCTCCCAATTACTATCACATCCTCGAATAGCTTCTTCTTGTACTCCAACATGTCCCTCAAGAATTTCTTCTGCCTACTTCTCAAACTTTGATTACTCTACTTCTGTTTCCCCTACTCAGCCCTCCTGGCTCCTGGCCTTTACTTACTAAACCAGTACTACATTTGGCTGGGTCAGTCCAATTCAGCTAAGATGCAATCAACATGGAACCTTAGTACAGGGATTCCCCAACTTGCCAATGGCTGGTTCCCTCGAAGTAATTTTGTAAGTAGGTTATCTGGAATTGAGAACACAATTTCCCAAGGAAAAATGATACCATGTGGGTTGTTGAATGAAGGAGTGAAAGAGTAAATGGGTTCCTGGGTCAGCCCACCAAAACCTCGAATGTAGCTGAAATAGTATTGATATTCCTGATCCCCAAGAAGACTTTTCTAAACTCTGAGCTCTACGAAGCACAAGACGAGGAGTAAGGGGTGTGGAAGTGGAGCAGAGGCTCAGGAACTAGGCAATTCTCAGTGCAGGACCAGGGAGAAGTCTCCTAGATAGAGGTGCTAAGGATGGGGTTGCCTTTAGCAGCTGTAGCTAACGTGACAGTGATAAGAGAGGCTTTGGGAGCAGACGGGCAAAGACTCGCTGTATTTCTGCACCAATCATACATAAATTGAGGGTGTGTAACAGAGACTATCTGCACGGACAAATGAAGTAAAATCAATAGAAAGGGAAAAGATTTACTTAGTATGCTGTAGGGTTTTTGAAATAGTATGTGGATTGTTTTAGGGATTTTAATTTACTTTAGCTTTGTAAAAAATGCAATGATGTTCATGAATATGCAGCATCATTTTAAGTCATTGGCAAGTTTCTTTTATGAAGGCAATTAATCTGAGTCCAGTGATATTTCTAAGAATGAACATTCTCACATATGCATAGAGTATTGATGTCTTATTCCCATACTAGAAAATGTGCTCATCAGTATGACCGTGTTTCTTACGCATTTCAGCATTAGCCTTTGTAGCACATAAATCTTCTCAATATGACAATCCACTTGGTTTGTAGTCTTTGAGAAAGCTTTCTGAGGGCAAGGACTGTATCATTTTTGTCTTTGTATCCTCAGTGCCTTTCTAGCACACAGTAGGCACTTAAGAAATGCTTGCTAATTATGATTTAACCTCAATATAACCAGTTTGTATACTTTATTATATATCATATATATGTTCATGTATATATGTGCATACTTACATATCTCTCTCTCTATCTACCTAATCACATATTTCACTGGGGTGAAGGTGCTTTTTGTTAGTGTCCAAGGAGTCATTCCTCAAAATGCAAAGGAAGAAGAGCACTGAATATGGCATGCTATCACTCAGATAACAATATATGGCAATATATATATATATATGTATGTGTATAAATACATATGTGTATACACACATGTGTATATATACTGTATCCATATGCTATATATACATATATACTATGTGTATATACATATGCATAATATATTAGACATGTATACATACATATACATGTACATTAGCACCTGGTGACACACAGCATGCCTTATACAACCTATAATTCATAGAGTCCCATATATATTTACAACATAATACAATACAACAAAATACGTGTGTGTGTGTGTGTGCGCATGCGTGTGTGTGTATGAAGGCAGCAAGATGGCTCAGTGGATAGAGTACTGGGCCTGGAGCCAGGAAGATTTGAGTTCAAATATGACGTAAGATACTAATTAGCAGTGTGACCCTGCACAATTCATTTATCCTCTATTTGCCTTGATCTGCTGGAGAAAGAAATGGCAAACCACTCCAGTACCTTTGCCAAGAAAACCTCATGGACAGTATTTGAGTGCTATGGTCCACAGGGTCAAGAAGAATTGGACAGCTGAATGATTTAATAACAACTATATGTATATGTATGTGTGTGTGTATGAGTCTGGGTGACAGCATGTCCTATTTAATATTCTTTCTTCTCTTGCTAATGGGGGAGTTACTACTCCTTGGACACTAGCAAAAAGCACCTTAGCCCCCAATTTAGGTATAAAGCTATGAGGTATTGTTTCCTATTTACAGCTGGGTGGCACTGTCTCCAAAGAGGGTTATAGTCCAGAGAAAGGCTAGTAGCAGTGGAGAACCTCTCTGAATGTACTGAGGGAAAAGCTTTTGTTCATTTCCAATCAGGTATCAACTTTTCCATTTAATTGCAAAAGCACATAAAGTCATGACTGGCCTAATATTCTATCTTCTTACCAATACTACAAAAATAAGGGCTGCCAGTGTTGAGGATAAGCAGACAGAGGAATTCTAAAACAGAAGGGTATGGTTGCTTAACGTCTTCTTGACAGGGGAATGCATAATTATAGACCTTCTATATGTTGAAAGTAAGAGGGGGCAGCTAGGTGGCACATTGGATAGAGCACTGGCCCCAGAATCAGGAGGACCTGAGTTCAAATCCAGCCTCAGACACATAACACTCACTAGCTGTGTGACTCTGAGCAAGTCACTTAACCCCAATTGCCTCACCAAAAAATAAAATGAAAATAAAGTAAGAAAACAAGTAGCAAGTAAGTAAAATAACTTCTGATAACCAACAAAGTTCTCCAAAATTCCCAGTGCCCAATTACTTCTACCTGACCCCACCTCCCCATATCATTATGCTCCCTCATGGCTAACCAACAGTCCCACGATCCTCAAGCCCTCAACAGCACAAAAACCTGTTAAATGGCAAAGAGAATGGCTGCTCACATGAAAGCGTGGGAGAGGGAACAATATGCATCTTTATCTGTGAACGAGGGGCAAGACAGCTAAGGACCTTTGTTTCTTAATATGTGTGAATGCCAACATGTGCTGATGAAGATAATGACTGAATAGTGCATGATATCAGCGAAAATTTGGACATTAAATTGGAAATCTAATAATGTGAGAAGAGGGAAAAAATGAACACGTTTATGTAAAGGAATGCTAATGTAGCAATGATTACAAATCTCTCCCTGGTGCGTAGGCAACATCAGAAGGAGACAGTTCAATCACTCCTCTCTTTTTTAAAAAGATATTTCAGGAAGCAGCTCCTGGCAATTTGAACTGTCCAGCTGTCCCAGGGGAATTGCAATCAAAGACAGTAGAATTCTTCCCCTAATTCCCTAGACCCAATGGGTGGTGATGGGACAAGTGGAAAAAATTTCAGTTGCACATTGGGGGAGCAAGAAGTACTAATAACATATTATGAGCATACATAGAATTGGAAAGAGAAACCCACTTGTGGGGTGCAAGAGACGTCCCTGGAACACCTCTTCTGTGTGAGACCAGGTGCTGAAGGGATTGTTATGCCAAAGGAAGATTGAGAATAACAAAGACTTTCTGGTTTCTCAGAATTGTAAGCATACCTACTTCAGCCTAGTGGCTAGAGAGCTGGTGCCCTGGGAAAGGGAGCGAGCCCCACCTGCTGGTGAGTGAGGAAAACACAGAGAACAGCAGATGGGACCCACTACAGAACGACCATCTGCAGGTAACTGAGGAGAAGTGTAGGAAGTAGTCGTTGTGGATGACAGTGACATGGGAGCTACTTTACTTGAAGGCAAGAGCCATCGGCAACAAACTACGCCGTAAAGACAATCCAGAGGGAAGACCTAATACGGAAGGACAACCATGGCCAAGCCCTGCTGGGACCTTAAATCATTTGGGTGGGGACAGTAGGCCAGAGAAATGTGAGATCCCCATAGTACACCCAGGCCCTTCTTGTCAGGCGGGAGCCCCTGACCCTAGGGTTATACTAATCATAGTAATTCACGTGAACAGCTTATTTAATAACGTAGCACAACTAGGAACAAATGTCAGATTCACTTTGTTGTATGTTTTATTTGATTATAACAGTAAACTCTATCCTTGTGTGCTCACCTGCTCTTCAAATTTGATGTTCAAGCAGCAAGATCAGCCACTGACAACTTTAAAGAAACCAAACAACCTGATGACATCATTGCTTATCTGATCAGGTGTTATTAATTAATCTAACTAATTAGGGGTTAATAATATTACTATTATTAATATTAATTAGGAGTGATTAATTAGTCAACTAAATTGCCCTAAAGTGATAATAGGTGACAGTAACTTAAAACGATGCTTATATTAACTTATTTGCATTTTTAATAAAGACTTTGTTCACTTCTCTTTAGCCCCCTAAATGACTGAGGTGAGAATTTAAAGCCTTGTGACAGGGCCAAGGACATATTTTTTGTAAACAAAGATCAAGGTGTCTCTTTTCCCAAGATGACTCCCCAGGAAAAAAAAAAATAGGTAGCCTTCATAAAGAGTCACTGATCCTTATCCTTGGAAAAGGAGGCAGACATTTCACAGTCACTTGCTCCTGCATGATGGGACAGATGTAAATAAAGTGCAAATTCTTTGCTGGAGTACTGATACCCTATTACCGCCACCTTTTCAGCCCTTTAGGTCAGAGGTTACTGCAGCCCTGGGACAGGATGTTCAGGAAATGCATGTATTTTCAAGACCAAAGCGCTTAAAAGCAAACAGTAGAAGCCTTGAATGGAACACACTTTCCTACTTCCCTCTGGCCCCCTCCTGGAATGACATATTCAAAAAGCAAATTCTCACTCAGCTCTCAAAACCAGAAGGCTGTTGATGAGAAGTGATGTGTAAGCCTTGTGAAACTCAGGATAGAACCTGAATTATTTTCTTTAAATAAGGACAAAGGCTAATTTAGGAAAGAGAAATCTCTACGCTCTTTTCAAAAAATAAAACTCCAAGAATGAAAATGAATTTACAGTTTTCTTTTCCTATAATAACTTTTTTTTCTTTTAAGGAATAAAAAGTAGTTTCCACAGAATGCAATAGGTCATCTCCTCCTGGAAGCTTCCCATCATCCAATCAACCTCTCTCCTTTGACAGAATCTCCCTTAGCATCTTGTCCCCCCCTCCCCCACCGTCCCCTTTGGTATTTAAAATATTTGTAGCAGTGGACAAGATAAAAAGAGCAGAAAGGAAAACATATCAGTTACCTATATTGAATCATTCACAAGAGAGGCATTTTACTCTGTGTGTGGGAACTTCATTTGCATAAAGTAAAAGGATAAGAAACAAAGTGCTCGACTTATCAGTAAAAAACATAATTCTAAATGTCATATTTTAGCTCTCTTTCAACACTAGTCAAATGGTTTAATATAGTAGGACCGCAGAGATAACCGAGTCATGAAGACATTGCTTCAAATTCTGCCTCTAACACTGGCAAGTCATTTAACCCATTCTTAATACCCTCTTCTCTAAAATGGGAATTCTTGTTATTTGTCCTTCATTCTTGAAGAAGACCAATGACATCAGGAGGGTGAGGTCTTGACTTGCAAGTGAATTGGATTTAAGTGAGGCAGGGCTGTGCAAAATCACCAGCCTCACTCTCTCCTCCAGAGTCATTGGAGTCCAGTGGCAAGATATTGGTCAAGAAGACTGGCAATGGCCC
Organism: Phascolarctos cinereus; assembly: GCF_003287225.1. NCBI lineage: Eukaryota > Metazoa > Chordata > Mammalia > Diprotodontia > Phascolarctidae > Phascolarctos > Phascolarctos cinereus. The sequence continues at coordinate 513,071,209 of NW_027555847.1, forward strand.
AGGATGCAGTGGGGGACCTGGGTCTTTTTAAGCTAAGTTTTCTGTACGCTAGTCTCAGATGAGAATACATATAAATCATTTTATGGCAGCTAGGTGACACAGTGGGTAGAACACTGGGCCTGGAGCTGAGAAGACCTGAGTTCAAATCAGACCTCAGATACTTACTAGCTGTGTGATCCTGGGCAAGTTACTTCACCCTGTTTGCCTCAGTTTCCTCACCTGTAAAATGAGCTGGGGAAGGAAATGGCAAAGTATTGCAGTATCTTTGTGAAGAAAATCCCAAATGGGGTCATGAAGAGTCAGAGATGACTGAAACAACTGAACAACTACTTTAAATTTCTATGTGAAAGTAAAGTAATTATTATTTCTAATTTTTCCAGAGTCTTCTAGGGCTGTGGTGGTATCAAACTCAAACAGAAATGGGACCACTAATTCATACATAAGGATCCCTGCTCCTCACATACTGACCTAATTTTAAGATGTAGTATAATCTATGTTTTGTTGTATTTTTATTTATTTTGTTAAATATTTCCCAATTGCATTTTAATCTAATTTGGGTCACATTTGAGTGCTGTGGGCCCCATGTGGCCTGTGAGCAAAGAAACCAGCTTCCATTCTCAATTCATTTAAATTCACTCTCCAATTTCATTTTCCCCTTGCAATCTGTGATGACTTTCCCACCCTCCAGGCTGGCAATCTTAACTCCAGCCTTTCAAGAAAGCTAACATCTTTTAAAATTTTAACCATTCTCAATTTTGTTCTGTGTATGTTGGTTTCCTCATAATTACGCTACCTCTTCACTTCATCTGCTATGTCCACACCACCTTGCAACGTTCTTCCTAGAGGCAGAAATAAAAACTGTTTACTCTGGGACTCTTGACTCTATTACAATTCAGTCATTTGTACTGAATTCAGTGATTTGTCTACTGGCAGGGCTGGGAGTTTTCAAGCCTGTGTTTCCCAAGCTTTTCTTTTCCTTCATCAACATTTCCATCTCCCCCTTTTGAAAAGCTTACCAATGGGCTGACTTGCTTCCACAAACCACCAGCCTAGGGCAAAACTGAGGAGTGAGGAAAAATTCTCTTTTAGTTCTGTGAGAAAAAAACTCCAGATGGAAAGGGATTAGTCTTACAATCCCAGAAAAAGCAAGGGAAGCTGGGGTTGATAAAGAGGCAAAACTCAGGAGCAGGTTAGAAAGGGACAGCTGTGGACACTGATCCTTTCTCATCCAAAGTTTTCCCCAAGGAGCCTCAGTCTCACAATTCTGGGCTCTTTCTCCCTCCTGATACCTTATTTCCTGGGTGTGTTTCCCATAACTCTGCCCTTAAGAGCCAAGTGGGGTACACATTTCTAACAAAATGTGTGTTAATTAAATATCAAGTTAAATAGAGGCCATATCACAGAATTTGAAATCTCAGCAAGCAAGTGGGGGATATACATATATAATATACGTGTGTGTGTGTATACACACGTGCATATATATACACATACAGGTGTATATATGCATGCACAGATATACACATATATATATGTGTGAATGTATATACACACACATATACACATACATATACATGCATGTATATGTATGTGTATATATGTATGTGTGTGTATATATGTATATGTATACACACATAACATGTGTGTGTATTTAATCTCAGACATACCTTCTTCCTGTCATTGAAATCATGCCTGATTGGAGTTGTCTGTTCTACAACCATACGTGGAACACCCATACATGGAGCCATTGGTTACAGCAAATGGAGAAGTTTTGGATGCTGTGGATAAGTTCACTTACCTTGGTAGTATACTTTCCAGGGATGTACACATTGATAATGAGGTTCACGCAGGCATTGCCAGGGCTAGCTCAGTGTTTGGGAGGCTCCAAAAGAAAGTGAGGGACTGAAGACGTATTTGACTACCAAACTGAAAGTCTGCAGAGCCATTGTGCTGACCTTGTTGTATTCCTGTGAAACCTAGACAGCATACCTGTGCCATGCCAGGAAACTGAATTGCTTCCATTTGAATTGTCTTAGGAAGATCACCTGGCAAGATAAGATACCAGACACTGAGGTCTTTTCCCAACTAAACTGCCAAGTATTCAAACTCTACTGCAGAGAAGCAGACAACTCTGATGGGCTGCCCATGCTGTTCAAATGCCAAATGTACGTGCCTAAAAGACTATTTTATGGAGAACTCACATAAGGCAAGCACTCGCATGGTCAGAAGAAGAGATACAAGGACACTCTCAAGGTGTCTTTTAAGAACTTTGGAATTGATCGTGTGACATGGGAGAGACTGGCACAGGACCCCTCAGTATGGCACGCTGTCATCACAGAAAGGCACTGTGCTCTATAAGCAAAGCAGAATTGAAGTAGCTCAAAAGAAACTTGAGATGCTCAGATTTAGAGAATCCACCCGAAATATTCACATGGGCTATATGTACCAGACCTGTGGTAGAGCATTCTGAGCTCGTATTGGTCTGATCAGCCACAGTCAGACGCACTGTAACTTGACTCTATCCTGAGAACGACGGACAACAACCATCCTGGGCTGTGACACAAACTTAATTTGGGGTGCGTATGGGGATGAAAATTTCCAGTAGCATATGACCTAACTACAAAAAGACGTTATGTATATGATCTCAGTCTAAAAAAAGGACCAGAGCTGATTTTTTAAATTAAAATGTGGTTAAGAAAAATCAGTTCATCACTTTTCACTCAACTTAGAGGAAATTGCACTTAATTAATTTAAAGATGAATACAGTACAACATTCAACAATATTTAAAATGAATATAATATTCAACAATAGAGTTTTCCTCATGCCTCAGAAGGATAATTTTTTTTCCTGAAAAATCCCCGGTAGAAACAGTTCTCTGTCCAAAACATAACTTACCATTCACTTAAATGGGGCAAATTTAAGCCCCCAAATTAACACCCACAGATAATCAGTGTTTTTGGAATTGAATCTTTAATGTAAAACCAAAAGAAATCAATAGAAACAATGAAGTGATGCTACTCACCAAACAGGTTGGAAAGGTTAGAAAGGCCCCAAGCCTATGGGGAAGCTAGAAGGATAAATGAGACAATCTACTTTAACACTCTTCATTTTAGGAAGCCTGATAGCCATGATCATCACTACTATAAACCAGAAAACCATGAGGATTCTGGGAGGAGAATTTAAGGTAGGTGGCACCATGCAACCAACAATAAAGCTGTTTAGATGATAGCCTAATGGCTCCCATTTTCTGGAGCCCAGCTACTCACCAGGTATTATAAAAATCGATTCCAGTAAGTGAAGAATGGACTCCTAAACTAAAGTAGAGGTAGTAAATGAAATTCCTCAGAAAGCCAAATTCTCCTAACTCTACACCTAATGAACACATCCCACAGTACTTTCACAAAATGCTACAAAACAGCTGAGCTTTGACTTTGTTCTAAATTTATATTCTTGTGCACTCACCCATGCACCCAATGCCACCACCCAATGCCTACAGATTCCTGTTTGCATCCAAACATTTGGACAAAGAGCCAGAAGCTTGTCCAAGTTTTCAAATACCTCATATAGTCTAAGGCTTGGTTCTTCAGGCTAGGTTTCTCTTCTGGTTACAACCATTAGTCCTGCTCCATCTTAAAGTGTATCACAAAATGACTTATTATTGGCAGGAATTATCTTGTTATTACTGCGTTCTTGTGATTTTTAAAAAAAATATTATAAACCTACACTTTTACAATTCTGAAAAAAACATGGGGAGGGGGATGAGGACGGAATAAGAATGAGAGACCCTTAAGGCATGATGACAGAGCAGCCATCCAAAAAGAACTGGGGACTTGGGTGGAAATGTTAACCTGACCTGTGAAAAGCTGAGGATAAAGGAGAGATCTTTAGAGGGGAGAGTGTGAAAAAAAAAATAAGAAAGAAAAAAAAGGGGGCAGCTAGGTGGCACAGTGGATAGAGCACCGGCCCTGAAGTCAGGAGAACCTGAGTTCAAATCCAGCCTCAGATCAAACACTTGATTGACACTTACTAGCTGTGTGACCCTAGGCAAGTCACTTAACCCCAATTGCCTAAAAAAAGAGAGAGAGAAAGAAAGAAAGAAAGAAAGAAAGAAAGAAAGAAAGAAAGAAAGAAAGAAAGAAAGAAAGAAAGAAAGAAAGAAAGAAAGAAAGAAAGAGGGGAGGGTGTGGGAATAGATTAAAAGGAGGATATAGAAGGGGGTCTAAATTTAGGAGGATGGGAGGACAGGGGAGGGATCGCTGGAGTGGGGGTAGGTTAAGTAATAGGAGGGTAAGGTAGCAGGTAGAAGTAAAGTAGAGGAGTTAGGAGAGATAGGAAAAAAGAGATATAAAAACAAAGATTAGGAGTAGAATCTCTTAGGGAAAGTATACATTTATATATGTATATATGTATGCATGTATGTATATATGTATGTGCATATATGTATAAGTACATGTATATATCAAAGCCCATATATAAATATATCCAATGCTCAACTGTAGCCTTGGGGGATAGGTATCGGGAAAGAAGGGGGCAAAAGAACAAAGTAAAAAGTGTACAGCAGAGAACAAAAGAAAACCTGCAAGGAAGCAAAGAAAAGATGGACAGCTTTCAACATAATGCACAGTATTTAATATATTAGCTTTCTTGAAATGAAAAGTTATTGCTATACATTTTGAATCCTCTCCTATGTTCTGCTGTGCACATGAAATTTTTCTTATTTTATGTTTAAGTTTATAATGCTTCTTCTATTATTATGTATTTAAGTTTTAGCATTTGTCTAAAATCTAAAAAAATAAGAAAAAAAAAAAGAAAAGCACACACATTCATTGCATATAGGACACTGTCAATCATTGTAGCTTTTCAAATGAGCTGAGAGTTAGAGGCATCCCTTAAGCATGAAATAGGAATTATGGGAACAGTCCATTTCAGCCTTAGAAACAGGAAGGAGGTCAGAGAATCAAATGTGGCCTAAAGGCCAGAAACAGACAATAGGTTAGTGAATTTTCTTCAGGCAAACTGACCAAGAGAGGGAGGAATTAGCCAAGGGAGAGAAAAGACCTCCTCCAAGGGAGTGGAGCCATTGAGGAGACTAGAGAGAATTGGAGAGGAAACTACAAAATCACTGGAACCCCTGAAGCTCAAAGAAGAAATCCCTGAGGTCAGATAGGGAAGCTATCTTTCTCTAGCTAGGAACTCCATGCCCAGAGGTAAGAGCAAAGAAAATTCTAAATAAGTTCTAAATAAACACAATCGCTCTCATTTTACAACTTGAATCTAACTTGGCTTAAAGTCCTTGCACTTCTGCAAAAGAAGTAGGTCTCTGAAAGTCCAGGACCTACTCAGAGAAAGTAAGGATCCATTGTGAAATTATTGCCAGCCAAGTCTTGTCACCTTGGGACAAGTCCCTTTGGTGAATTGGAAAGTGAGAAATGTCCCTGTCCAAGAAATGATTGCTCATGCTCTCCTCCTTCCCCTCCTCAAAAACAAACAAACAAACAAAAAACAAAGATGGTGGAAGAGGTAGAGAGGCAAGAGTAAGAGTAGGGCCAGACAGGAGCTCAACTCATGAAAGAACCCAGATTCCAAGTGATATGTGGAGTACACACAAAACTTCAGAAGAAGAAGTCTCATCCAGCCAAGGTAGGATTGGAGGGTCAACTAACTTTGGCCAAAAAGAATTTAAAGAATGAACAAATGGGAAGACAGAGAGAGAAGAAAAATCAAGGTCTTGCAGTTTAAAGGAACATAAGAGCTATCTTGATCATATAAATATGGCAAAAGTGATAAGGAAGACCCCTTGATTTCGGGGACTAGTTGGATATGCACTTTGGCTCTTTGGTGAGGCATTTGTACCTTACTGGATGACACAGGAAAGCCCTAACTGGTCCTATCGGAAAATTGCTTCGTCTAGGATCCTGGAACACCAAGAGAGAATCATTCCCACTCCCATACAAGACTAGAGGTCAACTAAAGTAGCAAAACTAATAAAATTTTTAGCCCCCTAATAAACTTGCTAGCTCTTAATATCTTTAGTTTCTTAGGGTACAGATTTGGTTTACATAGCTTTTTGTTCAGGCCTACTTAGAGTACGTTGTGAATCAGCAGCATTCTGAATCATTTGGATTGACCAATTAGATAAAGTCTGTTCAAATAAAGAAATTGGTCTGGAAAGTCTCTAGTTGAGGACTGGGTGTAAAGTTTCCCCCATGGTGTATAGATAAAAAAAGTGCTGTGTACAGTAGGGTTTTATATATTCAATTTAAGTACGATGGAGGGAGTTAAGTTTTATCTCTTCATTTTACAGTAGAATGAGTGGTATTTCAGCCAAACAGCACATTCCACTAACAAGTGATATAAAAATATTCAGGGATTCATTGACAGGTACTGCTGCCAATCATACTTATCAACAAAACATTTTAATAACCAGTTTTTTATATGCTTGGAGAACAGTCTCATGGTACACAAAGAACAACGGGTCACCAGTAATATTTTCAAACATCTTATAGAGAACAAATAAGGATGGATTCAAATAGAATTTTTACAAAGGGCAAAAGGGGAAGGTAAAGGTTTACATATCAAAGAATAGATAGCAGAAGGGGAAGACATGTAGCATGTAAAGTAATAAACTGATTAGCAAACATCAGAGCTAAAACTGATTACCTCAAGCTGGAATTCTGTAAACAGAACAGGAACTGACCAGATAATATCAGGGATAGAGCTAATGTCTCAACTTGATTTTCCAAACCCTAGCTAGTTGATGTGACTATCTCAGTGAAATGGAAGTAAGACTAAAATTCTCTTACCACATAAGGTTGTTTTTCTTCCATTGTCCTCAGTGACTAAGGTTGTGCTGAAGCTTCTGTGTGGTTTACAAGTGATATAAAGGATTTTGTCCTCTTGCACCTCTTTTCCAAAGCTTCCTCTCCCATGGACTCCTAGCAAAGATAAGGATGGTAAAGGGGAGGGATTTCTGATCACTCTTGATACATAAAGAATCATAGATAGAAGTCATCTAGTACGTCACCCTCATTTTACAGATGAGGAAACTGAGGCCCAGAGAGCGTCTTGCCCCAGATTATACAGGTGACCTTCGCAAAGCCAGGATCTAAACCAAGGTTCCATGGCTCCAGATCCAGGACTCTCTACTTTTATGAACAGTTAAGTTCTCTTATAACTTTCTATTTGTCCCACTTCTATTTGATAACCTAAGTCTTACTCCTGAGACTCCTTGTGCCATAGAGGGTACTCAAAGGTTAAGGCAGCAGTATACAAGCTTGGACAGGGTTTACAAAACTGTAAAAACTTCAAGCCTAATTCTGATAACAGACCACTTCTGCTATTGGAAGACCAATCCATTGAAACAGTGAGAATCATGCCCTTGGAAGACTGATCGCAAGGTGCTCAATATTGGGGCTAGGATGACCTTTGAAAGAGGGAAGAATAAAAAAAAAATAGCCCTCAGTCCTATGTATCCTGTCGAATTCCACAGTGATGGTGGTGGCGTGGTAGAAAATAGGGCAGAGTATGAGAAGAATCACATAATCCCTAGGCTATATACAAGTATTCATTGAACTGTTAGCTCTTTGTGACACTGGTATAGGTTGTGGGGGCACTTTACATCCATATCCCAGTGATCTGCGCTGGCTCCTAAAGCCCAGGGGAAAAGCGGTTGTCATTTTTCAATTGGTGGCACAGTGGATAGAATGTTAGATTTAGAAACAGGAAGACTCGAGTTCAAATCCTGCCCCAGACACTAGTTTGTGACCCTGGGCAAATCACTTAATCTTTCTTAGTGCCAATTTTCTGACCTGTAAAATAGGAATGATAATAGCCCACATCTCACAGGGCATTTATGAGGATCAAAAGAGATAATACATGCAAACTAGTGCTAACAAATGGGTCATATAAGTGATAGCTATTATAATTAACCAGAGAATAAATGTAATACATAATTTATCCACTAAGAGGTGCTGTACTCAAACCACATCCCTGTGGTCCCCAAAAGGTCTCTCTGATATACAGAAGATTCTGTGTGTATACAAACCACTTACTCTGCCGAGATGTGTGGTTTCAAAAGGTCTAGACAAGGAAGAAACTCACATTGACCAGGTTCTAAATTCTAAAACCTTAGGGATGATATAAAATTATCGCTCAAGATTACAAAATAGAATAATGTGTCACTGTAGAGCTACCATCTTCACATCTGGAAAATTTGACCTAGCCTCAATATTCTGTATTTCTATTATATTCCCAACTGCCTATTGCATAGCTCAAACTGGATGTCTAGTAACTCAACGTATCCAAAACTAAATTCATTATCTTCTCTTCCCCCACTCTCCCAACCCCCTATTACTGAAAAAAAATCTCTCCCCTCTTCTGAATTTCTCTATTACTATAAATACTATAAATACAGCATGATCTTTCTAGTTACCTAGACTCAAAACCTAGGTGACATCCTTGATCCTCCCACTCTCTCACCCTCTCCCCATTATTGAAAGAAATCAATTGCCAAATCCTGCAGATTTTACCTTCCTAAAATATCTCATACATACCTCCTTCTGTTCTCTGACATTGCCACCACCGAGGTGCAGGTCCTCTCTACATCACATACAGACACTGAAATAGACTGCTGGCTGGTCTTCTGGCTTCCAGTGTCTTCTACTCCAGTCTATCCTCCACTCAACTCAGCTGTCAAAATGATTTTCCTAAAGTGTCCATCTGACCAGGCCCTACCCCCCACTCCCACCTCCATTCAATGAACTCCAATGACTCCCTGTCATCTGTAAAATCAAATGTAAATTCTCTATTTGACATCCAAAGTCCCTTCCTCCTTTCCTTTCCCCACTCTATTATCTAATAACATTAGCCTTGTTGCTGATCCTCATCTCCCAACTCTGAACATTTTCACTAGCTGTCCCGTATGGCTGGAATACTCTCCGTCCTCATTTCTGAATCCTGGATTCCTTGGCTGTTTTCAAGTCCCAACTAAGACCCTACCTTCTTTTTGTTCTTCAGTTGTTTCAGTTATGTCTCACTCTTCATGACCCCATTCGCAGTTTTCTTGGTAAGGATACTGGAGTGGTTTGCCATTTCCTTCTCCAGCTCATTTTGCAGATGAGGAAACTGAGGCAAACAGGGTTAAGTGACTTGCTCAGGAACACACAGGTAGTAAATGCCTGAGGCCTGATTCTCTATCCATTGTGCCACACACCTGCCCTAAAATTCACCTTCTGCAAGAAGCCTTTCTTTTAATCACCCTTAATATTAGTGTCTTCCCTCTACTGACTGACTATAACTTATCCTGTATATATCTTTTTTTCTATATAGTTTTTATGTTGCCTCCCTCATTAGACTGTGAGCTCCTTGAAAGCAGTGACTTTTGCCTTTCTTTGTGTCTTTCCTTAGCACTGTGCCTGGAATATCCTAGGCATCTGTTAGATGCTTCTTGACTGATTGACAACAAGGAATTTTCTGAGACTACATGGTTTACTAAATACTACAGAAAAAAAATTTAAGCCCACAAAGCTCCCCTTGCAGTATATACTCTCAGGTCTTTGAAGGAGCACTCTCCCCACCCCTCACATCAAGGTCACGACAAAAGGGATTGCATGTCTAAGACCTAGTTAGGTCAGCTCTTTCAACAAAGGAAAAACAGGATAAGGTCAAGAATATGGACCCCTTGACTTGCCTTCTCATGTAGGAATCAATCAGTCTATTGTCACACCTTGGTGTATTTATTCACTGAAATCTCTGGCCTTGGGATGGATTTGGATGCTTTTCAGGTTGACCTTGAGATTTGAACATTTCTTATATTACCGGGCATTCAACAGGTGCTCTTGGTAGCTGCTAGGTGAAACCCAAGTGACTAACTGACATTTGAGGCAAGTGAATTCTCTCTAGGAGCTGGGGCTTTGGGATTGTAGTACCTCTACAATGTCAAAAGTAATAGGCTCTTTTACTTTACCCCACTCTTAAGGGAAGCTTAGATGGCTTAACCGGAGATACCCAAGGGCATGAAGAAGACAGAGGAAAGGACACAACCAGAATTGGGAATAGGCAGGGTACTCAGAACAGGAGGAAGTCAAAGATGGTCCCAAGAGAGGTTGCTTTCAGGTCTTGGAACATCATTTTGTCAAGCTCCTACCATTCCACGAGGTCCAATGGTGGGCTCTTGAGTCCATTAGCTCTTCTGGAAACAGGGATGTCAGCTGAGCGATGCTGAAGAGGAACAAGTGTTCCATAAGGGAGGGACAAGGCCTCATGGGTTCACAGGAAGTTTGGCAGGGAGCCACCTATCATCAGTAAGATCCCTCGAGGGCATGGAAAGATTTGCAGAAGATAAAAGGCAAAGCCAACAGAACTAAGAGAACACTGTATGTAGTAACAGCAATATTGTTTTAAGAACAACTTTGAACAAATAAGTCATTTTGACTATTATAAATACCCAAAATAACAATAAAGAACATATGAAGAAACATGTTATCTGCTTCCAGAGAAAAAACTGATAAACAGAAGTATGCATAGAATAGTTTTACATATTCTGTATATATATATACACACATATATATAATATATATATATATATATATACACACATATATGTACACACATATACCTATTTCTATCTAATGGTAACTATTTCTAAGGGAAGGGAAGAAAAAAGGGAAAAAAATAAATTTACATGATAACTTTGTCATATATTTGAAGGGAGCAGTGAGTTGTACATGGTAGATTTGCAGTTTTATGTGCAATCATCTTTTTTTATTGTACTGTGTTATAGCAATGGTTATTTTGTTCCATGAATTGAAAATAAAATAAATTTATAATACAAAAAAAGATCCCTTGGGAGGTAAAAGTATCAAGTCAAGGAAGAGGGCACCTGACAGGAGAATGGAGAATGTCTGCGAAAGAGAAACTTAATGTAGAAAGACTAGAATGAAAAAAATCTAGAGGGTTTTTTTCCTAGGTAATAACAAAAAGCTCCTGGAGGAAATGATCCATAATTATGTTGTCATCCTCAACCTAAATCAAAGCTTCTTAACCTGGGGTTCATGAATTTGCTTTAAAAAAATATTTTGTTACCTATATTTAAATATTTTCAGTTTCCTTTGTAACCCTTTGCATATTACTCATTTAAAAATATTATTTTAAGAAGTGATCCACAGGCTTTACTAGACTATTATAGGGGATTATCACCCACACACCCACCCACCCACATACATGCGCACACACACTCACTGCCCCCCTACACACACACACACACACACACACACACACACACACACACACACACACAGTATTAACAACTCCTGATCTAAATGAAACTAGAAAACAAAGAAGTTTCAGCAACTAAATAAAAGAACAATTCTAAAGTTCTCCTCATGTAGGAAAATAAAGGAATTGGCAGAACTGAGCTTATCATGCACCTGCACCAACAAGAAACACAATTTCCTAGGACACTTGGGCATTTTGCTCTTCCCTTCTCATGCTTAATGTAAACAAACAGATCTCCACGGAGTTCATTGCAGTCTATGCATAGATATCTCTCGCACAGGAAAAAGCCTAAAACTTCTATGAAGAAGGTGACAAAATCCTCCAATTTAAATCAACATATACTTGTTATCTTTGCCCTAAATTTATTACTTGCTGCAGGGCCTTGAGGGGATTGTAGCTTGGGAACAGAATGAGGAATAATGGAGTTTGAAGTGGACATAGGGAGGATGATGAAAATTATGTTGGGAAAATGTGGCCCAAGATCAAAAAAAAGGAAAGAGGCCAACGGCTCATAGACTACTCAGAGACCTCATTCTTACAGATCATAAATACTTTTAAAAAGAAAATCAATAAGTATTTATTAAATACCTATGTGCCAGGCACTACACTAGGCACTGGAAAACCACAAAGAAATATAACATAGACTCTACTTTCAAAGAGCTTACATTCTAGTAGAATGTCCTGGGAATTGCTAGCACAGAGTTATATCACAAAAGATGAAACTGACTGTATTTTAACAAAAGGGAATGACTGGTAGTCAATGTATTTCAGAATCAACTGTTGGGCTGCTATCAGACAGTTGATTACTTAGAGCAGGGGTTCATCGATAGATTTCAAGAGGTCCATTAACTTGGGTGGGAAAATTATATATTGATTTTCACTAACCCCTAACTGAAATCTAGCGTTTATTTTATCAATTTAATGATTTAATTTAATTTTAAAAATTTTATGAATTAAAAAAAAAAAGCTGACAAGAGGACTCTAGGCTTTACCTGACTGTCACACAGGTCCATGGCAAAAATATTTCAGAATCCCTGACTTAGAGTGAAGGCCAAAAGCAGCACCAAATTAGAGATGAGGGTGCTGTATGATTAGAGAAGCTCCAACTCAACCAATTTAATCACATTTACAAAGCAATTTTTAAGTATTATCTCATGTTGTCCTCTTAACAATGCTGAGTAGTAAATGCTATTATTATTCCCATTTTACAGATGAGAAAACTGAAGCAGATAGCCCTTAAATAACTTGTCACACAGCTAGTAAGCATTTAATACTGTATTTGAACTCAGTCCTTCCTGACTCCACCTCCAGCACTCTATCCATTGTGACATTAACTCCCTATGTAACTCTGAACAAACAACTTCCCTTCTCTAAACCTTAATTTCTTCATCTATAAAATAAGATGGTTGAATTAGAGGATCTTGAAGTTCCTTTCCAACTCTAACATTCCATGACTTTCATTAGCCATCCTTCTTTGAACCCTCCTTGTATTTCTTTTTTTTTTCTCCTTGTATTTCTTAAACACGTTTTATCAAAAGGAAGAAGGAAAATGTCACTCGTTTCCTGCAGGTTCAGGGTGCCCTGGGAGAAGGCAATCTCTCTTTTCATCCCCCCTGTGAGCTGTATTGTTCAGTAAATCCCTCTACTAGTTTATTATTCTATTTTGTTTCTGGTACTTTCCTTATAGTGAGCTCTAATTTCCCAATCTGGGGAAGAAGCCAAGGAAAGAAACCAGCAAATAACTCCTATTTTCTTCTTTGCTCTCCTGATTTTGTTGGCTGTGTAAGAATGGATCAAAGTCACAGAGCTTTGGGTCTGGTGTCCCTTCTTTAAATGTAAACCATTATTAGCAGAACAATGTAATACCATACCCAGGTCAGAGCAAGATTCTGAGCAGCATGTGTAAGATATCGCTAGCTGGGGTTGGGGGAAGGATGGCTTTCCCACGAGAGAAGGTTCTTCACCCATGCTGCAACACACAGGCAGGAACACAGAAAGATGAAGGTCTAAAGAGGTTAAACTCACAGGGGTTTACTTCCTTTCATGTCTGGTTGCAAGCCACAGTCACTAGGTTAGCCTGATAAATTTTTGCCCAACCTATATGCCTCCAGGTTAGAGCAGGGAGGGACCTCAGCAGCCATCTACTACAAATCTCTCATTCTATTTCTAAAAAACAGGTCCTAGGGAGTCAAAAGACTTGTTCAAAGTCACATGGGCAATAAATTTATTCATTTGTGTCTGATTTTTCATGACCCCGTGGACCATATTGTCCATGGAATTTTCTTGGCAGAGATACTAGAGTGGTTTGCTATTTCCTTTTCCAGGGGATTAAGGCAAAGAGAGGTTAAGTGACTTTCCCAAGGTCACACAGCTAGTGAGTGTCTGAGGACAGATTTGAGTTCAGGTCTTCTTGACTCCAGGCCCAACATCCCAACCACTGAAACATCTAGCTGCCTCTAAACTATGGCCAGTAAACTAGAGAGCCAGAATTCAAACACACGTCTCCTGAATTCTAAGTACAGAGCTCTTCTACTTCTTTATTCTTCCTGCTCTCTCTCATATACCACCCTGGCTTCCCAGAGAGGCCTAGGCTACCTGCCCTTGGTAAGGTAAATAAATAGCAGCAAGGAATGTTGGTGATAGCATTAAACAACCTCTTAGCTCAGGGAGTTTGGAGATATTTGAAATCATCAGCACTATATAGCAGTTATTCATTCTTGGTAACCTCTCTGATGCACGTATTATCCATGGATTCTAGGAACGAAGCAGGGAGGCCCAGGAAACATGCCTTCTTAGTATGCTGAGATAGAATAAGGGGCTTCCTATCATTGTCCTCTTTCTCCAGTTGATTCTATCTAGGCAGGAGATCCTCTATTCCTAATGTCTCTAATAAGATGCTGTACTGGGTTCCCAAGTGGATTAGATATTGATATAAGCCAACTTTCCAGCATATTAAGCAAGGCAGTACAGGAATGTACTTGCTCATCATGGTTTTTGAGTGATTTAGAATTAGGATGGAGTTAATTCCTGGTTTAATTATAGATCAAAGTAAACTTGATGAAATTACAAGACGTAAGAAGTAGGTAACAGGGTCAATAGAATATAAGGATGTGCCCCCTTTCAGATTTTGGTTCATTCTAATGTGAAAGTAACAGGAAATGACTCTACAATTGGAGTATATTCTGGATGGAGAACTGATTTTAGAATCAGGAAGCCCTGGGTTCTAAGCCCACCTCTGAGGCATAGCATGGGTGGCAATGTAACTCTGGGCAAATTACTTCTCCGAGCCCAGAGGTGCCAAATGAGGGTTAAAATGTAATTGAGAAATATTTAACAAAATAAAAATACCTTAAGTCATAGGTGATGTTAACATGTAGTTTTCTATGTCAATATATTGTCCGAATGGATCCTTATGTGTGGTTTAGGGGCCTGTTTTCTATTTAAATTTGAGTGGAGTTTGACTGTTCTAGGTATCTCTTTAAGACTACAAGTTGAAAAGTAGATTTGATCTGCTGGTACAGGGACTTTCTTTCCTGGCAGTTTTCTATGCAATTAAATCCCAGGTCCAGTAAAACACACACATACACCCACAGATAATGAAGCATGCGTCACATCAGGAGTATGGGCATTATTAACAATTTACTTAGCTTCATCTCCAGAATGCTGGCCATCAGGTAGTCAATGTTTTAATCACAAACACTCATGAAGACCAAATGAGGGAGAAAATGAAATCTGTCTTGCAGGAAAAGAATCCCATTTTGCCCTGAGAAAATCACAGTTACTCTGAAGCCCTCGAAGAGAGGAATCCAGCAAAAAAAACAAAAATAAAAACCAACAACAACGACAACCAATCAACAAAGCCACTGAAAGATGGCTTAAAAGCAAAGTCTTTCATGGGGCTTCAAAAGAAATTTTTAGTAAAAGATTCTGGTTCTCATGAAGCAGAATCCAGGGACTTTAAGAAGGCTCTGTGGTCTTACCTTGCAGGTTTAATGGAGTTGTTGCAAGAGCATTTCATGACCATCCTATCCATGGAGGTCTCTTTATTGACTTTAATTTCATACACTGAAGTAGGAAGAAATGTAGCTCAGGGAATTTTTTTTGCAGCTCTAGAGAAATATGACTATGTTAGCATGCCTGTAGTGAGGGTAGGGACTGACAAACAATATTTATGAAGTACCCACCTAGACATCTACAATTGTGTCATAGACATAAGGGCCACCACAGCTCAAGTCTCCCTCACCGGAAAAAATACAAAATTTTTGAGTATAGTGTAGGCCAGGGGTATTAATACCATTGTGTAATCACCTGATTGGGATGCTAGGTGGCATAGTGGATACAGTGCTGGACTGGGAGTCAGGAAGTCTTGATTTCAAAACTAGTTTCAGATATCAGCTGTGTGATGCTAGACAAGTCACTTCACTTCCATCTAAAGGGTCATTGAAAGGATAAAATGAGATAATGTTTGTAAAGTACTTACCAGTCCTTAAAGCACTACATAAATGCTAGCTATTGTCGAGCTGGTGCTGGAATCATTCTTTGCACAGCACTACAAGCTACCATGACCAAGACAAACTACCACTACATCTCCTTTGTACCAATCCAGATATCCTTCCCTTATGGCTGCAGCTTATCTACCACAGCCAAGTCCCCGACACTCATTTGTGTTCTGGTGAGAGAGGGCAAGGTGATAGTGGTGGAGAAATTGCAATGACATTGTTCACTAATAACCCTAATGACATTGGCACTAATGGAGACAGAAAGATGAAATAAACTTGGTTCCTGTTCTCATGGAGCTTATGATCAAAGGTAGATCAAAGAAGGGATGGAACTCCTGTTAGAGATAGAAAAGATCATAAAGGGTAAGAAAATACAAGATTATTCAATTCTTGTTTTGCTTCTGTTTTCCTGACCCAACAAAGACAATTTTTTGGATTGCAAAGGATAGAACAAAAATGGCCCCATCTGACCAAATGACATTAATTGTCAGGGTCACAGAGCTAATGGATCCAGCTCCCTAGACTTCTAACATAGTACTCTGATGAGATCGATTTGGATTCTAGGTATCATACAACTATTAACTATCCTTCCTAGCTCTGTATCACCTTTATAACTGATAAGAAGGCCACCTGAAACACTCACTTCGAGACCTCTTTTCAAGATGACATTAGACCAGGAATGATCACTCTTTGGATCCATGTTATAACCCCATTTAACTCTGTTATCCTCTAGTACACATCTCTTTATCTTCCCTCCAACATTAAATGAAATCTTTCCCCTAATTGACCAAAGGAGATGAAGTAAGTCTAGCATGACTTGCTCATGATTGAATCATTTTTGATCACTTCTTCCATTTTAAGATGCTCACTAACCATCCATTTAAAATGTATTTTGACCTGGAAAGACTAACATGAATTGATGCAGAGTGAAATGAGAAGAACCAGGAAAACACTGTACCCAGTAACAGTAATATTGTATGATGAAGAATTGTAAATGACTTAGCTATCTCAGCAATACACTCATGATAGACAATATGAAAGGACTCATAATGAAAAATACTCTATCTGCCTCCAAAGAAATTATTTTTCACTTTTCCTTCTTTTTTCCTTCTTTCATTCCTTCCTTTCTTTTTCTTTCTTCCTTTCTTCTTTCCTTTCTTCTTTCTTTCTTCCTCTTTCTTTCATAATCTTTTTTCTTCCTTTCTTCTTTCCTTTCTTTCCTTCTTTTTATTCGAGTTTTCTTCCACAAAATGGCTAACGTGGCAATATACTTTACATGACTGCACATGTATAACCTATATCAGAATGCTTATCATCTTAGGGAAGAGGGAGAGAGAGAATTTGAAACTCAAAATAAAAATAAAAAGGTAGAACATTGTTTTTACATGTAATCGGGGAAAAATATTATTAAAATACATATATTGAAATTTTGACATCAGTTGAAGGCAAGTTTACTTGCCTATAGTTCGAAAAGACTCTATTTTCTTCCCTTTTTCTGAAAGTTGAGATAACACTTGCTCTTTTAAAGTCCTATAACACCTCTCTCATTTTATATAGTCTTCTATCAAGCACTGAGAATGTCTCTAATACTCATCCACCTCATATTCCTATTTTAGTATCCCAGCATGCAGTTTGTCTGTGCCTCGCTACTTGAATTCATCAAGGGTAAATAAGTTTTCTCTTGCTATCTCCCCACTTATCCAGCTTCCTATTAGTTACTTTTTGTTCTGTGTCTTTCAATCCAAAGATTATCCTCATTGGCAGAGAAACCAGAAGCAAAATAAGTGTTGAATACACTCTTCTGTGTCATCCTTTACCATCTCATCTACCCCTATCAGGAATTCTATCCCTTTTTTGGTTTCCCTTTTTCATCAATGTCACTACAATATCCTTGTTAGTTATCCTTAACTTTCCTCACTAGCCTCAGGTCATTTTGAGCCACAACCCTCCCTATGATTTTCACAGGGCTATGCCACACTTTTCATTTCCCTGTCAGTCCCTCAGCCCTTATCTGCCTTTGCTTCTATCTTCTTTACATGTTATTTTTTTCTCCCTAAACTCTAAACTGATCACTGAGTTCTCTAAATATTCATGTTGGCCTCTTTAGGCAATCCTCTTTTCTCCACAAAACAAAGAAAAAATTCCCTTTATCTTTTTTTTTTCTTTTTGGTGAGGCAAACAGGGTTAAGTGACTTGCCCCATTAAGTCAGGGTTAAGTCATACAGCTACTAAGCGTCAAGTGTCTGAGGCCAGCAGATTTGAACTTAGGGCCTCCCAACTCCAAGGCCAGAGCTCTATCCACTGGACCACCAATTTCCCTTTACCTTTAGAGAATCTAATTCTTAAAATCTTCCTGTCTCTCTTGGTTTGACTTCTAAAATATTTTAGGCCATGAGATCTTATTCATGCTTTCTCTGAACTCTTTGACATACATCCTCCAAAAATGTAAGGTACAATCAGACTATGCCAGTCTTACTCTACTTCTGGATCAAATTCTAAGGGAATGGTCATTTTCCCCCAAGGACTCCATACTTACTACTTTAGCCACCAGTTTCCTATTGGTGAAAATAACATGCAAGAGATCTCTTCACCTCATTGCTTCCTTCACCTTTTGAGAAATAAAATTATGATTAAGGGAAGGAACAAAAGTATTAGGTGCTCTGCTTTTACTGAACGAGAGAGAATGAGAGAGAGACAGACAGACAGACAGAGAGAATTAGTTTCAGCAGGTATCTGGAGAATGAAGTCCCTCACCACTACTGTTTCATGCCTCCTGCCAGCCTTGTAATTTGTTTTCCAAGCTTCATCTACTTCCTCTTTCTGGCCAAGTATCCATGCTTCAATATAGGAAGAGTCCCCTTTTTCTCTTGCCACAGTAGAGACCCTTTTCAGTGAAATAATTGTTGCCTATTCCTCCAGGAAAAGTAGCAAAAAGGAAGGTCAGGAAGGAGCTTAGAACTTGTATATGCTCTCTAGTGGTTTGGAAGATCAGGCTTGGAACTGAAAGTTTTGGTAGCATGGAAGAAAAATTAGTGGTTGTGATTGTCTTGAAAGAATATTCCAGCTATGCATGTATTTGAGATTAAAGGATGAGAAGTGGAGTCTGTGCGTGTGGGGTGTGAAGTCTGAGAGTCAAGGAAATGTGTTTGGAACTTGGTGTGAGAACGATGGGAGTGACTAAGGAAAGGCTGGGAGAGCAGCTGTAGAACATCTGAGGACTGTCCTAAGAAAGTGCCCAGAAGAAAGGTTGTGATAAAGATGCTAGGGCTTGCTAAACAGGAGATGCCAGTGCTCCAGCTACAGACAGGCTGGGACTCCCACAGGTCAGCTCCCTGAGGGACTCGTCTCAGAATGTCAAGCTGCTAGTTCTGAGGAGCAAAGGGACAGGAAATGCATCTTGCATTGGCATGGCATTGTTAAGGAGTGATTCAGCATCCATGTTTCTTCTCCTTAAAAGCCTTACATTTCAAGGAATCTCAGAAAACCAAGTGTCAAAAGGTCCTGAATTCTAGACTAAAAATCTCTACCCATTTTCTTACGCATGAGTCTGTCATAATACTAACTCATATGCATAGAGCAGTTTAAGGTTTACAAAGCACTCTCCTAAGAGAAAAAAACATATAGTTGCCAACTGGGGTGTCTATGTGGCACAGTGTCTAGAGAATCAGGCCTGAATTCAGGAAGACATCCTCCTGAGTTCAAATCTGGCCTTAGACACATACTAGCTGTGTGATCCTGGGCAAGTCACTTAACTCTGTTTGCCTCAGTTTCCTCATCTGGAAAACAAGCTGGAGAAGGAAATGGCAAACCACTCCAGTATCTTTGCCAAGAAAACCCCAAATGGGGTCACGAAGAGTCAGACACGACTGAAAACAACCGAACAACCAAATAGCCCTGTGAAGCAGGGTCTCTGAAGGGAAACAGGAAGACTGCAGGGGAAACTGAGCTCACCAAATAGTCTTGGACCCCTACTTTGCTCTCTAAGAGTAAAGGTAACTGCTTGCTTACCTACCCAGCCTGTAAGTGCTTCATGTTGCCAGATCTGACCCTTGCCTGAAACACTTAGAGTCGCACAATTTAGGGAGTTTGAGGCACAGCGACAGTGGGATTACACCCATCTAGGAGCCAAGGAATAATAGCTAACACATCCTCTAGGCCTGGGTTTCAACAAGTAGCTAACACCTGAAGATACAGAACAAGTTCATCATCTCCGTCCCTGCCAGAACAGCCCGGAGAGGTCCAGTTGTCATGATCACTAAGCAAAAATGCCCTCACTATGATTAGTCACAAAATCACTCACAGACTGGCTGTACAGAAGGCAGAGAAAAGAAAAGAAAAGAAAAGAAAAGAAAAGAAAAGAAAAGAAAAGAAAAGAAAAGAAAAGAAAAGAAAAGAAAAGAAAAGAAAAGAAAAGAAAAGACAAAAAAGACCCAAACACAAAACTGCAACCCGGCCCCAAACAGCACTGACTTATCAAACAGCCAGATGACATTTCAGGGAAATCTGATGATTGGACCCTAAGTCTGGCCATCTGCAGGATGTAAGAAGAATAGAAGGAAGCTGAGAAGGTTTTGGCGATCACATTTATAATTAGCGATTGAAACAATCTTCCTGGTGCTCTCTGTATGAGACTTGAATATTTTTACTGCTGTACAAGATGATGATGCAGAGCCTGGATAATTATAGCTGCTTGTATAGAGTCGAGCACCCATTCCCATTAGGAAAGACAAGTTGGCGTGCCCAATGTGGTCTGCCTCCATTTTTGTTAAGATTGTTATTCTATGCCAGCTGAAATGCCCTCAACCCACTCCACCCCCCACTGCCATTCAAATATGCATGGTTCTCTATGGATATTTTCAATGCCCACTTAAAAAGGGGACTAAAGCTAATTTATAGCAAGGTGTCAGGAAACAGGTTATTGCCAACAACGTTACAGGCTTTTTACTGTGTGTAATTTTTCTCTTGAAATATACTTGAATCGGTGTGATAAAGAGCCATGATACAATTAGTTTCTCTTACAGCTCTAAAAGGAAAAAAAAGCCGCCTTCTCTAAAAGGTCTCTTGAGATGCGGCATGGTGGGGGAGAAAGAACAATGTACTTGAAGTTAGAAGGCCTGGGTTCAATAACAACAACATCAACTACACATAAACCGAAAAGCTGTGTGATTTTAATGACCTAGCTTGGCCCTGAAAAAGAGATAAGAAAATGAACGAACCTCTTTCCCTTCTTTGCAGAGATGGAGGACTATGAATGCACAACACCACATATATAAATGGTCAGACCCAGTAATTTGTTGGTTAGATTTTTTTTCCCTGAGATGCCTTTTTTCTATTTTATTTTCTCTGTTTCTGTCTCTGTTTCTCTTTGTCTCTCTCCATCTATTTGTCTGTCTCTCTGTCTCTAACAAAATATGACTTTCTGGGCAAGAGAGTGGGTATCTATCTATCTATCTATCTATCTATCTATCTATCTATCTATCTATCTATAAACAGGATAGCTTTCTGGGCCTGGGAGTGGGGTGGAATATAGTTGGAAATGATGATTGTAAAACCAAATGATGACAATTTTTTATTAAAGAAAAATTAATTCAGGTCAACAAACATTCCAAGATAAAAATTCACATTTATTGTAAGGTTTGTAAAACACCTCCACAGCAACCCTAAGAGACAGGGTGTGTAAATACTGTTATTTCCATTTCACAGATAAGGAAATAAACTCTGAGTGGTTAAGTTGCTGGGTCAAAATAGCAGATATTTAGTGTCTGAGGGTGGAGTTTGAACTCTGGCCTGCTTACTCCCTATCCAGCACTCTGTCCACTGAGCTATTATGTGTACATGGATAAGGATAATACAAGTTAACAGAAGCATGCCTGATGAGAATGAACTGAATTTCCCAGCATGCCTCGACCCACAAAATGATTTCACACCAAAAAAAAGATGTCCCCAGGACTTTATTTTCAATAAGACTTGTGCACCTGTAGCATAAGGTGATTGCCTCCCAGGGAGACGACGGGAGGATAATTTTAGGAAGAGGAAAAGTCATGGTGAAGGTCAGAAGAGGTGTGACTGAGACTACAGTGCCAATTTCCAGGAATCCAGACCCTCCACCATGTTCCTGAGACACAATAGAGCATGCTGAGGATAGAGACATGAGTTGGAGCAGTGTGATACTAGCAAGCACAGTATTTGAACTCTGAGGTCATGATTGCTTGTACTGAAGGCTTCCAGATACTTCTTTCTATTTCCAGAGAGAGAAAGAGAGAGATAGAACCTTTCACCATTTCAGAGATGTAAGTCTCTGAGAAGTTGTTTGTTCAAATTACTCTCAAAGGAGTTGGGGTATTTATATTCGTTTTGGAGCATTGGTATATGTTTTTATGTCAATTCGTTATACAATTCTATCTTAAATATTTTAATGATTAATTATATTAATTATTTAGTGAATTAATTTAATTATTAATTACTTTAATTAATAAAATACTTTATTTTTAGAAAAGGAAATGGGTTTAAGTTTTTACTCTAAATATTGCTAACTCCATGACTTTGGGTGAGTTATTTCCCTTATCTGGGACTCTATCTTCATCTGTACAATGAGAAGGCTGTAAAAACTGATCTCTAATTCTACGATTCCTATGCTGCTACATCTCTTAGAAAGTCTTCTTACTTATTAGTTTAAAGACTGGTGGGGTTTTTGTTTGTTTTTCTGGACCTGTGATTTCATCAGCAGAGAAAACTCATGCTGATTATTAGCAGGGGCAACTCAATCTTAAATTTATAGAGAGTGATCCGGGGTATGAAGAGATTAAATAATGTGCTCATGGACACAGATCTACCAGGGAAAAGCTGTTGTTATTGTTATTATCATCATCACTCATCATCATCAATGTATCAGAGGCAGAATTTGAATCTAGCTCTGAGGCTGCCCAGGTTATGACTTGGAAATAAAGATGACCATATTTGGAAACTTGTCATCATAAAATCATAAAATGTCAGAGTGAGAAGAAAACACTCATCCATTCCACCACACTCCACCTCCATTGATTGTCTAGATAAATAAATAGATAAAACAAAGCCCAAACAGAAGAAATTATTTACTTAGGCACGTGGGAGCAGCAAAGGACAAAGCCAGAACTTGAACTCTCAAGACTTCAGAAACAGTCAAACGCCAGTTCTGCCATAGCACCACTTCCTGAGTCAGAAGGAATGAGGGCTACTATAAAGTTACTAGGTAATTTTCCTTGCTTTCTTCCCCTCAATTACCCTCTCAGAAGGGCTGTTCCTACAATTTTGCATTTCTTTTCCAGGAAGTCTTCTGGCTTTCTATTAGATGTTAGCCCCTGGAGGGAGCTGATGAAAGCTTCGAGTTCATGGAACCAATTATGACATCATTCCCTCAAGTTTATTTACTTGAATAGGTAGAGGTCCACTGGCACACAAATAAACACAAATGTATGAGACAACATAAATGCCAACACACTTCCCCTTTGAATACACATCACCGGCACTCCTTGAGAATCAATCCATAGGCATTAATTAAGTGCCTTCCATGTACCAACTGGTACAGTGGATAGACTGCTAGCATTGGAGTCAATAGGACCTGAGTTCAAATTTGGCCTCAAACACTTATTAGCTATGTGATCCTGGGAAAGTCACTTCACCCTGTTTGCCTCAGTTTCCTCATCTGTAAAATGAGCTGGAGAAGGAAATGGCAAACCACTTCAGTATCTTTGCCAAGCAAACCACAAATGGGGTCACAGAGAGTTGAACATGATGTTAACAACTCAACAACAATAACAACATGTATCAGGCATTGGAGAGAGCAAAGACAAAAACAAAAAAATCCCTGTCCTTGAAGGGCTTACATTCGAACTAGGAAACATATGCGTGTACACAATTAAGTACAAAATAAATCCAAGATAGTTTTGGGAGGGAGAACACTAACAGCTGGAGAAATGAGGAAAAGCTCCATGTTGAAGCTGGAGAAGGAGCTGGCTAAGTATTGAAGGAAACCAGGAGGCCCAGATAAAGAGTGGGAACAAGGACATGGGGATGAGAAGTTGTCCTCCTTTGCTGGGAGAAATTCAGAATTCCTATCAAAGGTCAACAATGCCATAAGAATCAGGTGGTAAAATGAAGTCTGCAAAGAGGAGAAAAAAAAGCTTGAAGAAATCCTATAAAAGGAAATGTATCGCAGAAAGAGTGTTGAATTTGGACTGACGGCACCTAGGTTTAATTATTAGCTCTGTTACAGTCTAACGTCTAAATCTTACCAGGTAGGTGACCTCGTCTAAATCACTGTGTCCTTCTGGGGGTCTGTGTCTTCATCTTCCTAACCAGGCCAACAAGATGATCTCTGTAAGACTCCCTGAGGCTCTGAATTCTATGATTCTATATCTCTTCCCCATGAGTTTAAATTACTCTAATTCCGTTCATGCCCTTGCCCTGAGCCGCTCTCCAAGTCTAGCGGATATGTCAGGGAACTTTCCACCATCCCCTAACCCAGCCTCCCATTCCTCTCCCATTCTAAATCTTTTCACTTGGATCAGAAACTTGCCTTATTAATCATATGCAAATATCACACTGATAGCTTCCTGCATATAATTTGTTCTCTAGCACACTCTGCAAAGGATTCAATTAAAACTGAACCAGAGATCAGAGAGGCCCAGTCAAACATTCAGTTAAATGCCAGGTACTCCTCATCTGGAGAAAAGAGACCCGTCACACACTGAGCAGCCTGGGGAAATAAAGCCCTTTGAACCCCAGCACCACTGAGTAACCTGATCCCCTTTTTGAAAACTAACGCTGGGAGTGAATCTTAAGAAAGAAGGAAAAAAACAAAATGCACTTTCAGAAAAAGACATCATATCTTTTTCTCCCAGCTGCTAAATGAGGGGAGGGAGGGGGGAGAATTCATCAATACAGAGACAGGGCAAACTCCGGGTGTCTGGGTGTCTGACTCTTTGAACAAGCTGTCTTATAGTTGTTTAAATTAGAGACTGTCACAAATAAAGATGCATTTCATACAGCTGTTTGCTCAGGACTTAACCTTAATTCTCCTTCAAACATTGTTTATTGTTAAGAGGCCTTTGCATTCAGGAGTTGTTCCCTGGCACATCTGCAGTGGGAGAAACAATTCTGAGGGAGCTGGCTAGAGCGGCATTAGGGCTGATGCTAAATACTGCATTGTGCCTGGGGAAAACAGTGAGATAAACATGTAGGAAATCGGCTCTTTTCAGCCAGTGCCCCCAAGCATGTGCTCCAGCGAATCCTGATTTGACACCAGCAGCTTAAGAGCGCCCAAAGGTCAAGCTAGTCCAGAGTCCTCAGAGCAGCTGGAAGAGTGCTGGGGGCCAGGACCAGGGCCCTCTTCCGGACTAGCTCCGTTCAGGGCGCTGGAACCAGGTGGAGGAAGAGGAGTGGTATCCTGTCTGTGTCTATCCCCGACCAAGGAGAGGCCCTCTGACCCAGCCAGGAAAAGATGGCTTTCTCTGATAGGAGTAATGATTAATAGTTGGGAACAATGGAGTGGGGTGCTCGGGGAAGGCACCATTGAAACACAAGTCCTAAACCTTGTTATGGAAAAAGTTATTACGTGATGTTTCACTGATTAATGTAGAGCTGGGGTTAACTGATAAATTAGAAAAGTAAAAATTGTGGGTGTATCATGGACCCCTTTGGCAGTCTGGTGAAGTTCAGGGACTCATTCTCAGAATAATCTTAGATTTATAAAATAAAACATAGTGTTAAAAAGGAAAGGAGAAGCTGGGTGGCACAGCGGATATAGTGCCTGGCCTGGAATTAGGAAGACTCATTTGAAGAAGGAAGACTGGTTCCTGAGTTCAAATCTGAATACAGACACTTACTAGCTATGTGACCCTGAGCTCACTTAACTCTGTCTGCCTCAGTTTCCTTATGTGTAAAATGAGATGGAGAAGGAAGTGGAAAACAGTATCTTTGCCAGGAAAACCCCAAATGGGACATGACTAAAAACAACTGAACAACAAAAATTACAAAGGAAACCAATGATTTTGACATATAGTTATCTACCTATACATGCATACATGCATGCATGCATACATACATACATACATATGGTTTTAAAAACAAGTTTATGAATCCCAGGTTAACCATTTCTAGATTAAAGCCTTACTTTTTCTTTAACACTCAAATTACAATTGAACTTTTATGTCACTGTGTTTTCTGAAGTCATACAGGATGAGGGGGGGAAATGATACTTCAAGTGGAAGGTTATCATAGAATTCCTTTAAAGCTTAGCTCAAGTATCCCCATATTTTTTGCTTTTTTTTTTCACCCTCAGGGATTAGCACATTTCCCAACATGTAGTAAGTGTTTAATAAATGCTTATACTGACTAACTGACCTTCTACATTAGGCCTTTCCTAATTCTCCTCCCCAACTGTCCCTCCCCTCCCACAATTACCTTTTATTTATTTTTTACTTATTTAGAATATACTATTTGTATACATGTTATCTCCCTAGTAGAAGGTTATATACTATTTGTGTACATGTCATCTCCACTAGTAGAAGGCTATATACTATTTGTGTACATGTTATCTCCACCAGTAGAATGTTATATACTATTTGTGTATATGTTATCTCTACCAGTAAAAAGTTATACACTATTTGTGTACATGTTATCTTCACCAGTAGAAGGCTATATACTATTTGTGTGTATGTTATCTCTACTAGTAGAAGAAAGCTCCTTAAGGTCAGGAGCTATTCCATTTTTGTCTATCTCCAATATCTTTCTTTCTCTTTAGCACAGTGCCTAGTACATAGTAAAATGACAACATTAGAGACTGGTCCTGTGATTTCATTGATATTGGGAATTCCCAGGTAAGGAAATGCCATCCTTCAAAGTAGATTGGCACTTTCACTGCAGCTTAACAATCTTATGGAGTTGGGGCAGCTAGATGGCACAGTGGATAGAGCAGCGGCCCTGGATTCAGGACGACCTGAGTTCAAATCCAGCCTCAGACCAGACACTTGACCCTTACCAGCTGTGTGACCCTGGGCAAGTCACTTAACCTCAACTGCCTAAAAATAAAAAAACTAAAAAAACCCAATCTTATAGAGTTGCCTAGGACACTAAGAAGTTGTAATTTATTCTGGGTTATCATAAAACCATTACATGTCAGAGATGGGACATGAAGCCAAGTGTTCCTGGCTTCAAGGTCAGCCCTCCATCCACGCCAGCTTTTGCTGTCAAAATTGGATCAGCAGAGTATGAGCTTAATAAATGCTTGTTTATTGATTGATAGTTTAAACTCTAACCCTGTGGGTGCTGTACAATTAACAGAGCAGTCTCTCACTAGCATCCTCCTACGGAATGTGTTTTGGAAGGCAAGATCAACTCTTTCTGGAAGAAGGTACCAAAGTAAGGCTGATGAACAAAGATGAGATGGAAGGTAGAATTTTAATGATGGAAGGGAACTTGGAGGTCATCTGGTCTGACCCTTTCATCTAAGAGATGGGAAAACAAAGACCTAGAGAGATGATTTGCCATAGGTCTCTTCTGGGAGAAATATCTCTTTTTTGAGTTCATGTGGTAGGTAACTGCTGATGAAATTTATCTACCACAATGCAGAAATTACAGAGGTTTAAAAACCTAGGTTTTGTTATGCTTAGGTATAGCTTTGGAATTCAAACCAAAAAAATAAATAAATAAATGCTAACGACAACTAGGATTCGAACAAGGCCTCTTACAGACAAAATTACGTCAGCGACACAGAAAGAATTCTTATACTTATTGCAATCTTGTAAATACCTCATAGGTCATAAAAGTCAAAGAAAAGACAGATTCATAATTCCATGTTTCCTTGAGTATCACAAAAGTTGAGTAAATTTAGTGAAGCAGAGTCATGATCTAAGCATTCCATCCCCTAAGGAAACAAACCTAATTAAACAGATTCTATAGGTAAACTAAGTCAGGTTACAGATTAAACTACATAGAGGTTCACAATGGATTAAGGGAGAAGGGATTTACATGTCTCCAAGGAGTAGGGAAAGATAAGATTCTCTCTCTAGCTTCTTATCTAAGGTATGGTTAGGTCTTAAGTAAAATTTCACATCCCATGCCATGCATAAGTTTCTGCCAGCTCAGTAACCTCCTAACCAGAAGAAATAGTCCTGACCTTCTCAAATAATAAAAATTAATAAAAGGAAATAAAAAATTCCCATAACAGTAAAAAAAAAAACTTCCCATAATAAGCTACACAGCTGTTTAGGGGAAGAGAAAGGTCTTGAACCTGGGTCTCCTGATTTCTAGCCCAGGGCTCTTTCCACCATTATACTAAACCATACTTTCTCCATGTGGTAAGGAGTACTATATAAAATTCCCCAAAGAAACCACATCAACTGGATTCTCTATAAAGCATTTCAGAGAAATGGAGAAAATTGAGTTGAAGTTAAAAAGAAAATTTGCTATCCTATAGGATTATAAATCACACACCTGTCTAAAAGAACATCTGCATAGCCCAGGGGGAGCATCTGCTTGTCTAATAGGTGGGCCTCTACTTGAGATGCACCCTGATGATCATTCTTCTCTCCCCAGGAAAAATCTTTGCTCAACTGTGGCTAATGTGGTTGAGAATATTCGAGCTTAATGAATTGATTACTTAGGAAAGGTAGGTGATCCAGGCTTTCTCTAGCATTGCCAACAGTGTAAGTCTGCAGACTCTTGACTTCCCTTTGCCTTATTAAGATAGCTATGGCAAGTGACCTCTAGAAGAGTTTCACCCATGCTTCCATACTTTTATCCTCCCTTCATTGGAATCATGGTTCTTGTGATGGTTATCAAGAATTTAAACAGTGGCTGAAAATTCATTGACTTTCAATCAAGTTGGTGATAGCCCTCTTTGAATGTATCACCAGACCAGTTCTCTAACCCTTTTCAATATAGTAGCATCTGCTGAAGCCTGCCTTCCTTTAGCACAGCCTTTCAGAACCCAAATCTACATCCATAAAAGAACACATAAATTATGCTATATAATACTTTATATAGACATCATGTATGTTTAGTGGCTGTAGTTGCCTCATCTGGTAGAAAGACAGTCCTTGTGGAATCATGACCTAGACATGTTGCCTTTCTAGAACTAGCATGCCAACAAGGCACTTTTTGTCTTAGACTGACTCTCACCTTAAAGGTAAGAGGGAGAACATGGTCATTTGGATTGATCCTTTCTGAGCTTGAGAGCTAATAGCCAAAGAACTGGGTCCAAGTCCTGACTCTTATATCTGTTGCTACTTCTACTGCTGCTACTACTATTATACTACTACTGCTGCTAGTGCTGCTGCTGCTACTGTTACTATTACTGCTACTGCTACTGCTACTGTTACCACTATTGTTTCTGTTACTAAGTGCTTTACAATTATTTCATTTGAGCCTCACAAAAATTTTATGGTGTAGATGCTATTATTACCCCCATTTTACAGTTGAGAAAACTGATTTTGGCCACATTTGAACTCGGGTCTTCCTGACTCTAGGCCCAACACTCTATCCATGTACGACCTAACTGATTGGCAACGGATGACTCACTTAACCTCTCAGACAATTCAGAGTATGTGTGTATGTAACTTAATTGCACATCAGTCAACCTCTCTGGGAGGAAAGGTACCGTAATTAGAATCAGGATAGATCTGAATTCACATTCTGCCTTTGACACTTATAGGAACATAAGATCATAGATTTAGACATAGAAGAAATCTTGGCTACCAAATAGTCCAACCTCTTCAATTTTGCAGGTAAAGGAAATGAGGCCCAAAGAGGGTATATGGTTTGCCCAGGGCTATAAATTAGTGTCAGAATTTGAACCCAAATCTTCCAAGTTCCAAGTATAATGTTGTATCCATGACTCCACCCCATCTTTCTTATTAGCTGTGGGACTGTGGACAACTGACTTAACATTTCTGAACCTCAATTTCCTTAGCTAAACAACAGCATTTACTGCTCAGGGTTGTTTCAAGCATAATAGCTAATATTTAAATAGTACTTTTAAGTTTTACAAAATTCTTTACAAATATCTCATTTCATACTCATAACAACCCTGAGTACTATTATTATCCCTATTTTACAGACAAGGAAACTAAGGCAGTAATAGGTAAAGTGACAGGGGACACAGAGCTTATAAGTGTCTGAGGCAGGATTTAAACTCAGGACTTTCTGGGGTCCTACCTTGTCCAGGACTCTATCCGCTGCACCATCTAGCTACCTATCAGTTTTAGAGCTGGAAGGGATTGTAAAGGTTTTCCCCTGCTATTTTATAAATAGGGAAATTGAGTCGGATGGAGGTTAAGAGATTTGTCCCAGATGATACAGGAGGCAGAATTAGAGTTCAAACTCTGGTTTTCTGACTCCAAATACATTATCTTTTCACTATAGTACACTGACCATGCTATATAATCTGTATAATAAAAAGCAGTCTGGAAATGTTAAAGTGCATATGTAAATGTCAGCTCTTATGAATTCTTTGTGAACCTATATGTCAGTGGACATCACTAGGCCTGAATTTCCTGATCTATAATACAGAGACTAGATTGAACACAGCTTCCTTAACTATAAAAATTAAAGGAGTAGATTCAATTTCATCCCAGTTAAAATTTTATAATTTTTGAAACAATTCTAGAAAAACCATTCCCTAATAGACATATGGAACGAACAGACAGTTTTCAAAGGAAGAACTCTATCAATAAGCACAGGAAAAATATGCTAAAAAATCATTAATAATTAAAGAAATTAAAATTTAAGTAATTTTGAGGTTTCACCTTACACATCTCACAGTGGCAAAGATGACAAATGACAAATGTTAGAGGGACTATGGGAACACACTGGTCAATCATTGATAGAGTTATGGTCCTGCTATGGACCAGCCACTCTAGAAAGCAATTCCAAACCATGTCCAGAAAGTTACCAAACTCTGCACACATGGACTATATCCTAAGGAAATCAAAGAAAGAAGAAAAAGATCTATATATAAAAAGATTTGTGGCAGCTCTTTTCATGATAACAAAAAATTAGAAATAAACAAGTTGTCCTCCTATTGGGACAAATGGTGGTATATGAATACAACTGAATAATATTGTGCCAGAAGAAATGATGAAGTGGACAATTTCACTGGAAACTAAGAATAACTTTCTGAACTGGAATAAAGAACAATTTTTACAATGATAGCAACATTATAGAGAAAAAATCTTCAAAGATTTTAGAACTCTGTATAATGCAATCATAAATCATGAGTCCAAAAGAATGAAGATGAAAGATGTCACTCACCTCCTGATAGAGAGATGGTGAACTTACAATTTAGAGACATGAATTTTTCAGACATGGTTATTATGGGAATTTGTTTTGCCAGACTATGTAGACTTTTTTTCAGTGTTTTTTTTTAATTCCCCAATGAGGGAGGGAAAATTATTTTTTTTTAAAAAGTATTTGTTAATATTTTTATTATTTATTAAATTACTGCTGGTTTTGAGTTGTTTCAGTTGTATCTGACTCTCTGGGTTTTTCTTGGCAAAATGGTTAAGTGACTTTCCCAGGGTCACACACAAGCTAGTAAGTGTCTGAGGTAAGATTTGAACTCAGATCCTCCTGACTCCAGGGCCAACACTCTATTAAATTATCAATTTATTAAATAATTTAATATTTATTAAAATATTTTTTTTATTAAATGTCATTTAAATTATTAAGGTAATTTAAATCATATTTGTCATTTAATTACCTATTTGAAAATATAATAAATGAAAAATAATTGAAGAAACAGTTACAAAAGGGTAAAGCTACGTGGGAAGCTGGGTGGCATAGCGGATAGAGCACTGGATCTAGAATCAGGAAGACTTATCTTCCTGAGTTCAAATCTGGCCTCTGACACTTATTAGCTGTGTGACCCTGGGCAAGTCACTTAACCCCTACTTGTCTCAGTTTCCTCATCTGTAAAATGAGCTGGAGAAGGAAATGGCAAACCACTCTAGTATCTTTGCCAAGAAAACCCCAAAGTGGGGTCACAAAGAGTCAGACAGGGCTGAACAACTATAAAAAAGTAAAGGCATTTTCTTGGATTTTGTACCATCATAAAGACCATTATCCTGAGTTTTCTCTGGATAGATAGCACATTACTCCCAATACCATCTCTTCTGAGTAACTTACTTACCTAGTCATTAGGTTCCTATCAACGACCCTTCCCTTGTGACTTGGGACCAGACATCCAGTAAAGCACTAGATCTTCAGTCAAAAGAACCAAGTTCAGATCCTGCCAGCAGTGTTTACTCTCACTGTGATCTTAGACAAAAGTCTCTTTAACTCTCTAGGTCAAGGATTCCTAGTCTGTAACGAGATGACCGCTAAGATTTCTTCCAACCCTACACCTTTTGTCCTTGATGGTCCTTGACTCTCTGATCCAGTTATCGCCACAGACAAGTCACTAGATCTTAAAGAGATTTTAAAGAGAACTGCCCCCAGGTTGAAGGTCATGGGGACAATGAGTTCTGCTGAAAAAGATAGCCTGGCCTGGGCTTGGAGTAAGCCAATGTACATCACACTCATTCCCCAACCCACCACCCATGCCTTCCTTACCTTGGTTATTCTGAAATCATTCTTGAAGACTAATTAGTAGAAAGCATTTACATGCCATAGTAGGGCTGACTTCCCCTGATAATTCCAATACCGAACTCAGCCAACATTAAATAGCTTTAAATGTTCAAGGAAGGCTCTTTTTGGTCCTTACCTCCTTCTCTTCCCTCCCCCAACATTCATCAAAGCATCAGGAGAAGTAAGCCCCTCAACAGTCATCTTCTATGTGTTTATTGCAAGAAAACAACAGGCACCAGCAAATCTCCTAAATTGGTCAGAAGCTTAACAGGACTAGGAAATTCCCTTAACATTTAGTTATGGCATTAACCACCTCCATAAACGAAATCTAAAAACATCAGAAATAATAATAAAAAAGATATTTATGGAGGCAATCCATGTTATGCAATAGTGAAGAGGCTCCCTTCCCATCGTCGATCCATGAGCTTTGCGATCTTGGATAATTGGCAGCCTTCCCAAAACATAAAACTAAAGCACACCATGCATTCAAAACTGCAGCCCCTATCCCTTGTGTTCCTTGAAAAGGTGAGCAGGCATATGTATATACATCTTAGCAGGTTGTAAGTCGTAGGCCTTTTAAAGCTGAAAAAAAAAATCACAATGCTATTGGGAAAAATCATTTTCTCTGCGTGTGTTTTAAAATTTCTATTTAATTAATGAGAAAAAGTGTCACAGCAGCTAATGTGATTGCTCCAAAAACAACACACCCAGAGACATGGGAAGAGGAAGGCCTGGTAGTGTGGGTGTTGTCAGACAAGCCGTAATACTTGGAGAACAAAGCCCTCGAGAACGCTCCATAATAGAGAACAATAGGGCACTGGCAGAAGTGGGTGAGAAATAATAACAACACCTTGTGTTCAAATGACACCTTTTGTCCTCGATTTCAAAGTACTGTACACATAAATTAAATCTCACAATATCTATCTGGGGTTACCCCAACTTCACAGATGAGAAAACAGCTACAAAGAGGTGAAATAAGTTGCTCACATCAGCAACGGGGTCAGACTGGAATATTTGTCTCTCTTAGATTTTCTTCCATACATATGGTTCAAATAATCTGAGCCAGGGATCTGAACTAAAGCAAAGTCAACTCAATCAATTCTCCTCAAACTAGATCTGTGGGATCTGGTACAGTTTAATACTAAGTGGAGCTTTGGAATATGCTTAGAGAAACTGAGCTGACATGTGCTCTTTGTTTATATTGATTATAGTTATAACTAGGCTGGGATGACCATGATTTTACCTCACGGCACAGCAATTTAGGGGGCAAGGACAGTATTTGCACTCTTATATTCGGTAGAGACATCTATTGGATTGGATGGGTAGCCACATCTTATGAACGTGCTTCCTCCCCTCTATCATAGTAGAGCCCTATATCTGTTAGCATCACTATCTTCATTTCTTCACACTGTTAAAAATTACCATCTCCAACAGTAACCACTGCAGTAGCACCATCTCCTGGGGTCCAGTGGCCAACTCACCACACTGCTGCCATATTCCTACCCCTCCTTCATCATGCCTTCCTTCAGCATTGTACTATCCCCATTTGCCTGTTGCTTCTTCCCAGGGATTGGGAAGTTAGGGTTCTTTATGAGGGATAGGCCAGATTCTCTAGAGGACAGGTTGTCATTCCTCTGGGGTGATTGCTCCCAACCACAAATGCCTCAAAGGACGTTGTGGTGGTGGTGGCTGTCCTTCAGTTTTGAAGACTGATGACATCACGGGCGATGTCTTCACTTCCGTGAATGAGATTTAAGTGAGGCAGAGTTGCACAAAGTCATCAACTTCACTCTCTCTTCCTGAGTCATTGAAGTCCATTGGCAAGAAAAAAGTCATGGCCCAGGATGAAATGGGATGACCTTAGTGCCCTCAATGTCTGACCAAGCCCTAGATGCTTCACACCATCTGCTTCAGCCACCTTCATGGACATTGGAATAACCTGTTCTCATCTGCCCATTCTGCTGGGGAAAGTCTTCATCTGCTTGAGGTAAACATCCCCCTAACTCACCAACAGGTTTGAGGCCTCACAGGAAATAACCCTTGGTGCAAGAAAGGTAAAAGCTAGAGGGGGATGGGGGGTCCTAGAAATGCCCCCACTCTAAGCACCACCGTTTCATCATTTACATCTCTCCTCCAAGATTTCTCTGAGTTCTCCTAAGCTCTCTCTCCTATTCCACTGTGCCTGCCCCAGATACCAGCACTACCAATTATATCTTAGACACAGATTATCCTATGACAATTCCCACACAACAGAAGTTCATCTTAGGTTTCTGGCTAAATTTTTCCTCTGCTTAATGATCCTGCAGTGCATTGTGAGCTATTTGAGTTCTTTGTTATTATTTCACTACTCCTGAAGTGCTCTGATCAGAAGCACATCAAGCATTTCCTGTCTGTCTGTGGTGTGTAAATGATGAAGGGAGAGAACAGAGTAGGAGAACTGTAAGATAGGATCGTCATCCCTAATTTTCTTACCATTGTCAGCACACTGGGTTACTTGCCTCTATAAAACTTTGGTTTCAGAGGGGACCACTCCATTTAAAAGGCACTTGGTGCTTTCCCATCAAGCTGATGAAACTGACTTCTTTTATGATGTGATCTCTACAAATTTCAAAATGGGAAAATGTTTGCTTTATTGCTGTTCACATTTTGGCTAAAATTTCCCCCAAAGTGAGGGGGAAAAAACCACCTCCATCTTGTTAGAGTTAGAACTCTCGGGGGAAAATATAGGAACAAAAAGCAAAGAATGTAATTATAAACTATGGCCCAAATCCTTGTTCACTACCACCTCCCCACCTGCTAGGAGATCCTCAATTGACCATTTAATCAACTAAGGCTCTTAAGTAGGATCTACCACAAGCTCACTGCTGCAGTGTCTGAAAAGAAAGAAAAGATGTTAGGCAAAAATAAAGCATAATCATTAAGGCAATCTGATCCAATAAGCATTTATAATTATCTGAATACTGTAAGTGCTGTTACTAACTGGGAAGAGCCCATGGCTAAGGTCTTGGATTGTTCCCAGTCTCAACAGTGTGGTGCCTTTTTAGTATCTGTCTTCTTCCTCTTTTCCTTCTGTTCTTTCAGATAATGAGGGTAAAGAGAACAGACAAGGAAGGAGCTTGTCTTTTTTTTCTGATCCTCTGATTAGATCTTTTCTTTCCCTGCCTACCGTCCCTCATTTTCTTTATATTTTTGGTCCTCCAATCTTCTAAGTGTCAATCAGAACTCTTTCATCCTTTCCATTGTAACTGCCTGCCTTCTTCCTTGAATATAAGTCAATACATCAGCGTACAGACGTCATACTGCTTCTTAGTGTTTGCTGATGTGTCCTAATATTGTTATATCATAACATCAACCCAGCAGGATTTTTATGTGCAAACAACTGTAGAAAAATTTAAGGCAATAAGGGGAGAAATAGTTTCTTATGCTCATTGATCCTCTAGTAATGGAGCCTCAAACACAAGTTCATCTGTGCCAATATCATGAAACTGAGACACTATCATTGATTCTTATAATCAATCCTAGATAATTCCTACCTCCATTCATTCTCCCAGGCCACAGAATACCTAAAGAGAAAGTTATAAAACAAAGCTCATTGCGTCGACTACAAATTCGGGCTATCTTCACTCAGCTGTGTCCTTACTATTACATGACAGAATTTTCAATTATCTCTTCCTGGCTCACATTCAATAGACATTCAAAATATTTTCCAGTTCTCTACAGTAATCTCATTGTTCCCAATAGACAACCTTACCTCTTCTAAAATAAAATATCATCTCTTAACCTACCTCTTCCATTCCTCAAAACATCACCTCCTGCCTCATCCTTGGCAATTTACATTCTTTTACAGAGAACCCTTCTAACATTCTTCTAACATCCTCTCAGTATCTCTCCAACTCCTTTGAGTCATTAGCATCTCGGAGACAGAAAGGACTCAAATTTCATCCAGTTCAACCCATACAAGAAAACACCCCATCTAACATTCCTTATAAACAATCATCCGGTGTCCACTTGAAAACATCCAGTGATGGAGAGCTCATTACCTTTCAAAGCGTTCCCTTCTACTACTAGGCAGATGTAATAGTTGGGAAGTTTATATCAAACTACAATCTGGCTCCCCTGGGTTGGGAGGCAGGATGAGATTTTACATATGCATATGCAACATAGCCTGTACTTTTGGTTTTGATCTGAGGAAGGTTTGCCCATTCACCATTCCATCTGACCCTTTCTATGCAAAACACATGTACAAACAAGAGAAGAGAGTGAAGCAGGTCTCCACTGTGGCTGCTTGATGCTTGTGGCCACTGGCTCTATGTGTCACTGCATGCCAAAGGCAGAACTGAAACAGATCCTGGAGAACTGTGGAGGCTAATTACAGGGATGTTGGGAGAGGAAATGGGACCAGATTCCAGATGTCAAGATAGATCAGGAAGTGGAAACAGAGACAGAGCAGGACTAAACCAGCCTGGTAAGTCACACGGCCATTAAAAAGTCAACTGGTTGACAAGGAGAGAAAAATTTCCCAGTGACATTCTATTTTACCTTTTTTCATATTCCTAGATCAATGTTCAGGTGAGGCCAGCACATTACCATAAGCCAAGTGACCTTAGGTGTGGTGGAACCAGGAGCAGTCTAAGAGATTGCAGGATGAACACCCTCAAGTAGTTGCAAGGATACTGATACCTTTGGAGCGACCACATAGATACATTGAATGCCCACTGAGGAAACCCCCCCAACTAGTGACAGAAATGTAGTAGCTACCTGGTGGCCAAATTTCATATTCTACTCTTTTGCTAGTTTAATTTGTTAAGGTGACAACCTGTTTTTCTGTAGGCTTTCAGAAAGTAGGAAAGAAGGCAGGTGTGGGATGCTGCTGAATCACTTCAAGTGTTAACCAGGCATATACCTGACCTAAGCCTCTCTCACATTTGTATCTCCTTCAACACCCAGCCATATAATAAACCTTGGTTAAACTAAATTGCCTTCCAAGTGTTTGTAGCTCTAAGAATAAAGGTTATGTTACTGCTTGGCTCCTCAATGACCTTTTAAGGAAGACCCAGAACTAAAGATAGTTATCTTGAAGAATGTTAACTTCTGAAGGCCAGAGTCTTTTCAGAGGGTATTAATAAAATACGATGGGACTGAATATTGATGAATTATATTCATTTAAATTATTTTCATGTCTTATGTGGAAAATATAGTACTGTACCTTCCATTTGAAGGCACTTGATAAGGTAGATGTACTCAGTGCTCAGTCATACCCTATTAGTTAGACCTTTCTTAAATTAAGAATCTGCATTATAATGAGTCCAGTAACATTTAGGACAGCAATACTCAGATTGGTGCACTCAAATTATATGTGCATCTTTGACACACTCTTTGATTCTCTGAAACTTGTAATTTCTATGTTAGGGTATCATAGAGCAGTCATCTAAAAGAATCATATAGTCCTTCCAACCAATGGTGATTGTGAATCTTGTCCTAGAGTCACATGAGCTGGAAATATCTTGGACCTGGAAAATCATTGGTTCAGCGTTCAAAATGATACAGTATGGACCATGAGGAGTGAGTATAATTCCTAAAATATTAAATTCACAACACATGTAAGGTATCCATCCTTAAGGAATTTTCAAAGAAGGGAAGAAGCAAAACATATACTCATTGGACAAACCTATAAGCATGCTCTAGTGGGAAAAAGTACTGAGCTTGAGATAAGAAAACCTAAGTTCAACTCTTAGCTATGTGACCTTGTCTGTACTTCGAGACTTAGTTTCCATATATATAAAATAGGGATAATCATACCTGCTCTACTGGCATCACACAGTGTTTCTCATGTATTTGAAAACACTTTATAACCATAGAGTATTGTATAACAGGAGGTTTAAAATGCTAGACTTGAAATCAGCAAGATCTTGATTCAAATCCCACTTCAGACACTGTGTCATCCTAAATGGTTTCACCATGTGAAATGCACATGCTAACACCAATAGCACTTTTTGTCCCAGGGTACTTGCTAAAGTCAAATGAGATAATGTATATAAAGTACTTTAAAAGCCTTACAACATTACATAGATGTTAGTTATCATCATCATTATTATTACTAGCCTGTGGTCATTTAGATTCATTTTTATTCTTTTTATTAGATTATTATTATATGGTCAGAGGATTAGTGACTAGTCTCCATTGCCCATTTGGAATACATGAGGTTAATTCATCAGCATTTATAGTGAGTGGCAATCAGCCTTCCCTTTTAATAGAAAAAAAAAGTTCAGCTATAGAACAAAGACAAGAGCAATATCTTTTAGTCATTTCTCTAATACTAGAACAGGGTGAAAGGGTGCCATGACGGAAGAGATCCTTGGAATGGAATGGAATTGAAAAGAACCCATGTAGAGCCTTGGACCATCCTGACTGTAATGAGACATGGTAAGAACTAATTAAGTTTAAATTTGTGATGAAAAGGTCATCTTAGGTTTCACCAAATTAGCTAATATATGGCAAGAGCTTTGCAAACTGAGTTATCATTAGCTATTTTGCTGTACTGAGGCATGAGGTTCTAAGGACTAATGCCCTACAGGTGAGGTCTCCTAAACTAATAAGACCTCACACCACTTAGCATCTGCTGTATTGCCTGGAACTAGATGCCCCTCCCAGGATAAGCTCATCACTTCTAAATTTACCACCATGCTGCAAACTCAAGCCTTGTTTGATACTACCTCCCTCAACCTCCTTTCCCCATACTGAAGGGCTGGAAGGTAGCTACCAAACTCCACCCAATGCCTTCCTTTAGAGAGGACAGAAACTGGACTTTCACCTTACTCTACTTTGCATCTGATGCTCTGCCTGGTTTCAACTCCATGGAACAAGATGACCCCTGGTGTTCTATCCCCGCCACCCCCTCACCCTTACTTGATTTGTTTTGTGTGTCATTTCCCCCTTTAGATTGTAAGCTTCTTGAGGGCAGGGACAATATTTCTTTTAATAATTGTATTTCCAGGGCTTAACATAGTGCTTGGCATATAGTTGTTGTTCAGTTGTTTCAGTCATGTCTGATCCTTCATGATCACATTTGGGGTTTACTCCTGGCAAAGATAGTGGAGTGATTTGCCATGTCCTTCTCCAACTCATTCTACAAATGAGGAAACTGAGGCAAATGGGGTTAAATGACTTGCCCAGAGTCACACAGCTAGTAAGTGTCTAAGGGTGGATTTGAACTTGTCTTCCTGACTCCAGGTCCAGCAATCTATACACTGTGCCACCTACCAGTTCATATAGTGTTATTGTTATTTATCCATTATTCTCAAAGATGACCAATGACATCACAAGCATGAGGGCAGAGCTATGTAAAGTCATCAGTTTCATTCTCTCCAGAGTCATCTGAGTCCAATGGCAAGACATAAGTCAAGACATTAGGCAATGGCCCAGGCCCATATAGTAGGTACTTAACACATTTTTATTGGATTGGATGCATTAATGAGTTTTAAGAAACCTTGACCAATTACCACAACATGCTACACTTGGTAAACAGAAAATGATTTTAGCCTTTTCTCAGGCAACAGCATGATCTACACCTGCTTCCATCCTGGATATGATAGGATATATTAAGGATAAGCTAGAGACTATGTCAGAAAAGTACCTTAAGCATCAAAATTGTTTGGGGGCCCAGAACTTGGAATTCACTAAGTGTATAGGGAGCTCCCAGTGAGGAAATTCCCTCTATCAATACAGATCAATAATTGCTCTTCAATCCACAGTTTTACAGGATAGGCGGTGGGATCCGAGAAGCTGAGAAGTTGTTACTTGGCCAGGATCACAGAGCCAGGACTTTAACCCAGGTTTTTCTGACTCTAAGTATTGCTCTCCAGAGCACCGTCATACTGCTTTCTCAATACTAGGTGATACTGTTATTATAGTCCAATTACATAATTTCTTTATTAAAGCACTGTACTATCAACAAGCAGAGGGTAGAGGAGTCATCTAGTCAGCTCAGATGAAAACACTATTAGAAGAATGAGGATAAACCTGAAAAAAATATATGTAATTTATTTAAAAGCAATTTCAGAAGCAAAGAAAAATTACTACAAATCTATGTCAGGCTACATTTGGTATTAGTTAGGTACTGATGGGGGAGGAGAAGGGGGAGATGGGAAAAGGAGAGTGGGAGCCTGGGTGGCACTGCTAATCAAACCGATTCCTGTTCAATTAATTTTCCTTTTTGCATATTGTGTGTTTTGCTCTTATCAGAAGAACTTGTGGACAAATGAATAATGTGTGTGCCCTAAATTGAACTGAATCTTTTATTCTTGCTGGAGAAATTTAGCATGGGGGAAAAAATCAAAAGGGTATGCTTTCTTCAGAAACCTGTCTCTTTCACAGATTGCTATAAGCCTGAGTTATTAACTTTGTATAAAAAAAGAAATTTGATCATGTTACCCTACATGTCCTTCATGCATTGCATTCAACTGGACTCCAGTGTGCCCCTTGGTAATGATCTTGTTGCTAGGTAACAGACACAGGGACCCCGAAAGCCCGTCTTTGGGACTGCATTTAGACTCCACCTAAACAAAGCTCCTGCTCTTGCAGCCTGGCAATCGTGTTTCCATTATTCATTGTCTCTGCTGCTGTTTCTCCCATTTGTTTTTGCTTACAGAACCCAATTTAACAAATGAGATCATACATTTCATGCCATTAAACAGCTGTGTAAAATCGAGACTCCCCCCCCCCCATCCCACAACGGTTTTGGTGCACTTCAGAGTGTTCCATGTGTAGCTTTCGATTATTTGTGTTTGTCACTACTCTTTACAAGAGGAATAGGGGGAAATAAATGGCAACATGTTATTTTTTTTAAAAAAAAACTTTTTGCCACCATAAGAATGTTTTGTTTTGCTTTTTAAAAAAATCCAAATTTTACTGCTCTTTCAATAAGTCTGGGCTTCATTCCCAATGGAATGCAGTAAAACTTGAGTTTTTATCCATTTACCTTATGCTCATTTAGATAGTTTCACTGTACGTGTGACTATCCACTGATTTATTAAGAAGGGAAGACAATATTTCATGCCCTTATTTATTGAGATGATAAGTAAATTTCACAGTAGTATGGGAGGAATGAGTAAAACTCAAACCACAGTTTATTTTATTCCTTTAAAGATTTACAGTTTTATCCACGTGGCAAGAAGCTGGTGTAGTGGATCGAGTTTTGGACTTGGAGTAAAAAAGGCCCAAGTTCATGTCCTGCTTCACACTTACCAGCCGTGTGACCCTGGATAAGTCATCTAACTTCTCAAACTCAGTTTCCTCATCTATAAAATGGGGGTAAGGATAACAACCATGGTTATTTGGGGGATCAAATAAGATAACACATAAAGCACTCTGTAAACCTCAAAGCATTATATAAATTTTAGCTATTATTACTATTACTATTATTACGTGGGACTCCTTCCATTGATACTTATCCCAACCAGACTATGGCTTAACAGATAGTCTTCAAGACATAATGTCCTACTCCCCCCCCCCGCTTTGAACTTGAGATCTCACTTCTAGTCATATAACCCAAGGAGGTCAAAGGTAGAATGATTCTATATGCACCGAAATATTTATAGCAGCACTATTTATATTGGCAAAGAAATGAAAAGTAGATGTCCATCAACTAGGAAATGGCTAAACAAATTGTGGTACATAAATATGGTGTAATAATACTGTGCTGTAAGAAACAACAATTATGAAGAATAGAGAAAGACACAAGAAGATATGTGCATATATATACATATATGTATGTATACATATATATTATATACATGTATATGTGTACACACACATACACACACAACAATGCAAAATGGAGTAAGTAGAGCCAGAAAAACAATACACATATGGAATACATCAATGTAAATGGCAAGAACCACAAGAACAAAAAAGATGAAAATAAACACTGTAATTATAACAGCCCTACTTGGAGCCAAAAAAAAAAAGGGATATAAGAAGGCACCTCCCTTTCTTCTTTGCAGAGGTAGGGGACTATAGGTATGGAATACTATATAGGTAAATCTACTGGATAAATAGATGAGTATAGGTAAACACACACATATATTGTATATAATGTCATATTTGGCTAATGTGTTAGTTAATTTTTCTCTTCTTTTTTATTTCTTTTTGTTAATAAGGGGTGGTTTTCTAGGTGAAGAGATCATAAAGGCAGAGATTTAGAACTTAAAGAGATTTTGCAAGCTATCTTTAGAGGGATATATTGAGAGATAAAGGGGATATAAAATCAAAGTGACTAACAATTTTTTCAAAGGAATGTCATGGACAAAAAAATGAACACTCTATAGCCCACCTGGTCATGAGGCCCTCCTAGCTCGAATATTCTGGTCCTTGAATACACTCCTTTGCTAGGCCTATACTTCCTGACTTTGTGCTTTACTGCAATAGTCTTTGAGAATCATAGTCATATAATGGTCATTGACCATTCACCATGGTCATATAATTAGGAGACAAGAGGCAGCATTGCACACAAGATTAACCTTGGAGGCAGAAGGATCTGGGTTCAAACCCTGCCTTTAACAAGAAAAACTGTGTGACCATGAACAAATCACTTAACCTCTCAGTGTCTTAGGTAAAACTCTAAGACTATAAAATAAGGAATGAGTTGCTGATCTGCATTGGAAGAGTGAGATTTAGCACTGGGAATTCCTCACAAAGATTAGGACTGAGGAGGAGGAGGCGGAAGGGGTGTGACAAGAAGATGCTTTTTGAACTTCTTTTATCACCTTGTGACTCAAGCCATGATTGGAAGAGGAAGAAATGGATGTGGAGATTACAATGATTATATCTTCCCAAGAGGCTTCTGACCATGTCACTTCCCTATTCAATCAACTCCAGTGGCTCCTTAGTACCTACAGGATCAAATATAAAATCCTTCACTTGGTGTTCAAAGGTCTTAATAATTTGGTCCTCTCCTAGCTTTCCAGTTTTCTTATACCTTTTCCACTCCCATGTCCTCTCTGTCCTCCATCTTCTGCAGACCAGTGACACTGGCCTCCTTCTTGTTCCTCAGATAATGTACTCCATCCCCGACTCCAGACATTTTCATTGGCTCATGCCTGGAATTGTCTCTCTATCCCCATCCCTGCTTCCTGGATTTCCCGGTTTTCTTCAAGTCCCACCTAAAACCCCATCTTCAAACAAGAAGCTTTCCCCCATCACCCTCAATGCTAGTGCCTTCTCTCTATAGATAATCTCCTATATGTTCTGTGTGTGTCTTGTTTACACATAGTTGTATGCATGTTATCTCCCCCCATTAGACTGTAAACCCCTTTAAAAGCAAGGACTATTTTTTAAACTTTCTTTGTATCTCCAGCACTTAGCACAGTGCTCAGCAAATAGTAGGTGCTAAACAAATGTTTGTTTGTTTGTTTGTTTTTGTTTGTTTGTTTAAGCCAGTTGGGGTTAAGTAACTTGCCCAGGGTCACACAACTAGTAAGTGTCATGTGGCTGAATCTGGATTTGAACTCAAGTCCTCCTGACTCCAAGGCCAGAGCTCTATCCACTCCGACACCTAGCTGCCCCTAAACAAATGTTTACTGACTGACTGACTTGCTTCCTTTTTTGTTTGGCTGTTTTTCGGTTGTGTTTGACTCTCCAAGACCCCAGTTGGGTTTTCTTGGCAAAGATACTGGAGTGGTTGGCCATTTCCTTCTCCAGCTCATTTGACAGATGAGAAAACTGAGGCAAACAGGGTTAAGTGACTTTCCCAAGGTCACACAGCTAGTAGGTGTCTGATGTTGGATTTGAACTCAGGTCTTCCTGACCCCAGGCCTGGTACTCTATCATACTTCACCACCTAAAGATTGGCCACTCGGGTAGCATTCTGCTACGTGAAGGAGACATCAATACCTTCCAAAGAACTAGAAAGCCACTCTAGATCAAGATACCTGTGGACCTCTCTACACTTGACCTCACTCAAACTCCTGATTCATCACAGCCTCCAGAAGTATGTCCTTAGGGCACACCAAGCAGCTGAATTTCTGACCTTCTCACTCACTATCATGTTAGTCATTTGTGTGATTGCCCTGCACCCTCCCTCCTCCCACATTAAATCATAAGCTCTTAGATGGCAGAACCTGGATTGTTGCCAGCTCCTAACTCTCCAGAGCCTTGCACACAGTGGGCTCTTAAGAAATGTTTATTGAATTTAATGGCAGTAGCTACATTAGTCATAATGGCTGTTGTTATTTTATAAAGACATTTGCCCATCACTTGTCAATTAACTTTTAATTGTATGGGCTCCATTGATACAATGTCTAAGACTACTTACTTTCTCTTTCTCCTTACATTTGTATTTATATTTATGCCATAAACCTTTCTGTGGTCATGGCAACTTCAGCTTCCTGATGAATAGTAATGCTGTGCTGCCCTTTATACATAAAAATGATCCTATTGACCTGCCCTCAATAGAATGTGCCTTTTAAGTTGGTTTTCCAGCGTTCTCTAAAAAAAACCCAAAAAACACTTTCCCTATATTCTTTAAGCAACCTATGGCTAATAGTAAGCTTTCTTCAGCAATCTGAATAACCATGGAAGACAGCAAAGCTCATTGACCCCAGTGAGGCTCTCACTCAAA
Source organism: Phascolarctos cinereus (assembly GCF_003287225.1). Classification (NCBI taxonomy): domain Eukaryota; kingdom Metazoa; phylum Chordata; class Mammalia; order Diprotodontia; family Phascolarctidae; genus Phascolarctos; species Phascolarctos cinereus. The sequence continues at coordinate 513,116,198 of NW_027555847.1, forward strand.
ACCTTGACCTAATTGACACTCTCCTCTAATCAATAAAGCTAATGAGCACAATGCCCTTCCACCCAGCACAGTGCTCTGCACGTAGTAGGTATATCATAAATATTCCATGTATAAAGCAATGAAGCTAATTGATCCCAGGTAATAACCAAAGTGTTCCCTACACATCACCAAGTATATTTCTGTTACCACTTTCCAAATAACAAATCATCTGTCTGAACAATATTTATTCACCTCTCAAGGACGAGCATTTGGCATTAAGATAACAATTGATTTACCCTGACCCTCATAGTTTCATTTAGCCCTTAATTCTATCATTTTCTGCATTGTAGGCAGCCATTATAAGCCAAATTTTTCCCTCTCCTAGTTTCTTCCTTTCTCTCAAAAAGAAATAACATACAAGGAAAGACCTGGAGGGATCGGGGTTTTCTTTTTATATGAAACTATAATCAGCCTGAACCAAACATTACTTTGCCCCTGAATGCTAGTGGGTGGGGAGGTGTTAACTCCCTGTGAGTATGCACAGTCCCTGTACCCTAACTCATGGTCTTCCACCATCCTGTGACACCACATGGTTCAACCACCACTGGCCATTCCACTCTCAGGGTTTCCTTGTCGTGGGCTTTCTTCTGGATCTCTCTTCCCTCAAAACTCACATAAGGTCGAGAACTAAACTCTCTTTTCCTGGTATAGCTACACCTCGGTCAGAACTGTCCTCTCTTCCTCTGCCACCACTGCCCCCTTCACATTAAGAAACCATTGCATCAGCAGCAGTCCTTCCCTTTAATTGTTTTTGTCCCAAGCGAAATAATTACTAGTTATAACTCTGCATTTATAGGCATGTTTCCAAAATTCTTTCTCATTCTAGTCACAGGGCTATATTTCCAACCCTTCTCTCCCATGAAGATGGGCCACACTTAAGAAAAACACAGACTCCAATTGATTAAAGCCCTGGTCAGACTTCATTTTCTAACCTTTTTGCCTATGAAAATAGAATTCATTTGCAAAGGCCTGTTTTTTTGAGTTGGAAGTCATTAGTGTTCACTATAGGGAAAGCCAATGCTATTCCCTAGCTCTCCTTTTCCGTGGATATGGGCCAGAGATTAATCATTATTCAGGTGCAGAAATGCTTGATTTATATCACTAATAAGTATGTATTTTGTGTTGCTGCCAGCGTGGACTGTTCAGAATACATGGTGTAGAGGTTGTAAATTGATAAACATATATTGTAGATCACAATGAGCTCGGAAAGGGAAGATGGCCGTATAAAACAAATCTGTATTACTTATGGAAGACTTTAATATGCAGATCCCACTTTGGGTGGCAAATGCTCTTTAACATCACCCAAAATTGACCAGCCTACCTTCTGTCTCCATTGGTAGACTCTGTAAGAAGAGACCAAGGGTCTGTCACTGGGTCATGGATTATGTATATGAATCAAAGCACTTGCTAAGAATCTGGGTTTTGCAAATGAAAAATTGCTCTATTATCTGTCTGCTCTGTGGTGAAATGGGGGCCTCAATGCATTAAAAGGTAAAACTCAAATGCAGCCATAAGTAAACTGTGTTTGCTTCCAGAAGGGCCCAGACCATTTTCCAGCTTCAGTCCCTTCACAAAACAGCCAGAAACAACAGGACAAACTAGAGGGCACAGCTAAGACCCACCGCACACTGGGAGTGCTCCATCTGCCCCTCCTAGTTACTCTCATCCTATATTCTGGAACTAATTAAGCTCTCTCAGAAATAGATTTTATTTGAGCCTAGTTTGTGTTAATCAGCTAAGGAGAAAGGTGGGGGCCACATAAAGCAGGTTCTTTCCCTTAATCCTTGAAACTGAACAGTTTCCACCACCAGTAGAGATATTAATGAAGTCAAAATATTTTATTATCCATATTGGAATGTTCAGACACTCTGGAACCATATTCTAATCCTGGCAGTAAATTAATTGGGTGTGGAAACGTGTTGGGTTTGGTATACACATGGATGAGGAATGGTCCTGGGAATAATTATAACCGAAGACTTGGTTACTTCTGCTCAGTTGCTAAAGTAGCTCCCACAAGAGGATATTTTAAAAAATGGCATTAAAAATTTCTCCCAGGAACCTGAGGGCATTTGGAAACTTGGTTTCTCTTTTCATGCTGTTCATCAGCTAGAGCAGATTTTTAAACTAATAAGTTTAGAATTGTTCGAAGTGCAAAATGTTGGAGGGAAAGAAATGATATTAAATAGAGAAGGCAAATAAAAGCATGACACTCCATTGTGTCAATCAGCTGAGACCTAAAGCTGATTGTGAGCAAATCTGGCACCAGAGAATTCTGCAATTGAAATGAATTGCCAAAGGCATGTCTTAGTGAGAGAGCATGCCCTTTGGGGTCTATTTGAGAAGGAAATGCAAGCATTACCAAATATGGCACACAAATGGTTTCTCTGGAAAACCACAGCCCATATATATTTATTTTTCATGGGCAGTTGAAAAATTCTGAAGTATATTTTCTATATCCGGGGCTGAGGTATGTGGGATCCTTTTCTGAGATGTACAGAAATTGTGCCATATTGACAAAGTATCTGCATTAGAAGAAGTTATACAGTGTCTGGCTCTGAATAATGATCGCCAGAAAGATTTTGGAGTTTCTGACCCAGTTTCATCGGTTAGAAAAACAACATTGGTGGAGACTGTTATGCTAATGATTTATTCCTATGGATGAAAATAAAATGGCATAGAAAACACAAATTATTGAATCTCCAGCACCCCAGAACAGTATGTTACAGGAGGATATACTCTCCTTGAGGATGAGGGACTGTTTAAATATTTTGTCTTTGAATTCATAGCGCTTATGTGTAAATGCTCTGCCCACAGCAGGCATTTAATAAATGTTTCTCATTCAAATAGATTTTTAGTTCATTCAATACCTTATCTGTGATCTCAGTGGCATGGGTACTCTCTCCAAAAATTCAGATCACAATCTATCCATTCTTTCTCACTCACAACTCTTGTCCATGTCATCCCCCAAAGCCTCAATGGGATCCCAATCTGCTAAGGATCTTCTTTTAGATCTCATGACATTTGATATAAATGGAATATGCGAGGCTGACAATATTTTCACCATATGACCAGCCCACCTCCTTTTCTGGTCTCACATCTCTCTAACATCATTCATACTACTTCTTCGGAGTAGTTCTTCCTTGATAATGTGTTGCAACCTACTCATGGCCACCATGTGTCACTCCATTGCCTTTTTGGTGACTCTCAACTTTAATTCACCAGAAACTATGATATTTCCTGGCTTGAAGCCATATAGTGTCACTGGAACCATATTGTTTCAATTATGGATCTTTCTTTCAATAAGAAACTTGAGGTCATTAAAAATATCATGGGCTAAGAAGGGTGGCACACCCCTATGATCCGAGCTACTAGGGATGCTAAGGCTAGTGGATTACTTGAGCTAAGGGAGTTCTAGACTACAGTGGCTAAGCCAATCACATGTCCACACTAAGCCCAGGACACATGAGCAGGAGTGGGAGTGAGAGTAGGAGACCACCAGGCTGCCTAAGGAGGCACGAACCAGCCCAAGATGGAAACAGAACAAAAATCCCATGGACAACAACAACAACAACAGTGTTCAATTTTCCAAAGATGATTCAGTTCACCCTCTTCCTCCAGTTCAATTAGAAGCCCATTTTATTGTCCATGCATAGTGTTGATCTAAGAGATAAATACTGACGGGCCAACTCTGGAGGTTGTTCATTCAACTCTATCATGGGCTAGACTAGCAAACATACTTCCTCCTCTTGCTTTTTCCTAAGTAACTAGTTATCCCCTTTTGAAAGATCATGGAGCTCATTTTGGAGACCTTGCAACAATCTAGGGGTTGATGCAATCAGAACAATGTCATCTGCAAATAGGAACTTCTGGAGACAACTATAGGGAATCCCATTTCCATGTGGTCTGTCTGTGCTTTGGGCACAGTGCTAAACACCTGTGGCAAGTATCTATTTCCTTGATTTGTGTCTCACTTGATTTGAATAATAAGAGGATAAGTGAACAGTTATTTCTGATATGCCCTTCGAAGAATCCTGTAAATACGAGCCACCTTTTTGGAAAAGAATTTTTTAAGGGAGTATTTTGATCTGCCAAAATAACTCATTTTTAAATAGATTTGTAGGGTTTACAAACAATAAACACAGAGCATCTCATATCCTCCACACATTTCACTCAATCTTGTGACAACAAACATGGGATCTCCTTTACAAAAGTATGCCTGCCAGGTTCCTTACTGTGTCTTCAACAAAAACATTTCAACGTTCCTGTAGATTATTCTCAACAACAACAAAAAATAGTGCTGGGAAAGTACTTATATGAACCATTATTATTCATGTTTTCTCAGTTACCATTTTTTTCTCATAACAATAAGATCTGTGGTTCCTTCATTCCTCTCTTTTGGGTTCAGTTTCTCAGTCTTCAGACATTTCTCTACTGTTAACCAGCATCCTTCTCACTAGGTAGCAAAGTGAATAGAGCAGTAGCCCTGGAGTCAGGAAGACCTGAATTCAAATCCAGCCTCAGACACACTAGAATCAAATAAAGTGCTTAGAACAGTGCCAGACACATACTAGGCACTTAATAAATGCTTATTCCCTTCCTTTCACCCTGGAAGATTACTGTGCCTCCTCCCAGAACCTCAAAGAAGGTGCCCAGGCTGGCCCTGTTCATTCTTTTACTCATCTCTTGGAACTTTGCTCCTAATTCACCAGATATCTCATCTCCATCAACCTCATTTTTTCAGCCTCTTTTTGTTTGCTGTGTTCTTCCATTAGAAGGTAAACTCCTTGAGGTCAGGAAAAGTTGTTCTTTTTGCTTGTATTTGTATTCCCAGCACTTAGCACAGTGCCTGGCATCCAGCAAACACTTAATAAATAGTTATTGACTCATTATTAGCTGTTTCTAAGCCTTTGACTCCTTTTCTCTCTCAAATGCCTTAAATATTGATTCTTAATGCTCACTCAAAATTATGTGGCCTTCAACACAGACCTCCTCTATCTATACTTGGGCTGATCCTATTGTCTGTCTGGGGCTACGGAAGTCAAAGTGATAAGTTTGATCCCTGTACAGGTCAACTATTTTCACATAGAAAGAAACAAAAACAAAAATTAAAAATAAAAACCTCTCTTTCATTCCTAACTCAGCTTCCTTGTTCACAAATGGTGTGTACTGATTATTTAGAAGGAAGCTGGGCAGAGTTGCAGATGACTCAGAGCAGACCAGCCTCATTTTTGGAGATTTTATCCATTTGTCTTATGTCTACTTTCTAATATTTATTTTATTCTGAAGTTAAGAAGTAAAACAAGCATTTCCATAACATAGTAGAATAGAAAAAAAAAAGATGACTGCATATGAAAACTGCAAATCTATTATGTACAATTTGTAATTCCTTTTAAATACATAGAAATGGTAACCTCTAGTGAATGGGGATGGTCTGCTCTGGTCATGTTCTCCCTTGATGGCTGAGTTACACCAAGCTTATATATAAAGAACAATATATGTTAGCACAGTACTCTGTGAAACAGACTTAAACCAGATTATTCAAAGAATATAAGACTTACAGCTAGAAGGGGCTTTGGTCATCATAATGTCCAACTTCCTTATTTTATTATTGAGGAAACTAAGGCATGTAGAGGGTAAGTGACTTGCCCGGTGTTATTCAGGTATAATATGTCTGAAGTGAGAGTTTAACTAAGGTTTTCCCAATTTCAGGCCCAGTGCCCCATCTACCACACCATGCATTCTCTCCAACTCATTTCCCAGTGAAATGTTGAACTGATATTTACAGCTGACCTGGAAATCCATGACCAGACAGGCTGGGAACACGGGGAACTTTTCTCTCCTTGAATGTGTCTCTGGATGCTTCTTAGAAATTGCCACCCACCTTTATTTATCTCTGTAAGGTTCACAAAGCACTTTCCTCACAATAGCTCTGTGAGGGACACAGTACACATATTATTTTCAGTCAATCAATGACAAAGAAGAGACTTTCCTCATTAGATTGTGAGCTCCTTGAGGGCAGGGATTGTCTTTTGCCTCTTTTTGTATCCCTAGAACTTAGTACAGGCACATAGCAGGTGATTAACAAATGTTTACTGAGTGACTGACTTGGGTATATTTAAGTTCAATTTGATTAATTTTTGATCAACATATTTGATGTGCCAACTATGTGAATGCCAGGCCCTGTTACATCTCTCAGATGCCAGAATTCAAACTCAGGACCTCTCAATTCTAAGTGCCATGCTATTTCTACTATGACACTCTAGGGAAATACAGTTGACATTGCCATCCGTTCTTCTTCACACATCTGGAACCATGACCCAAGTTTCTGGGGTGGGGAGCAGAGGGGAATGGCAACTCTGAGGAGTATTCCCTCAAGAATATTTCTAGAAAAGGCAAGTCATTTAAGTCTGGGTGATTATCTTAAGGATATTATGGAAAGGATTCCCATACAGGTTGAACTAGATCATCTTTCAGGTTATTTCATTTTGAGAAAAGGGGAAGTTTGACATCAAGTGATTCTCCAAATGGATGTTTTTATGTGTATTAAATAGGATGTTGGACTTCAAGTTAGGAAGTCCTGGGTTCAAATCCCACTGGTACTGGTGGCCCTAGATAAACCTCTTAACCCCTCTGTGCCTCAGTTTCCGCATCTGTAAGACAAAAGGGTTGGGTCTAGCAACTTTTAAGGGCCCTTCAAACTCAAAATCCATGTTCTATGATTTCTATGTAGGCATAAAGGTACAGTTAGGGGTTCTAGGGCACTGTCCTTTCGCAATGCAGAAACAACACAACTTAACCTGTGGCAAACAAGAAGAATTAGTTAAAACAATATGGTAAACAGATGGTTTCCTTCTTTCCTCATCCCAGGTGAACTCTTCCTCAGTCCAACCTCTCCACCAGGGTGGCCTCCCAGCAGGAGCCTTTCAGTTTCTTAGGAAAACTTTACTTTGGGGTACATTTCATGACACTTGCCCCAGGCACATTTAATGGAGCTCTAGCCTCAAAATCCATGTTATAGCTTTGGCTAGTTATTGTTAGGGAGAAACCAGCAATTGAGTAGCATTTTTTTTTCCCTCAGGATAAAAAAGTTCCAAGACTGTCCTTGGGTTTGCAACTTCTGTTCTTGCTCTCCATGACCCTGCCTGTTTAATGGGCTGTTGACACCTTTTGCTGAAAAAGGACCCACCCTATCTGTTATGTTGGCTTGCCTGTTGCTGCTGCTTTCCAGAATTTCACATGGCTTGAAATAGTGCTTATAAAATCAATAATATCTGTCAATTAGGAAACTGCTTCAAGTCTCTAAATCCCTTAGAAGGGATTTTATTATCCTATGTTGGTAACTGGGCATTTTTCCCAGTGTTCTTCTGGGTAACTGGGCAGAAAAGAGGATGAAATAACCACCCTCTAGATCTTTTCTCCCCTGGCCCCCCCAGTCATCTTGTATCATGGGCATTTTTTTGTCTGCTTTGTGGAAGCTGCCCAACCCACAGCCAGGCACAGGTTCCAAGTGTTGCTTATAAATACTAGATACTGGGAGGGATCCATGATTTCATCTGAGAGAGTGCTCTATCAAATAAGACTTCTTAGCATTGCCACAGAGTGGTTGGTGTTGTTGAAAGAGTACAGAATTTGGATTCAAGAGGACTGTTCTGTTACTAGTGACACTTTGGGTAGCTATATGCAAGTCGCTTAATGTTTCTAAGTCTTAGTTTCTATATCTGTAGAATGGGGACAATAAGCCTGACACTCTTTGCCTTATGGAGTTACTATGAGGAAAGTGCTTTGTAAACCACACAAATGGGAGCTATTAGTCCTTTCTTCTTCTTCCCATCTCTTTCTGAGGGAAATCTATCCTTCTTTGCTATGACCAATCTTCCTCCTTGTACATTTTTTAAAATTTTATTTTTAATTTATAGAATAAAATAAGTATTTCCATAACATAGTACAATTTTTAAAAAAGGTGACTGCACATGAAATTGCAAATCTACTATGCACAACTTGCTATTCCTTTCAAATATACAACAAAAATTATCACGTAAACATCTTTTCTTCCCTGCCCTTTTACCCCTTTCTACGGATGGCTACCATTAGATACAAATAGGTATGTATATATATATATATATATATGTACATATATATATATACATATATGTACATATATATATATACATATATGTACATATATATATATATATATATGTAAATTATTCTATACAAACTTCTATTTATCAGTTCTTTCTCTAGATGCAGATAGCGACTTTCTTCATTTGTCCTTTATAGTTGATTTGGGTATTTATAATAGTCAAAATAACTTATTCACTCAAAGTTGTTCTTAAAACAATATTGCTGTTACTGTACACAATGTTCTCTTGGTTCTGCTCATTTTGCTATTCGTCATTTCATGCAAGTCTTTCCATGTTTTTCTGTTTCTTATAGCATAGTAGTATTCCATCACACTCATACACCACAACTTGTTCAGCCATTCCCCAATTGATGGGCATCCCTGCAATTTCCAGTTCTTTGCCACCAGAAAGAGAGCTTCTGTAAACATTTTAGAACATAAAGGTTCTTTTCCTTTTTCCTTAATTATCTTCAGAAATAAACCAAGTAGTGGTATTGTTGGGTCAAAAGGTATATGGATAGTTTAATAACTCTTTGGGCATAATTTCAGATTGCTCTCCAAAATGGTTAGATCAGTTCACAATTTCACCAACAATGAATTAGTGTCCCAATTTTTCCACATCTGATCCAACATTTGTCACTCTCTCCTTCTATCATTTTAGCCAATCTTGTAGGTATAAAATGATATCTCAAAGTTGTTTTCATTTGCATTTCTATAATCAGTAATTATTTAGGGCATTTTTTCATATGACTATACATTGTTTTGATTTCTTCATCAGAAAACTGCCTGTTCATATACTTTGACCACTTATCAATTAGGAAGTGACTCATATGTTCTTATAGATTTGATAAAGTTTTTTATATGTTTTAGATATGAGACCTTTATCTGACAAACTGTCTACACAAATTTACCCCAATTTTTTGCTTTCCTTCTGATTTTGGTTACATTTATTTTATTTGTACAAAACCATTTTTAATTTAATATAATAAAATTATCCATTGTATACCTAATTTTGCTTTCTATCTCTTGTTTATTCATAAGTTGTTCACCTATCCATAAGTCTGATAAGTAATGTGTTCCATGTTCTTCTAATTTTTTGTAAAATCTCTCTTTATATCTATTTATTAATTATATCTATTACATTTATATCTATTTATATCCATTTTTACCTTATCTTGGTAAGTGGTGTAAGACATTGGTCTGTGCCCAGTTTCCGACATACTGCTTTCCAATTTTCCCAACAATTTTTACTAAGTGTTGAATTCTTATCCCAAAACTTAAGTCTTTACACTTGTCAAACACAAGGTTATTATGTTTATTTACTGCTTTAAATTGTCTTTCTACTCTATACCACTGATCCACCCCTCTATTTCTTAGACAGTGCCAGATAGTTTTGATAATTACTGCTTTGTAATATGGTTTAAGATCTGTTACTGCTATACTTTCTTCCTTCACATTTTTCATTATTTCCTTTGACATTATTGACTTTTTGGTTTTTTTAAATGAATTCTGTTATTATTTTTTCTAATTCAGTAAAAATTTATTTTTGGTAACTTAATTAGGATGGCTTTGAATATATAAATTAGTTTAGATAAAATTGACATTTTTATTATATTGGCCCTACCTACCCATGAACAATTAATATTTCTATAATTATTTAAATGTAATTCTATTTGTATAAAAAGTTTTTTTTTTATAATTTTGCTTATATAGTTCCTGGGTTTGTTTTAGTAGGTATACTCCCAGGTATTTTAGGTACACATGAACCCATTTTGTCCCACTTCCTCTAGTCCTTTACTCAAGTAATCACAGCCAATCACCCTTTCCTTTTAAACATGCTCAAATATCCCCCATTCTAAAAATGTCTCCTTGATCTTTCCACTACATCTAAATACTATTAATTCCTCGACTGCCCAAATCATTGGAAAGTGTGTATATACCTAGTACTCCTATTTCCTCACCACCTGCCCTCCTCAAAACCTTGCAATCTGGTTTCCATATTCACTGCACTACAAAAGCTAGTCTCCCAAAGGTCATCCATGAGTCCCTAATCAACAAATGAAGCTATTTTTTATGAGTCATAAGATGTCTTGAACTCTTGGCAATATTTGATGCTTTTACTCATTTCTTCTGTACACTCTCTGCTCCTTTGGCTTTGATGATACAATATGTTCCTATTTCACTTTCTACCTGTATAGTCCTTCTCTATTCATTTCCTTTGCTAGCTACTCATCTTTTTCTTTATACCTTTTATGGGCATTCCTCAAAGTTTTGTCCTCTTCACTCTAAAACCTCTCTCCTTTGATAGTCTCCTATCCCCTGGCTTCAGCTGTCACTTGGACAGCTCTCTAAATGTCTATCTCCAACTCTGACCTTTTGCCTAACCTCCAAATTAGCACCCTTGACTGCCTACTTGACACCTTTATCCTTATAGAATCACAGGATCCCAGCACTAAAAGGGACCTCAGAGGTCATCAAGGTCATCCTCTAACGGAACAAGAATTCCCTCTGCAACCTTCCCAAGAGGTGGTTCTCTGCTTGAAAACCTTCAGTAAAGGGAAAGCCATTGACTTCTGAGATGTTATCTCTATTTTTAGACAGTTCAAATTATTGAGTTTTTCCTTCTGTCAGATCAAAATCTACCTCTCTCCAATTTCCATTCATCCCTCTTTTTCATGTCAGATCTTTTAATACTTAAAAACATGTATTATATTCATTCAGAGCCATATCTTCTCAAAGCTAAGCATCCTTACTTCCCCTGGGCTGTTGGAAGGCATGGTTTCTAGTCTCTTCCCCATCTTGATTGTCTTTCATTGGTTGCTATACAGTTTATTAACGTCCTTCCTATCAATATAACACCTAGAACAGGATATGATAATCCTGATGAAGTATTTATTAATGACCTACTGTGTGTCAGGCACTGTGCTAAGCATAGAGGGTACAAAGACAAAAATGTAACGTTCTCCATGTTCAAGGAAGTTATATGCTAACAGGGAGGACAATATGCAGGTATGTCATATATGATGATCATTTACAAATGAAAACAAAGTAGTTTGGGAAAGGAGGTTACTAGTGTCTAGGATGGAGGATCAGGAAAGGCTTCATGTAGAATGGGATTATAATCTCCTTCATTCTGAACACAGTATCTCTCTTAATGCAGTTCAAGATTGAATTAGGGTTTTGTTGCTTTTTATTTTGTTTTAGCTACCAAATCATACCGTGGACTTTTTATTAAGACTGTCACCCACTGAAGTTTGCAGATCTTTTTCACAGTAATGATCACAGTAATTCAAATTCCCATGCCCATAACTAAGTCCATTTCATTTTTCCCAAAACATTCTTCTGCCAACTATTTGTCAGTGGCAACAGCATTCATTTTGTGTCCTGTCTTCAAAATCTTGCTACCATTTATGACTTTTCATTCTCTCTCTTTTGTCATATCCATTCAATAACCAAGTCCAATGCAATGTGCCATTCCAATGACTCTTACATCTCCCCTTCCTTCAAAAATCTCACCACCACCATCCACTAGTACAAGCCTTCATGATCACCTATCTGGACAATTGGAATAGCCTCCTACCAGGTCTTCCCACCTCCACATTCTCTCCCTCTGTCATACTTCTTTGGTTTACTTCTGGTCATGTCACTCCTCTGCTCAAAGCACTTTGGTGACAACTTATTATTGACTGCCAAGTGTTATTGCCAGCCAAGTGAATCTCAGATTCTTTGGCTTGGTATTCAAGCCCTCCTGCCACAATCTGGCACCACCTCTCCTCCCCAGCTTTATCTCCTCACATGCTCCATGCTCAAGACACACCAGACTATCCATAATGTCCTGCACTTTCCTAACTCTATATTTTGGCTTATAGTATTCCCATGTCTCTTTCTTACCTCCTTACTACATATTAAATTCCCATACATCCTTTGAAGCATAATTCAATTATTGTTCCATATTATCTCTCCCTTCCCCCTCCTGCCCCATGCCCCCACTCAGAAATGACCAAATTCCTTTTGGATCTTGAATAGTATTCTACTTATACATCTTATGTATGCCCTGTGTTATTTCGAATCACAGTAAAATGTACAGTATACATCTCTTATTCCCTACTATTCTCCACCTAACAGAATGTTCTACACTTAGCAGGAGTTTAAAAGATGATTGCTGAATTGAATACCAAGAGTAATTGCTTTTGCCCATAATCCCCTGTGATTCTTGTTCACATTTTCACACAAATTCCAGGATTTTAGATTTAGAGCTAGAAAGGATTTCAAAGGCCATCTAGTCCCCATCCTCCTATTACAGATGAGGAAACTGAGGCTGAGAGAGGTTAAATGACTTGTCCAAGGTCAGGCAGACAGTAAAGTGGCAGAGATAGGATTTGAACCCTTATTCTCTTCTTACTCCAAAGCTGGTGCTCCTTCCACAGAAATTCTTAAACAAAGCTCCATCAAAGCTACTACTTGTTCTCTTAGCATCTCATATATCAGTTGTGTCTCATTCTAGGTACATGATGGGTCCATTTCCTTTTCTGGTCTTATGTATTTATATTTGAAATTGGTGATATCCTGCAGCCTACTTGTGCCTCTTCCTCTCTCTTGTACTTTTCTATTACCCCTTAGGCTATTTATAATTTTAATTCTGCTGGGATCATGGTGTGCTATGACTCATGGCCACATACCTTCTCTGGGAGAATAACGTCAAAGAGATGGATTTCTGCAACTGTGTAAGGAGTATGCAGCTGCTGGAGAAGCGGGTTCAGTCTTTGGTGTGGGCTCTCTCAAAATAGAGGATTCCACTGGCTCTCTTAGCCCTGAGTCAACATACTACATAGCCCAAGAGCAGGTAGAGCGAAGTGATAGATTGGGAAGTATGTTGACTCTAAAGTTAGAGAACCTGGGTTCAAATCCTATTTCTGTTCTACTTGTGTGATATTAGGCAAATCATTTTAACCTCCTTAGTTTAACCTCCAGTTCCCTCATCTGCAAAATTATAGGGTTGGGCCAAATAGTCTCTAATATTCCCTCCCAGCTTTGGATCTATGATCCTATCATCCTATGGAGTTGGTTCCCTAGCAGCCTTGGAAAAGGGCTAATGGGCACTTTCATCAGTAGAATGGGGAAAGTGAAGGCTTACTTCTCAGAGTATGGGGCAGACTGATATAAATGTCAATAAACCATCACTTACGGAAGCTAACCCATTGTGAAAATTTCCATCATTTGTGACTGTAGGACTAAATGGCAAGACTTGCCATCCCCCACCATGCAAAGACCTCTAAGTCCAGTGACATTAACAGAGTTTGTGACATTTCTGAGACCTTTTCGCTCTGTCATTCATTGTTGAGACACCACTACAGGCGGTACAAGTTTTGCTTCCATTTTCTGAAAGCCTAGTTGTTCCTGAGGATCTGAAAAGATAGAAGACTAATAGACATGTCATCACTTCTCACCATGAAAGCTACCTTGAGGCTTCTGGCAAGTTCTTATTAGAAAATGCCAAGCACCTCAGAGTTTGAGTGATTTACTATAAATGTAAAATGCTAGGGAAATCTTCAGACAAGATCCTTCCCAAAGATTATTTAAAGTTGAGGACAGAAAGCACGTATCTTCCTGGGGAATATAATTTTAAGAGATCTGATAAATAAAATTTGGTTGTTTAATGCGATAGCTCATTTTCCAGTGGGATTTGCTGTGAGCCAAGGTCATACATGTCTGTATGAATTAAGAGGACTTTGTGATTTGAGCTCACAGTATTTCCTGATTCAGGTTAGGATCAGTTTTTAGTTTCTGAGTTAGGAAAAAAAAATTTTTTTTCTCTCTGGTAAGTTGAGCTGAATAGATGATGGAGTACAGAATTTATTCATTCTAGTAGTAATAATAATAAGTTCTTTTGTTACTTTGATGCATCTGTGATCTCATCAGGGAGGCTGCCACTTCCACTGGTACTGAGCCCAATCCTTCTACACATTCTCATACCTTAAGACTCCTGCCCCTTTCTTGATATAAATCTACCATCAACTATTCACCAAACACACTAGAGAACCTTCCTCTGGTTCTTTTAATATTTATGGGTATCACTGTAGCTCTTGGGCTGTGGATTTGCTATCCTTTATTTTCACTATATGACTCACACACCTCACATACCTCCCTTACATCAGTTCTTACCCACAAGCCATTGTTGGTAACAAGCCTCAGCCTACTTACATCTACAAGGGCCACAATTTCTATTACCCTTTCTGTCCCTTGATATTTGGATTCTTTTGAGGTCTTGGTGTTCTATGATTCACAGCCAGGTAGAACAGTGATGATTTTTTTAAAAAAGATTATCTTTTGCCTCTGGGAGAAGCTTGAAATAATTGAAAGTTTTGTGCCATTTCCCAAATTTGATCTGGCCCAATTCAATTTTGGGCCCAGTTCATTTTCCATCTGCAGCACCTGTCCAAGATATGTGCACTTAAAAGTTCACACTGGGTAATATATGTCTTTCTTGCATCTTGGTTTCCCACTGCCTATCATTAGGTTAATGTTTTTCAAATGATGTGGAATTCATTGAGGCTTTGTATTATTTCTGGGCTCGACAAAGTGTCATCAGAGAGAGACACTTTCGGAGAATCCTATTCTTAACAAAATATTGTTGGTAATACTAGTGAAAATCTTAAGTGAGCATATCCCTTATTTTATATCTTACTTTATATAAAGTGGTTTGTGAAACAAGGTTACATCCAGGTTATGATGTTTTAACAAATCAAATGCTATTTTTAAAAAATATTAGACAGTGGGATCTTGTATTTTCTATACCTTCAGTCATTTGTAGGCGTGTGAAAGCTTAATCCACTGTAGAAAATTGCCTGTAAAATCCTAGCTGTTCCATTCTTATATCTTCATCAAGGAAACTCTCAATTTCTATATAGACCATTCTCAAAAATATTTTAAGAATTGTGTGATTCTTAGCACCCTCGTTCTCATTCACAAATAGTTAGCTGCTAGCACTGTGGAAGTGGAAGAATGCTAGCCGAATAAGGCTGAGGACCATGGTGAATATTTATCTGCTTTATAAGATACGATGACCTCCCAGCCCCCCCCCGCCACTTCCCAAAAAAATCACTTAGAATCCAATATTCTGGCCATGAGTACCTCTGCACTTAGAGAGGCTGACCCGAAGGCACTCTATTGTTGTCATTTGGTCATTTTAGTCCTGACACTTGGAGACCCCATTCGGGGTTTTCTGGGCAAAGTTACTGCAGTGGTTTCTCATTTCCTTCTTCAGCTCATTTTACAGATAGAAGAACTGAGGCAAACAGGGTGAAGTGACTTGCCCAGGATCACACAGCTAGTAAGTGTCTGAGGCCAGATTTGAATTCATGCAGATGAGTCTTCCTGATTCCAACACAGTGCTCTATCCAACACACCACCTAGCTGCCTGAGCTCTCAGGCAGTAGATACAGTCTATTATTAAGACTGTAACAGAAGTTTTTCCAGATTGGTGGAAACTTTTACAGTTTATGCTCTGCTGGCATATCTTTGAAAAACTCAGGTTCATCTCTTTTTTATAGTGAGGCATTACAGTAGGAATTTTTCAGAAGAATGTAGTAAATCACATATGTGTAACCTCTTAAGGCTTATAAAGCATTTTCTTCACAAGAAGGAAGTAGCCAGTTAAAATGTTACTGTTCTTTTTTTTACTGATAAGGAAATTGAGTTTCTAAAATATTAAACGATTTGTCTAAGGCCACACAGCTAGTAAGCATCAGAGCCAGGACATGAACCTTGGTCTTCTGTTTCCAAGCCCAATGGCCTTTTTGCAGTGAGAAGCCCCCTGGATTTTTTCACACTACAATTATACACCTAGTTTGATATAAATATATAAATCACTTGCTCTGAAGCATGATGCCTCAGACACCAAAAGGAATACAAAAAGGATACAAAGGCCTCAGAAAGGTAAGAGCCTCTGGGGGTCCAGAGACTTTGAGGTACAAGATATGGCATGAAATAGCCAGAGTTTGATAAATGTAAGAAAGACCTGATTAAGGTAAATGGAGCAGGACAAAAATCAGTTTCAACCTTAAGGGGCCCTGAGCACCTAGACGGCCAGAGTGGATAGAGCTCTGGTTCTAGAGTCAGGAAGACTTGAGTTCAAAAGCTTCAGACATTTACTTGTTGTGTGACACTGGGCAAGTCATTTAACCTCTCTGTCTATCTCAGTTTCCTCAGCTGCAATACAAGGATAATAGAAACATCTACTCTAAGGTTTACTGTAAGGATCAAACAAGATATTTGTAAAGCACTTAGTACAGTACCTGGCACATAGTAGATGCTTAATAAAAATGCTTACTTCCTTCTTTCCTTTCTCCCTTCTTTTCTTCCTCCTTCCTTCCTATAAAAGGGAGGTAGGGGACAGGAAATGAGGAAATGATATAGGAGCTTAGACTGCGAGTTGTGGAACTAGATTGACTTGGGGCTCCAGAGCCAGAAGATCCACCCATCAGACAGATTTACTTCTTCCCAAGGTCTTTTTGGTGCCATGATTATTTTGCCTTAGCCCAAAGTAGCTCTAATTAATTTTGAAATAATAAAAGATTGTTTTACTTAGGTTCATGCTTAAAGGAAGAATGGAGTCCAGTAAAGTTTGCTGATTCCTTCTTGAGGAAATATAAACCCATGAAATGTTTAATGTCTTTTGACCTTTACTTCATGGATTTTCCAATATAAAAAGAAAATATTATGAAGAGAAGGGTGCAATCTTACACTGGAATTTTATAATGGCTATGTGCCTATAAGGAACTTGAATTTGATGTTCTCCTTTCATATTTATAGCCAATTCTTGCTCTTTCTTTCATCAGTCTGAAGCTGCTGGCAACTTCATAATTTCTATAGATGAATAAATTTAGAGGTAGAGTGACCTTAGAGGTCATTGAGTTGAACTCCCTTCTTTTATAGATGAGGAACTTTGACATACCCAAATCCAAAGTGGAATTGATCTGTTTTGTTATTAGTCTAATTGCAAAATTGAAAAACTAATTCCTGATGCTTATCAAGTCTTCAGGATCACCAAAAGCTTAAGGACTAAAGCCTATGTGCCTTCCTGTCATTTTCCTTAAGTGACCTTTGTGCTCCACACTTGGGCTGATTTAACAAACAAGCACCATCTGGAACCAAGATAGGACAACGTTGCATCTGCATATCCATGTGAGCCATCTGTCTTGGTAGGTGGATAGTTGCTTAAAATATTATTCACAGTTTTTTAAAGGTCACAACCATTATTTCTTCTTTATTACAATAAGCTTGCCAGATAATACTTAAGGGAAAACCTAAAGTAATAATTGGATGGAAAGGGTATTTTCATTGGGTATTGCTTAGTCTGTAAATGATGTCTTCAACACAATACTTCTATCATTAGACAGTGGTGCCCTGGTTCATAATAAAGTTGTCATGAATTTGGCCAGAAACAAGGGAAGCAGGTTAGAATGAGCGCTTTATGGAATCAGGAGAATGGGTACAAGATGTGGCTCTACCATCAACTAGCTGTCTGAACTTGGGCTAGTTGCTTTGGGTTTCACAGGCTGTAGTTTTCCTCATGTAAAATCAGAGAGTTATACTAAATGATCTCTAAGGTCCTAGCCAGTGCCAAAATTTAAGGATCTCTGGTGAAATGTCAAGGCCAAGTAACAAATCAGAGGGCCTGGTTTGAATCTCAGCCCTGTTCTTTGTTACCTGATTGATACTGGGTAAGTCACTTCCCCTCTGCAAGCCCCAATTTTCTCATCTTCCTAATGAGAGGGATGAACTGGATAATCCCTGTGGTCTCTTCTAGATCTCAGTGCTCTGATGCCATGATGCATCTAGCATAATCACCTCCCACTTGTAAGCATTTAACAAATATTTGTTGAACAAATTTTATATATGCATATCTTGTGTGGCAAATTGATACAAGCCCTTTATTTTTATATAGTGGTCTGTGATTTTATCCTCAAAATAGCTTATTTTAATATATTATATTCCCCAAAATGATGTATCTAAGAGAAGTACATGGTTATATTAACAGCATTTGACATAACATTTCTTTTCACAAGCATTTATTTTCTCTTCCACAGCCCCCTCCCTTCCTTTGAATAAACAAATAAAGCATTTGTTAAGTGTTTCCACGTGCAAAGCATTGTGTTAAGAGCTAGGGAGACAGATAGAAAAGGAAGACAGCCCCTGATCTCAAGGATCTCATATTCTAATGGAGGGGATGAGACATGGAGAAGGTTTCAGCTATAAGTCAAATGGACAGGTCCTACAGTCCTCACAGTTCAGCAGCAAAGCAAATGATAATATCTCTAATGGCATTTCTACTGATAAAATCATAGCAGTTTCTGATCTTGAACTATTTAACCCTGGACCAAAAGCATGGCTATTCTCAAGGTTCTTGGGTTCAAGGTACTGAGCTATCTCCATCAGGGTCTGAAGGGAGATTGTGATCAAAGTGTTAGTGGAAGTTTGACCTTATTGGACCACATTATTTTCTATCTCTCCTTCAGTGGGCCTTGCTACTTCAGCTAGGCTGGCTCTCTTGCCTCGTGAGTGACATTTGATTGGCAGTTGGTAGGGATACCTGCCTTCTTCTCCACACAATTCGATGGCTGGAAGCAGGACCAATGCTCCTGGGAGGGAAGAGTACTCCCACTCTCAGGACTTTTACCTCTGTCTTTTGTGATCTGGGCTAGAAGCAGTCTGGTGGTTTGGGAGACATTACTCTTCTCAAGGCTCTTCAGTTCAGGGTCCTAGGCTTTTTTTTTCTTCTCTTCCTCCCTCCCCGCCCACCCTCATTGAAAAGGCAAGCAACTAAATGCAGGTTAAACATGTACAGTTATGCAAAACATGTCCTATGTAGACATGTTGTGAAATACTAACTCTATTTCCCTTAATCCTATCCTGCCCCCCCATTTGTTCTATTCTTTCTTTTGACCCTGTCCCTCCTCAGAAGTATTTGTTTCTGATTACCCCCTTTCCCAATCTGCCCTCCTCTCTATCATCCCCCTGCTCTCTTGTCCCCTCCCTCCCTCCCTATTTTTCTGTAGGGTAAGACAGATTTCCATACCCCCATTGAGTGTGTATATTATTCTCTACTTAAGCCAAATCCTATGAGAATAAGACTGACTCATTCCCTCTCACCTTCCTCCATTTCCTCTCCACTGTAAGAGCCTTTTCTTTTTCTGTTTTTTTGTGAGATAATTTACTCCATTCTACCTCTACCTTTCTCCTTCTCCTAGTATATCCTTTCTCATCCCTTAATTTTATTCTCCAGATATGACCCCTTCATCTTCAACTCACCCTGTGCCCTCTATCTATCTATCTATCTATACATACATATAATTTTTTCCCTCCAACTACCGTAATACTAACAAAGGACTCATGAGTTATAAATATCAGCTTTTCATGCAGGAATGTAAACAGTTCAACCTCTTATGATTTCTCTTTCCTGTTTACCTCTTCATGTTCCACTTGAGTCTTGTATGTGAAAGTCAAGTTTTCTGTTCAGCTTTGGTCTTTTCATCAAGAACGCTTGAAAGTCCTCTATTTCACTGAATGACCATTTTTTCCCCTGAAGGATTATACTCAGTTTTGCTGGGTAGGTGATTCTTGGATGTAATCCTAACTCCTTTGCCCTCCGGAATATTACATTCCATGCCCTGTGGTCCTTTAATGTAGAAGCTCCTAAATCTTGTGTTATCCTGATTGTGTTTCCACAATACTTGAATTGTTTCTTTCTGGCAGCTTGTAATATTTTCTCCTTGACCTGGGAACTCTGGAATTTCGCTACAATATTCTTAGTCCTAGGCTTTTTCCATCAGGGTCTGAAGAGTGTGGTAAAGATGGTGGTACTGCTGGTGGTGGTTCAATTTTCTTGGTATCTAGAGTCCTCTGTCTCCACATACACATACCCTGCTGCTTCAGTTAGGCTGACTTATTTTTGAACAAAAAATAAAAATAAAACTCTAGTAACAAATATATATATATATATATATATTATATATTTATATAATATATATGTATGTATGTATGT
Source organism: Phascolarctos cinereus (assembly GCF_003287225.1). NCBI lineage: Eukaryota > Metazoa > Chordata > Mammalia > Diprotodontia > Phascolarctidae > Phascolarctos > Phascolarctos cinereus. The sequence continues at coordinate 513,136,402 of NW_027555847.1, forward strand.
ATATATGTATGTATGTATATAATCCAGAAAAGCACATTCCTTCATTGATCATGTCAAAAAATGTATTTCTCATTCTTCATTTTGGGTCCATCACCTCTCTGGGAAGAGATGGGTAGGATTCATCTTTGGTTCTCTGGGATTCTGGTTTGTTACTATATTGATCAAAGTTTTAAAGTCTTTCAAATAAAGTATTTCTTTATAATTTTGTTGTTAGTCATAAACATTTATTAAGTATCTACATGTGCTGGGAACTGTGCTGAGCTCTGGAGATACAGAGAATGGCAAAAGACAGTCCTTGCTCTCAAGGAGGCCATAATCTATTGTTCTGGCTCTGCTCATTTCACTCTGCATCTATTCATAGACATCTGCCAAATCTCTTATGAAATTGCTCATGTTGTCATTTCTTATGGTTTGATAATATTTCATCATATTCATATATTAATTATATTCACATACTATAATTTACTTAGCCATTCTCCAATAGGTGGATATAACATTTCATTAACAACAAAAATTTTTGGTAAATTTTTATCTCTTCAACTGAGGAAGCATGGGTAAAATGGAATTGATCTGAGAAGAATTCTCGCTTGATAGGACATTTGCTTATGAAGAAACATTTTTAAATAATTTGGAAATGAAAGACAACATGCAAGAATGGAGAATAAAAGAGAATGTTATAATCCTTGTCTGTCAAAAAACACCTATAGAGAACTCTAAAAATTGTACAGCTTACCTAGAATTCCAACATAATATTCTCATAGACAGCTAGGTGGCACATTGGATAGAGCACTGGTCTTGTAATCAGGAAGACTCATCTTCCCGAGTTCAAATCCAGCCTCAGACACTTAGTAGCTTTTGACGCTAAACAAGTCACTTAACCCTGTTTGCCTCAGTTTCCTCATCTGTAAAATGATTTGGAGAAGGAAATGGCAAGCCATTACAGTATCTTAGCCAAGTATACCCCAAATGGTGTCATGAAGAGTCAGATATGACTGAACAACAAAACAGATTTTTTTTTTTATAGAAAGGGACCTTAGAGATAATCTGATCTAATTCCTTAAGTTTTTTTTTTTCATATGAGGATGTTGAGGCTCCGACAGGCGTTTATTGTGTTGAATTTTTATAACTATAAAGATGAGAACTGATGGAAGAAATGAGACAGGCAACTAGGGACATTAGCAAGGAGGCCACAGTCCAATAGGTGAGTTTAAGAATCTGGGGGGAGGGGGGAAGGAAGAGACATAGGTCAGTGGCCATCCTATCAGACTCTGCTACTTGGGCAAAGAGCTGCTCACTCCACCTGCTCTTCTTCTTGCCTACTACTGCTTCTGTTTTCTGCATCTTGGAAAGTTCTTCCCCTAGGGAAACCTGCTTGTTATTGAAAGTATGGATAGGAGATTTAGGGAATGGACTAATTAATCTTCATTCTTATTTGCTGCCTGAAATTAAACCCATTTAATGTCTTAAGCCTATAATCCTTTCACTTTGCATTGAAGGAGTAAAGAGATAAAGTCACGCACTAAGAGGGAAGTTTTCTGTTCATTGGTATTTCAGCACCAATATTATGTCTTTTAGCTATAGGACTCCGAGTTTTCCCCATAGAATCTAACACAAGATCGGAGAGATAGGATTAGGTTTTAAAGCATTATGCTGAATGAAAATATGGCACTGCATTCAAACATCCTCCCTAGAGATTCTAGGAAAGGCAGTTAGAAATAGTGAGTTCAGAGACAGAAATTAATCAGGAGATTTAAGATAGATAATTTGAACTATAGATTTATTATCTGCTATGATGGAGAAGACAGCTTTTTGGTCTGTCTACATACTTATATATGTTTAGGTATCAGATCATAGGAGTTGAATTATATTCAAATATCGCTTATTTGTGTGCCAGTTTGGCATGGTGTATGCGAATTGGCCTCAGAACAGGAAAACCTGCGTTCAGGTCACATCTCTGATATACACTGGCTGAGTAACCCCTAGGCAAATCATTTAATCTCTCCATATTCTAGATAATTCTCTAAGACTATAAATTGCAGAGAAAGATGTTGACTTGCATTGGTAAATGGGCATTCTCAATACCAAATAAATCACAGATCCAGTTCACATCCTATCAAGTATTTGAAAAACATTTCTCCTTTTCTTCTGTGCCAAAAGGGAGAACTGAAATGTGGGGAAAGAGCAGAATTAAGGCTACTCCTTTCCATAACCAGCAGAATGAGTTACTTATGCCCTACTGGGCACAAAAGGGAAAATTCTTGATTATAATTAATCTCTTCTATAAAATCTGAATGCTTAAAATATGCTGACAATCAATAATCTTTTATTTTCCATGATATATATGTGCCTTTATTTTCTTGAGAACACATCTAAAATAGTCTATTAATAATTATACACACAACCAAGGGTGTGCTGATGCCAGATGGGACCAGCCATGAGAGCTTATTGTTAAATTTTCAGTGTGAGCATTTACACATCAGAAATCCACAACTGGCACAAATCTGGACTTGAATAATTTTTTGATTGTCTGGACTTAAGTGTTAATAATGCAAATTAAATTTAAAAGTGTGTGTGTGTGTGTGTGTGTGTGTGTGTGTGTGTGTATACATTCCCCTCCACCACCACCCCAGCCTGGTTGTCAAACATTTACTAGCACACCTCTCGATTATTCTTTAAACGTTGCTTGAGCTCATCAGAAGTGCAATAGAAAGCTCTGGGAAGGAAGTCATCACCAGGCAGGAGGCCTGGCAACTGTAGGCTAACAATAATAATGGTAGTGATATTAATAATCATATTAATAATAACTACCATTTATATAGTCCTTTAAGGTTGCATCCACAATCTCATTGGAGCCTCACAGCAAACCTCCATGATGTTGCTGCTGTTCAATCATGTCAGATTCTTCATGATCCCTTTTGGGGTTTTCTTGGCAGGGACACTGGAGTAGTTTGCCATTTCTTTCTCCGGCTCATTTCCCAGATGAGTAAATGACTAAGGGTCTGAGGCCAGATTTGAACTCAGGAAGATGAGTCTTCCTGACTTTAGGCCCTGCACTCTATCCCCTGTACCCCCTCACTGCCCCCAAATATTTTTACAACACAAAGAAATAGCATGACAATGCATGGGGGCAGTGCGGTACAGTGGATGGAGCACTGGCCTTGGAGTAGAGCAGCTCCGAGTTCAAGACCCACCTCTGACACATACTGGCTGTATGGCAATGGGCAAGTGACTTTACCTCCCAGGCAACCCTGAAAGATTAACTGGCGGAGCAATTGCTGCTTTGCCTTGGTTGAGGCAATGACCTGCCTAGGAGATCCATACACCAATAAAATAACAGGTCTGGTACAACACAACAAACAATAATTATTATATTGTGGATCCAAAATATAATAAGAAGTATAATTTAATCCTACATATGAAAATTAAATCAGTGGGGTTTCCCAATCACAGTACACTATCTACAGGAAGTTAGATAGGCAGCCATGGTATAGAGCAAAGTGAACAGAATTTGGAGTGGGAAAATCAGAATTTGAACCTTGGCTCTGTTACAAATGAATGGTCAAAAGGCAATCAAGGAAACAAAGGGTCAGGATGATCCAAAACTTTCCTTGTAAACCCAGAACAAGTGAAAATTAATTGTGTGTGGATAAACATGTCTCAGAAATCCACTACATTCCAGATGACCTCTCCTAGAGAGCAGAAAATTAACAAAGATGCTAAGTTTGATTGCAAAATAAGCCTTGTGTTGATTAAAAGAAGGCAGGGGTGCAGTAACACCACTCTGTCATAGCTGAAATCAAATTGCAACCTCTCTTGCAGTCATACCCTTGGCTATATCAGTTGGAGCAAACTAGTCTTTAAGGGACAGCTCCCCCCAAATCTGTCTTCTTAGCTTTTCTTTCGTTGCATACAGATGTTTAAAAAAATCTGAAAAAATTATGAGATTATTATTCTTGTTTTACTTGGCTTTAAGAAATGTCCTCATGTGAATGTGACCCAACAGGTGTATAGGGAAAGGGAGGGTAGTCTTTAATGCATCAAAGACATAAATGTCTCCCCTTAAATCTCTGGTTCTAAAATCCCTTGCTCCCTTCTCTAGGTTCAGCGAGACGGCTTTGCATAACAAAATATGTAAATCACAGCTCAAGCCACCATTCAAAACAATTCTTTAATCTTAGGCCTTTGGTTCCCATTTAGCAGCTGAACCTCTTGGGGTTCGAGACAATGGTCAAAGGGGGTTAGGCTAAAAATCCTTTAATGGTACCTTAAGCAGTAAATAATTACCCAATTATGCTACAAATATATTTTTCCTCTGTCACATAAAGCTTGTGCATTTTTAAAGCATGATAGGTTTGATTCGTCACTGATTCAAAAACATTGTGAACATGCACAAAATGATTTTGGTGTTCATGCAGAGATTACATCAAATTCTGGCCATTCTAAATGAAACACATTCTTGCAGTTTCTCAGCCTCTCAGCAAATTGTTTCCAAACTTCCACAAGGGTTCAACATTTAGGGTCAAACTGATTCCCAGTGGATTGTCAGACACATGCATATAACCTCATTTGCCTTCTATATACTGCACCAAAATAGTTCCCTCATTGCCTTCTGTTACCCTCTATTTCTACAGCCCCAAACTCCACAGAAGCCACAGATATTGAAGATCCAGGAAAAGTATTACTATCTGAGTCCTTGGCACTGTTAAATAGTTCAATTTCAGAAAGATGTTAGAATTAGAAGGGCTTACGATTCCACAGGTAGAATAATGCAGAGATTTAAAGAACAACAGCTCCAGGAAGTAGTACATTGTAGGTGGGCTCAGGCTTAGCCAAGAAAAAGTAAGTTGATGGTTCCATAAAGACCCCAAAATCAAGATAAGTGTCAAGCCAGCTCAGACCAGTTAGGGTCAACCTGAGGACACCTGAAAAATGTTAGTTCACCTGCTTAATGAGCTTCATTACTATTATCTGACACACCCTGCATAAAATTAGAGCCTCATTAATGAGTCATGGGACGTATGACCAAGGGAGGGGAAACATACTTGAGCATATCAAGGGGAAACATGTAAGGAAAGGTGTAACCTGGGAAGGGATGGACCAATCCCGGCCTGGGAGGTTTCGCGCCAAATTCAACTGCATAAAAGCATACTTGCCCTTGGACTCAGGGCCCACCCCTCCTGGCCAGAAACATATAAGTCCTCTGGACTTTCTCTGTAATAAATTTTCTTGATACTAAATTTTTGGTGTCAAGACTATTTCTAACAAAGAGATAAGGTTTTTATCAGTGGAAACGACATTAAGGGAGCTAAATTAATAGATGCACTCCTCCTGCACCCTAAGGACCATTAGTACTTCCCATCTGCTTGGCAGCTGAACCTTCTTGTATGTTTTATCTCTGCCCACCATTAGAGTGTGAGCTCCTTACAAGAGAGCTGTTGTTGTTCAATTGTGTCCAACTCTTCCTGACCCCCTTTGGGGGGTTTTTTTGGCAAAGATACTGGAGTGGTTTGCCATTTCCCTCTCGAGCTCATTTTACAGATGATGAACTGAAGTAAACAGGGTTAAGTGACTTGCCCAGGGGATATAGTAACAGCTAGTAAGTATCTGAGGTCAGAGTTAAAATTCATGAAGATGAATCTTCCTGATTCCAAGCCCAGTGCTCTATCCACTGTGCCATCTAGCTGCCCTTGAGAAGAAGGACTATCATGCTTTTCTATCTACATCTCCAGCACTTGGTACATTTCTTGGCCCACAGTAAAGGCTTAATAAGAGATTTTTCATTTATTCATTGGGTGGGCACCAAATTCATCAGAAACTTTAGAACTACTGGTCTCAGGAGACATCATAGCATCACTGTTCTTCATGTTTCCATTCTATCCTCTATTCTGATCACAATTCATGAGAGAGGTGGGGAATCTCCAGCCTCAAGGCCACATGTGGCCCTGTAGGTCCTCAAGTGCAGCCCTTTGACACATCCAAATGAACCCCTGGTCCATGACTTGCCTCTTACTTATTAAAAACTCTTTTCTTATGGAATAGTCATGCTCAATCCGCGTTCTTTCCTGGTGATATATCATGATGACCAGTCATGTAGCTCCCTTGAAAATGTAGTCCAAGGAATTTCTCTCAATGAGTGATACACTCTAGATTCCAAGTATTAGCATAAAATTTAAAAATATATATATATTTAGTAAGTGTTCTAATCTCTTTGCAGATCTACAATCTCACATCTCTAGCTGCATATTGGACATATCTAGCCATATATCCTGTAGACATCTTTGTGTCCCCATAGCATCTGGCACACTGCCTCATACACAGTAGGTGCTTAATTGATGCTTATTGAGTTGAATTGTTCATCCTGATTCTCAAGCAAGATCATAGCTCCCAGAAGCCGCTGAATTTTTTTTCCATTTTATTTCTAGAGATATCAGAATGACTTTGCCTTAGAAATGTTGGCTTATGTCCTAGATGTGTATAAATCACAGGGGGCCTAAGTTTGGGGGGTTGTGGTGAACACCATGGTAACAGGAGCCACAGCATAGTACATAACATTGCAAAGCAACATAACACAATGTTATTAAAATGACAAGGAAGATGAGTGAGAAAAAGCCTATGCTTGTAACAGCAAGGAAAGGTCCTGATAACACCTCCATACAGAGCATGACCAGCTATCTTGAGGAGAGGGGCTCCTTGCAACAGCGATTTTATTTGGAGAGAAGCCTCACTGAGCTAGACCAGAGCAGCATGTTTTATATAAAACTGAGTTCTTTGTCTTGGAACCAGCTTTAGCCTTTAGGTGTAATACAATGTCTAAGAAAGTAGAAAAAGATTCCAGGGGTTGGGTTTAGGCAAAGGTTGCTGTTAAGTCCAAAACCAAGAGGGACCTTTTGTTCAGTCTGTCTTTACACAGATAAACTCTTCAGCAGACGTTCCTGGAGGGTACAGAGGGAAAAGAAGAAGAAGAAAGGACAGGGTTACTACCCCTGTTTCTGTCTGCCTAGAATCCTTTATCTCCATCTCCCTTCTGCTTTCCTCTACTCTTCTACTGAATAGTTCCTTGCATTTTTTTTAAGGAGAGATGAGAAAATGCAATGAAAGAGGCCTTCTCCATGTTCTCTGTTCTCAATCACTTCAGACACTTGGACAAGCACTTAAGCAAATTATAAAGTGAGATTAAATGGCTATAGAAGTATTTGTTGATCCAAAAGGGTCATCTTTTACTCATATTTTGAAAAACAATAACAGCACCTTATACTTGTTTACTACTTTTACACAAGTATCTAGTTTTATCTTGATAATCCTGCATTAGCAGAGGGCAAAAAAGAGGGTAACTGGATCACAGAAGAACATAGGAAAGGGGAGAGGAAGAAAAACACACATGAATTGCACCCAGGAGGGCTTAACAGTGAAGTGGAAGGTCCTTAGTCACCAGCTACTTTTTTAGGGGATATAATAACAGTGAGTTGGCACAGAGGCTAAAGTATTGGACCTAGAATCAGGAAGATCTGGTTTAAATCCACCCTCATTCACTTACTAGTTGTGTGATCCTGGGAAAGTCACTTAATCTCTGTCTGCCTCAGTTTCACTATCCGTATAATGGGGATAATAACAGCACCTACCTCCCAGGGTTGTTTTGAAGATAAAAAATTATATATTTGTAAAGTGCTTTGCAAACCTTAAATCACCACATAAACGCTAGTTATAATTATTATTGTTGTTTTTGTTGTCATAGGGCCATTGATGTTTGAAATTGGCCAATGCCATTCTACATTAGCAAGACAGGAAAGAAAAAAAAATTCTTAGGAGCAGACTTCCAGAGAGTCAGTTGATATAGCCATGGTGGCCTCAGAGTACCCTATCTGTAACAATGAAGAGGTATGAAACCATGAGCAAGATGTCCGAAATGAGGTAATATTTATAAAGTGCATAGCACAGTACTTGGACACTTAATAAATGTGTGTGTGTGTGTGTGTGTGTGTGTGTGTGTGTGTGTGTGTGTATGAGAGAGAGAGAGACAGAGACAGAGAGAGAGAGAGAGAGAGAGAGGGAGGGAGGGAGAGAAACCTCTTTCCTGAATGTAAGTTTCCTGTTTTCTTTCTTTGTTACTTTGGGTACTCTCTTGATTGCAACCTCAGAAACACAGCCTCCACTGTTTGGAAATCAACAACTCTCCTGTAGAAGACAGCAGAAGCACTTCAGCCAAGATCTCCAATATCCCCCTCCAAACAACTTTAAAGTAACAACTCAAGTTGAACTCTGGAGCAGCAGAGCCAACAGAAAGGAGACGGGAGGCATCTTTCCAGGCCAGGACAGCTTAGGAGGTTGAAAGGAGAGGTCTGTGACACTGGGTTGGGGCTGGCCCAGAGCACACACAGTGGTAACACCAGGTGTGGGCCTTGGTGGCAACAGCAGCAGCAGCAGCAGCAACAGCAGCAGGAGTGTAAGGGGATTGGACAACTGATCAGAAAAAGATAAGAGGAGATCCTGAGCTGGCGATGGGCACAGGACCAGAGGCTGTTTGGCAACCCCATAGCCCACAGGCAGTTTTAGGTCTACCAGTCCCAGGAAGGAGAAGACCTCTAGCAGGAGCAGGGACCCTGAGGATCAACAATGTTTTTGGTTGCAAGGGAACAGGCGCCCTTCTGGGCAAGCACCCAAGCACAGAGCCAGGAGAGCAGTGACCATGCCTCTCCCCAGACTGTTCCACCTCGAAAGCACCAAAAAATGTTGCTGTTGCTGCTGGTGGTGGTTGTTAGCTGTTTGTTTGTTGTTGCTGTTTCAGTCATCTCCAACTCTTTGTGATTCTATTTGGGGTTTTCTTGGGAAATACACTAGAGTGGTTTTCCATTTCCTTCTCCAGCTCATTTTACAGATGAGGAAACCAAGGCAAACAAGGTTAAGTGACTTGCCCAGGGTCACACAGTTGATAAGTATCTGAGGCCAGATTTGAACTCAGGTCTCCCTGACTCCTGATCCAGTACTCTTCACTGCACTACCTCACTAAAATCCCACACCAAAAACTTACAAACTCCCAGAACTGTCTGTGGAAACAGCACAAAAAAGCCTGAAGTTTGGGACAGTGCTGTTCTCCCTGCTGCCTAGCATAGCCCAACTTTAACACAAAGTTCAAAGTCAAGAAACAGGCTAGAAAAAATGAGCAAACAAAAGAAGAATGATCATAAAAATCTACTATGGTGACAGGGAAGATCAAGACACAAACTCTGAAGACGACAAAAATATGAAAATAGCTACAAGCAAAGCCTCAAGGAAAAATGCAGATTCGACACAATCAAAAAAAAAAAAAAAGAATTCCTAGGAGACCTAAAGAAAAAGCAAAATAAAATTTAAAATATCAAGTAAGAGTGGTAGAGGAAAAATGAGAAAAGAAATGAGAATAATGAATGAAAATTATAAAAAGATAATTAACAACTTGGTAAAGGAGGCACAAAAATACTGAAGAAAATAGCACCTTAAAAAACAGAATTGGCCAAATGGTACAAGAGGTACAAAACCTCACTGAAGAAAACAATTCCTTGGTAAAAAGAGGTACAAAACTTTACTGATGAAAATAATTCCTAAGGAAAAAAAAAACAGAGTTGGCCAAATGGAAAAAGAAGTAACAAAAACCTCCTGTAAATGAAGCTCATACTTCATAGTCCCTAGGGTGGCATAAATAATGCACAGATGTTCTCAGGGAAGAAATATATATATATCAATGCACCAGGAAAGACATAGTTGCTAGGTCTTGCCAATTCTACTCCAATAACATCTTTCCTACTTGTCCCTTCTCTCCACTCATATAGCCACCATCCTAGTTCAGATGTTCACCTAGTACAGACCAAGACCCTCCTCTTCTCAAAAGACTCAAAAGGCTCCCTAGTATGTCTAGGATAAAATCACACACTCCTTAGCTTGGCATAAAATTCCAGCTACAATTGGATTCCACTCTATTTTTTTATATTCTTCCTCTTCACACCAAACTAGACTCCTAGCTGTTGCTGAACCCAGCCATCTATCCCCTATCTTCATGCATTAAAATCAGCTGTCTCCCATGCCTAAAATGCATTTTCTCCTTATATCTGCATTTCAGAATCCTAATCTTCCTATAAATATCAATTCAGATCCCATTTCCCAAATTTTAGTGTCCTATCATTTTTCAAAGTATTTTATATTTCTTTATCTATGGATATAATATATTACACAGTTGATGTAAGCTCTTTGAAAAGTGGAGCTATCTTGTCTTTTTCTTTGTCCGCCTCTGTCCATTACTGTGGCTTACTTAGTCTTGAATCAGTCTTCACAAACAACTGAATCTACCAAAAAGTTCTACAAAGGTGACTAGAACAAGAACTAGTATCACTAGGTAACACTCTTCCTTAAGGCTCCTCTCTATGGGCTGCCCCCGTAGACGTCTAACGAAGATATGAGGCAGCAGAGCTTTTGAGCGCCTTGCTTTTTCTAGCCATGGTGCTGAATGAGCTCACTGCCATTATCACTAGATTTGGTGCTGACATGGAGTCAATACAACATTTACTAAGCTCCTACTATGTTCTAGGCATAGTAGTGATTGGCATACAAATTAAAAAATGAGACAATCCTTAGCATCAATGAGTTTATTTTCTACTTGGGAGTAGTGGAGGAAGACACATGTTTACAGATAAATACATATAAGATTTATACAATAAACACAAAGTTATTTGGGAGAAGGGAGACACTAACAATAGGGGAATCAGGAGAGACCTCTTGGTAATGGCTGCAAATGAAACGAGCCAAAAGAGGGTAAGGGACTCCAAAAGGAGGAAATGATGAGGGGAAACATTCCAGGCAAGGGAGGTGGCTTGTACAAAGGCCCTGAATGGAGAAATGAAAGATCATGTGTAGAGAACAGCAAGTAAACCAGTTTGTCAGAAAAGTAGAATGTGTGTATAGGAGGAATGTGCAACAAACTTGGAAAGACAGACAGGAACCAGATTGAGAAAAGCTTTAAATGCCAAACAAAAGATTATATTTCATTCTAGAGGCAATGGGGAGCCACCAAAAACTTTTTTGAACAGGAGAGTAGTATTTGGTTCTATTTACAGTTTGCTTACTTCATTTTGAAGAAAAAACTGAAACTTTCAAAAATATTACTGTCTGATTTGGATTTCTTTTTCTGCCAATCCCTCTGGGTTTTTTGTGCTCAAGTCTGATAGCAGAGTTGCAATAGCTTGAGTTAAAGTTAGACTATTGAAAGTAGCTATCTCTAGACTTCAGGACCCTGCCATGTTTTACAAGCAGTTTGGAACCATTATCACTCAATTGAATCACTGAGCAATGTCATGCAATCAAGGATCTGTGGCTTTTCTTTTCCTGTCTTTAGTGAATTTGGCTCTGCTGATAGGTGCTCTATTGATAGTCCCAGAGACCAAAGTCTTCCGATCCTACTTACCAGAGAATTGTCCTGCTCTCCTCCCCTCCGTCACAACAAAGACACGAGGTCCTGACCCAGAGGACCCCCTTAAAGAATAAGGGAATAGATTAATTTCTAAAGCCATTCACTCCTGGGCCCCTGTAGTGACACTGAAGACTAAGAATGTTTTTTAATAACATGGACACTTTCCTACTAGGGATTGGACTGAGCCAATAGGTGCAACTATACAGTCATAAATAGAGATAACTGATTTCAACCATGCTAGAATCTGAACTTGTGACTTTTAGGTGAAAGATGCTACATCCCATTACTGTTTCTCTCAATCACCAATCTCCTACACCAGGACTGGATGGTTTGCTTTCCTTAAAGGATTGCCTTCACATTAAGATTGTCTTTCCTAAGTTTGTGAACTTTCTCATTTGCAGTAAACTTCATTTATGGAGTGAGAATCAGTGCTGGTGGCAAGGTAAATTAATCCAGAACAAGATTAAAGCTCAAGACCATAATCTACCTTCAGAGTTCTTTTGAGTAATGCCCAGAAACAGAAGACTAGGAGCAGGTATGCTCACATAGAGAATTCATGCACCACTGGAAACAATATGAACTCATGTAATAATACTAGCAATAACAATTTGTATTTTGGACATGTTCAATGCATACAGATTAGAGAAGAAGGATGTATTACAATTTAACAACCCATGGCCATTAAAATAAAGCATTCTGGCTGAAATTCTCTCTTCTTTCTTTTTTTATTTTTCCCCTAATGCCAGAAATGTAGTAAGGTAATTTGGAAAATCCAGGTAAAAAGAACTAGAATTGATTCAAAGCTTCATGAAAGAACTGAAAAGGGTTAGAGAGCTTTGATGAAACATTCACACACTCAAATTGAGGCACAATTCTGCGTACATCACAAGGGATGTTAATTCTTTCCCAAATTGCATATTCAAACATACAGTGGAATCTTTCATTCGATGAAGACACAGCTGATTTCCAGTGAGGTGTCTAGTTTTCACCAAAAGTCTTTGCTTTCAAAGATAAAGGAAAGGGACCTGAATGAAAAGCAAATCAGTTACATCCTGGAAGCAAAGTAATCCCAACTGATGCAATGAGAGCAGAGAAGGGAATTCTGATGCACAAAATGCTTCTGCCTCTTGGAATCCCTTGCTACTTTCAAGGTTTGGTTCAAATGCTAGCTTCTTCAAGAGGCCTTTCTTTATTCCCCCAAATCATTGCACCCTATGTCTAAACACATTTTAAAAATACATAATGTATTTGGATGTGAACATGTCTCCCTCTAATATAATCTCATTGAGGGCATAGATGGTCTAACTTTCGTATTTGTACGCCTGGCACCTGACTAGGCATAGGCAATGCCTGACACATAGTAAGTCCTTAATGCATGCTTGATGGGTGATGAATAATTTATAACTCGATACAAAGTTAAGCCATCTCCCATGGGTGAGCAGGGATTTCCAGGGAAACCCCTAAGTTCTGTCCTGTCATTCTCCATGTACAAAGTACAGGGAGTCATCGGAAAGAGTTGACAGTGACCATCATATATTTCAACTGTTTTTTGTTCACTTCAACAGTCTTTTTTTTCCTAGAACCAACCCAGATAGCCTTATCTGATACAAATCCTCTAGCACTGATTTCAATTTGAGAGGGACAAAGGTATAATGTAAAGAGTGCTGGGCTTGATGTCAGCACAGACACGGGTTTGAATTTGGTCTCCTATATTTATAGCTCTATGATCAAAGGCAATGCATGACCTCTCTGATCCTCAGTTTTCTCATAGGTAAATTAGGGATAATAATGCCAGCAGTACTTACTTCACAAGAGAGTTGTAGGGATCAAATTCATTCATTTATTCCATTTAGTTATTTATATTCATTCATTTATTAAGCACTCCCTGTCAGGCACTGTACTAATTCCTGGGAATCTGAAGACAAATAAAACATCCTCTGGCCTTAAGCAGTTTACTATCTATTGGGGGTAGCAACATATACATAGATAAGTAAATTCAAAATACATACAAAATAAATACAACATAACATCAGGAATGAGGAGACTGGAAAAGCTTCATGAAGGAAGTGACATGAGTTGAGCCTTGAAGACATCTAGGGATTCTGAGAGGCAGAGGTGAACAGCAGGGCATTTTAACCATGAGGGGAGGTCGGAGATTTGTGGCAAACCACGAAAGCAGGAGATGGAATTTTGTATATGGGAAATAGCAAGTAGATTGGTTTGGCCAAAAAGCAGAGTATGGAAATGGAAGCATGGGGAATGAATAAATGGAGAAATATAGTTTGGAGTCAGATTTTGAACAACACAAGCCTTAAATGACAAATGCAGGGGTAGCTGGCATAAGGGATTGAGCACTGAGCATGGAGTCAGGAAGATGGGAAGCCAAATCTGGTCTCAGACACATAATGGGAATATGACTCTGGGCAAGTCACTTAGTCTCATTCTGCCTCAGTTTCCTCAATGATATAATGAGGGGAAAAAATAGTATCTACCTCCCAGACTTGTTGTGAGGACCAGATGAGATATTTGTAAAGCGCGTGGCACAGTACCTGGCATATTATTGTCATTATATAAATGTTAGGTATTATTTATCATTATTATTATTATTATTACACATATACACATATACACACACACATGCACATACATATATACACACACATACACACATACTTATATACACATACATATACACACACATATATATACGTACACCTACATATATGTGTGTATGTATATGTGTATGTGTGTATATACATATATATTCAAAATATTTTGCATATATTATCTCATTTGATCTTGAAGGTACTTGCTATTAACATGTCCATTTTACAGATGAGGGTATAGATAACCATTTTTCAGTTCCATTTTATTGAAGGTGAGAGGTTAAATGACTTGCCCAGCATCACATAGCTAATAAGTGTTTATGGAGGGATTTGAACTGATGTCTTCCTGATTCCAAGTTCAGTGCTCCTCCCTATTGCTGTGGTGTGAATGGAGAGAAGAGGATGGACTGAGGGGTGGCATAATGGCACAATTCACAAGACCTGACAGCTTACTGGTTGTGGTAAAGAGAAAGGAATGTAAGGCTTAAGAGATTACTCCAAGGCTGAAAACCTGGATGACTAGAGGAATGGTGGTAGCCTAGGCAGCAACAGGAAAGTTGGGAAGGAGACTTTTGCGGAAACAGAGGCGTTCCATTCTAGACACGTTGACTCTCTTCTACCTTTGGGACATCCAATTGTAAATCTTTGTAAACCCTAAGCTGTTATACAAATATCTATTATTTTGTTTGTTTGTTTCATGCATTACTTAGTTAATTCTTACCAAATATTGCATTTAAATGTAAAGAAGTTTCATTTAAAATTAAAATGTTTCTAGAGAGACTTTAGTCTTTTTGCTTGAAATAATTTCTCAATTAGCTGGGGATCCTTCAAAAACTACATTAAGGTGAATAGGTAGCAATTGTCCATCTGCATCATAGATCTTTAATTGAAACCATCTATTAGCCTATAGAAACTAGGAGGAAGTCAACACTGAGGGGTCATCATTGTGAACCAAATCCTGAAAAAACCCACTACTAGAATATTTTGAATGGAAACAGACAAGGAATTGGCTGCCTCCTTTAGTGTTAAATTCCTTTTGAAACACCCAGTAATGCAGCCTTATTCAGAACTAATGTTTCTGTGTTCCAGAAAGAAATGCTTCTAAGAGGAAGCCCCACCTCCAATAAAAGAAACAAACAAAATAATAACATATTTTTCTTTTCTATTTAAAGTCTTCGTTGGATTCTTATTTCAACAGTCCTATTTTAATTAAATAGGATGATAATAGCTAACATTTATATAGCACTTAACTATGTTTCAGGCACTGTGCTAAGTACTTCACAAATATTATCTTATTTGTTCCTCACAGAAATGCTGAGATGTAGGTGCTATTATTATCCCCATTTTACATATGAGGAAAGTGAAGCAAACAGAGGTTAATTGACTTGCCCAGGGGCACAGAGCTAGTAAGTATTTGAGGCTGGATTTGAACCCAGGTCTTCCTGAACAAGCCGAGAACTCTATACATTGAGCCATCTAGATGCTCATACAGAAATACTCAGCCTTGAATTTTTAAATGATAATATGTGGTTTTAAAAAAATAAGTCTACTCCACAACTCTGTAAAATGGGCATAATGCAAAATTATTTTTCTTGTAATATTGAGTCTTGCTCATATTCATCTCCATTCTTGTTACTGAGCATATTAATGGCATTTATGCCCCTTAAAAAGGCAATTAGTTATTCCTCACAATAGGTTAGGATGGGAAATAGGGACTCATCTCCATTGTTAAATTAGGTAACCAAGCATGGGAGGTCAAGTGCTACCTTACAAATCAGCAGTGAGCTCTTACCTTCTGATTCCTTATTCTGGGTTGAGTTGCAATTGCAGAATGATAATTGGTACCTATTTTACTGAACTGCTGTTTGGTGCCCATGAGAACAATAAAATAATGTTCAGCTACATAGGTCATTTGCTTGGCTAATTTTTTCTTAATTGTTTCATAACTGCATTTGAAGGTAGTAAAGGAAGAGTTGGGAGTGAATTTCTATTAAGAACACTTAGAGGCTTTTTTTTTAAATGACCAAAGAACAAGCTAGCTCATTTTAGAACAAGGATTCTTAACCAGGGGTCCACTGGGAAGATTTCAGGGAGTTTGTGAATTTGCATTTTCAAAATAAATTTTGATAACTGTATTATAATGTAACTAGTTCCTTGTGTAACTCTATGCATTTTATTTTATTCATTTAAAAACATTATTCTAAGAAGGAGTCATTAGGCTTCACCAGATTGCCAGAGGATCCCATGACCTAGAAAAAGGTTAAGAACTCCTGGTTTTGAAGAAGTTCCTTGCCCATGCCTTAGAATGAACATAGGCATGAACTCACTACATTTAAAATGTGATCCTTTTTAAGAAAGCTATTACCTTATGGAGAAATCCAGGAATGTGGTACAAGAAGACACTGGGGAGAGGGGAGGGAGAACTAGATTTAAGAAGAGCACATGACAGTCCTATACACAGACTCACTGATGAACCTGGGCTGGTCACCCATAAATAGGCTTACAATCCATTACGAGGTCTACATTCAAAACTTCCCAACTTGGCAGAACCTGCCAGACCTTGGCAAATTCTGCTAGAACCCAAGGTCATTTCCATTCACTGAGTAGGGTTTTGATGTCAATAAAGCAGGAATAAGCAGTTACATTAATCTCTTGAAGGTTCATAAAACTGAGGTGGGGGATTAACAAGTAAATTATTGGGCTGTCCAGAAGATAGCAAGAAATGGCATAACAGATGTACACAAAGATGTATGACTAGAAGAAAAGGTGAGCCTTTATATGAAAAGAGCAAAAGATAACAGATAGACAATCCATGTGCAGTACCTTCTTAATTCAAGAAAATAAAATACCTACAGGAAGGTTCCCACAATGTTGCACCCCCGATGGAGAATCTATGGGAAACCCCTGACAAGAGTCAAATTCTGAAGGCGAAGGCAGAGGTGGGTTACAATTTGCCCTGTAGAACGGGATTCCCAGATCAATAAGATTATAGATATTCATCCAAATATTTAAATGACAGTTATAAAAAAAAAAACCCAGAAGGGAATAGGGCCAGCTGATTTGTCTAATAGGCAGCATGACATGGTGACAAGACAACTGGATTGGCTGTCTGGAGAGACCAAGGTTCACCTGCCTTTTCCATTTACTGTCTGTCTGAGAAGGGGCAAGTCACGTGACCTCTTCAAGCCTCAGCTTCCTCATCTGCAAAATGGAAGTGATAATAAAATCACTCACCTTGTAGAGTTTTTGTGGGAATCAAATGAAGTAATGCTGGCAAAACGCTTTGCCAGACTAAAAGCCAACTGCATAAATGAACATCAGCTCCTCTTTCACAGACGTTAGAGATCATCAGGGCTCTTTTAGTTTAGATTTCAAATGAAGCACTCCCAAGTCATTGGACAGTTATTGTTGTTATTCAGTCATTTCAGTCGTGCCCAACTCTTCATGGCCTCATTTGGAGTTTTCTTGGCAGAGATACTGGAGTGGTTTGCCATTTCCTTCTCCAGCTTATTTTACAGATGAGGAAACTGAGGCTGTGGTTTGTCCTTCTTTCTTGAGGAAGATCATGACATCAGAAAGAAGACTTGCAAGGGAACTGGATTTAAGTGAGGGAGACTATGCAAAGCCACCAGCCTCACTTGCTCCTCTGAAGATATCTGGGTCCAGTGGCCAGATATAGATCAGGACAACTGGAGATGGCCCAGTAGAATCTGAGACAAACAGAGGTTAAGTGATTTGCCCAGGGTCACACAGCTAGTAAGTGTTCTGAAGCCATATCTGAACTCAAGTCTTCCTGACTCCAGGCCTGGTGCTCTGTCTACACTGTGCTACCTGGTTGCCCCACTGAACAGTTACCAGTCAATAAACATTTATTAAATGCCTACTCTGTGCCAGGCACTGTGTTAAACACTAGAAAAGGAGGTTTCCTTTGCACTAACACAGTGAAGACACAGAAGCCCTTAGCTTCTCTGGATGCAGTCCTTGTCATCTCCATATGGAAACATGTCTGGACATCAGGGCAAGATATAGTAAAGGGCAAAAATCCACCAAGCCAGAGGGGTTGCCCATGAATGGGATTTTTTTATGTTTTAGGTGACCAGAAAGCTGCACTGGAAAAGCTAGGGCAAAGCAAGTTTTAGGGACAGCTCCTTTTAGAGAAAGTTCATCCCTGTTGAAGGAGGAAGAACCTGGGCCTACCCATGTTGTGGGTGGAAGAAAGAGGCTGCATCTGGGAAACTAGTAAGGACTAGTCCTATCATGCCAGGCCAAAGGTCATGGCCAGAAATTCACTGGTTAGCAATATTAGACCCAAGGGCCAGGCAAAAAAAAAAGAGGTTTGAGTCAACAGGAAGTAAGCTAAAGCCAACAGGGATCCACACAGCAAGGCCAGGAGAACAACACAGAGGAAGGGACCCTATGCTCCAGATACTGAGGATGCTTTAGGCAGCATTCTTTTTAATGCTGGGATGATAAGCACCACTTTCTCTGCCATCCCCACTCCCAGAAAGCCGACGGTGACATGGCTTCAGGTGCATACTTTAGACTTTTGCCACTTCTTATTCCCACTCTAGCCATTAAGAGATGGTGTTCTTCTTTGATTGGCACATTCACAAGAGAGTAGGAGGAAAACTTTTTTTCCTCCAAAAGTGAAAGCCAAAATAATGTTTAAATCCTGCATGAAGGAGTTTGCTTTGATCCTACAGAAATGATGGCCACTCTATACAGTGGCATTGCTAATGGACTCTTGCCATTTCCAATTAGAATGCCATCTTCTTGACATTCATTTCTGTCAAGGGAATACTACTGCTGTCAGCAAGACAGACTTACTGCTCTTTCTGGAGCAGCAAGTCTCCCAGAGGAAGGGTTCTTATTTTATAAGCAAGTCATTTTGAATTCAATTCACATTTTAGGAAAGGTATTAATAAGCTGGAGAATGTCCAAAGGAGGGCAACCAGGATGCTTAAGGGCCTCTAGCTCATGCCTCCAAGTTGTTGAAGAAACCAGGGATCTTTAGCTTGGAGAAGAGATTCAGGCAGGGAAGTGATAATTGCCTTCAGAGATTTGTAAGGGCTGTCAGATGTCAGAGAGTTGACTTCTAGCTTTGCTCCAGAGGACAGACTAGAAAAAACGGATGGAGGGGGCAGCTAGGCGGCGCAGTGCATAGAGCACCAGCCCTGAAGTCAGGAGGACCTGAGTTCAAATCCAGCCTCAGACCAAACACTTGACACTTATTAGCTGTGTGACCCTGGGCAAGTCACTTAACCCCAACTGCCTTAAAAAAAATGGATGGAAATTTCAAAGAAATCGATTTAGATTTGACACAGTGAAAAACTTCCTAAAAATTAGAGCTGCCCCAAAGTGGAATAGGCTCACTCAGGAGTTACTATATCCTTCCTCATTAGAGGTCTTTAAGCAGAGACATAACCCATTGCAGGGTAAGGTCCAGTGAGATTCTTTTCACCTGAAGTTACAACTCATTCTTTTCCTCCAACCATTTCAGTCTCTGGGGGAGGGGAAGGGTATTTTAGCTTAGCTCAGTTCCTTTAGAAAAAAGCCTTGATTTCCAAATCCAAAAATCACACTCAAGCAAAAAGTCACAGGCACCTTGGTTTCTACAGGTTTCTCTGCCAAGCAGGCTGGTTACAACATTCCACCTGAAATCCTAATGCTATGGCTCAAATTCCTGGGTCCAGTGGGAATCATTGCCAGCATATGAAACCAAGGACAAAAGAAACAGCACAGAAACATTAACATCACAATCCATGGGGCCTAAAAGTAGAGAAGGGGTGAAGGTGCCCTGGCCCCACTCCACCCCACTCCCAACCTCACCTGCATGACATCTGCACCATAGATGAACTGTATGTGATGTTTACCCTCTGAACACAGTCGGACAAGAGCATGCAAGAAAACAAAGGGAAACTGTTCCAGTATAACTGTTTTGAAAACCCAACTTGTTCTGGCTTCCAAGGCAACGCAAGAAGGCTACCCCTGTTCATGTGGTAGGAGGACATAGGATGAGAAGGGAACCCCACCCAAAAGCAAAATGCCTCCATGTTAGGCAATCGGGGCACATTCAAAGCAAGTCTTATTACACAGGTATGTGTCCTTCTTCACCAGAGGACTTCAATCAAAAACAGGATGACCTCTTGTCATATATGTTGCTAAAGGGGATTCTTCTTCAGATATATATCGGACGAGATGGCATCTAAACTACTTTCCACCTCTAGAGTGCTATGATTCTGATAACAGAGAGAATGGGAGACATAATAGAGGTATTAAACTCTGACTTTGCTCCCCACAAAAATGACCTAAAAACGTTTATGAATTCAGGGAGTAAACAATCACAAATAATCACGATATAGGTCCCTCAACAGACTTCAAAGCACCAAATGATAACTTCCATCTATTTAATAAATGAGAAAACGGAAATGTAAAATGAATGTATATGGTCCCTTGGGCAGTAAGCAACAAATTCACTAATGTAACCAATCTTGATATTCATTAGTTCTCTCTGAACACTTGGCAACATTTTCTCTTACTGGGATTAAAAAAACAACAGCAATCATCCCATAGATAATCCTCGCTATGTGTTATAATCACTGAGACGACAAATAAACTCATACCTGTGAAATCTCTGGGGCATCCCTATGATCCCACCTTTTTGGAGCCAAATTGCCACATTTGAAGATGCCTGTGGTTTGCTTAATTACATTTTCAGAAACTCCTGCAACTATGGGAGGGTGAGAGTTGCACTGCACATATGGCCTAATGAAATTCTTAGCCCTCCATTATGAGCCTCTACCGCTTGGATACTTTGACTCTGCCAGAAAGTGGCATCCTCCTCTGCAAACTATATTTTTAAAACTCTGGCTGCCATTTAATATGGCATTTTGACAATAATCCTTATAGAAATTCTCCATTCATTCAATTCAATTCAACTAGCGTTCACCGACCATCTACTATGTGCTCAGCACCACAGAGTTCTGCAAACTTTTTCCTTGTTTCTCCCAGCATCACTGTGTGGCTGGTAAATACCCGATGTAGTTACCTATTCCTGCAACTTGAATAAACTGCAACGGCTTCTAAATGAAAATATTGATTGGTTATTTTGAATGAATTGATTTTCTTTCCCTTCAAATCTCTTAGCCACTATGTGGTTTGGTACCATCTCTTTTAACAAATATTTTACTTTTATCATCTTCTGTATATATCCCAAAGAGCGCTCAGTACGTTGAGAAGATCCTTTTGTGGAGTTCCATGGAAGAGCATGAACAAGGATTGCACAGAATGAGAAGGTGTAGGCAGACTGGGACAATACTCATATCAAAGAGATCAAGAATTTTGAGAAGAGGGGCAGTTAGGTGGTGCAGTGGATAAAGCACCAGCCCTGAAGTCAGGAGGACCTGAGTTCAAATCTGGCCTCAGACCAAACACTCAACACTTACTAGCTGTGTGACCCTGGGCAAGTCACTCAACCCCAATTGCCTAAAACAAACAAACAAAAAAAAACAAAAAACAAACAAGAATTTTGAGAAGAATGGTCTAATGGACTAGGAGTTAGGAATAACTAAGCTCAAACTCTGCCATAGGCACTTACTATTAGGGGTCTTTAATTTTTTTTTTTTGTATGTCATGGACTCCCCGAGAATAATATTTTTAAATGCATAAAATAAAATATATAGGATTACATAAAAAGGAAACCAATCATATTGAAATAAGGATGTAATTTTTTTCTATTCACCAACTACTTGGAGGTCCACAGAACCCGGGTGAGGAATCCCTGCTTACTAGCTACGTGAGCCTGGGCAAATCATAAAACCTCACTGTGCTCCAGTTACCTCATCTATAAAATGAGAAAGTTTGACTCCATAGCTTCTATAAGCTTCCTTCTAGCTCTAAATCTGTGATCCTAGGTAAATATGGGTGCATTGCATGCACTGTTTCAGGGAAGTCTGACTCCATTGGTCTGAGTACTCCTTCTGACAACACAGACTGAATTACAATGCTCTCCTTCTCGTCTCCCTCCCCAGCCCACCCTCCTCCCCAAACTTGATAGATGGGCTTCTGCCATGGCTGAAAAATCCATCAGCTGATGGCCAATCTGGGAGTGAATCCCTATGAACTCAGCTAGGCTGGTCTTCAAAGGACAAACATTTTCTCATTGGGCCCAAGCTCGAAACCTTTTTAACTTGGTGGAGTTTTGAAAAGCCCAGGGCCCACTCCTCCCCAGAGTGATGCACCACAGCAATATCAATGCTGGAATTATTTTTTTTTGTTTAGTTTACATAGAGCCATAATGCCTCGTGGTGGCCTGGAAAAGTTCTACCAGTGGTACACAAGCTATAACAGATTCTTCAGTGTTGGAAAGGCTTCAAGTACTGCCCCAGCAACAAACTATGTCTGCTCCCTGAGAATCACCCAGACCAAATATGGAAAGGCTCAATCAATACCAGTAGTCTGGTCCCTTGGTGATGAAATTCTTGGGCCTCAGCAAGCCATAAAACCAACACTTGGATGTGCTGCTCTGGCCTTTGCCATCATCATCCAGGAAATTCACCAACCTGCAAGATCATTTTGACCCTAGAACTCACACCTCATCAGTATTTCCTGCTCCTGGGCCTCTCCCTTTGAGAGGAAAGGGTGGAAATGAAGAGCTCCTCCCAGAACCTCCATTTAGGGAGGTTACTATGGGAGAAGCGCCTGAAGACTCCTCCCTTTCCAGATGAACTCCAAAGAATGACTTCAGAAAGTATCCTGAAGTAGACTGTTTTCAGTGAGTAACCCTCCACTTTCCTTGCAGCCATCTATCTTGCAATCTGTACCAGGGGACTGGAATAAATGGCTAGTTGATTCACCCTTAATTTACTTTCTACTACTATTATCTGACCCTGACCTCAAGAACCCAGATTGAAGGATGACCTTTGGTCCCTAAAAATTCCACTGCATTACTCAGACCAATTGTGTCTTCATTTCCCATTTGGCTATACTTCTCTGGACTTTGCCATCATGACTGCTTCCTGGCTACTCTCCCTTTTAAGCTTGCTTTTTTGTGTTGTCTTCTCCCATTACATTATAAACTCATTGAGGGCAGGAACACACTCTCACTCTCACTCTGTATTCCCAGTTCTTAGCACAATGCCTGGCATATAACAGGCATTTGATAAATGTTTATTGACTATAATCTACATCATTATAGTTAGTTCCCATTGATGAGATCACAGATCCATTGGCATATGAGAATACTACTTTTTATACAGTACTATCATCTCTTGATTTTTAATGGATTGATGATACAGTCTTTGGAGTCTTCTTGCCCTTTGCTTTTGATCCTTGCCCCATCCCTAGTTCTCCTTCTGGGTCCTTGCTTTTTGCCCAAACCACGAAGAGTTATCACCGCACAGAACAATCCAAGGATGTAGTCATATGAGTGGTTTTTCTTCACTCTAATGTTAGGTCCTACCTGGCTTACAGAGTATCATATTGACCTAAACAAGCACAGAAATCCCAATTTGATCTACAGCATGCCCTAGAATTCAGAGGTAGGGAATCTGTGGCCACATGTGGCCCTCTAGGTCCTCAAGTGCAGCCTTTGACTGAATCCAAACTTCACAGAACAAATCCCCTTAATAAAAGGATTTGTTCTGTAAAACTTGGACTCAGGCAAAAGGTTGCACCCAAGGACCTAGAAGGCCACATGTGGCCTTGAGGCTGCAGGTTCCCCACTCCTGCCCTAGATTGATCCTATGGGATCCTGCATTGGGAATGATGCCAGGTTGGACTAGACCTGTTATCTTAAAGCCACTTTCACACATGTACCTACCTTCCCAGGGAAAGACTGAAACTGAATACTTTTCCAGGGAAAGACAGGAGAACACAAGGAAGACATCTACTGCCCTATTGCTCCTTTCTGTCAGCTTACCAGATGGTAGGTACAATAAAAGACAAAGCTAAATTTGAAACAGTTAGGTATGCTTTGCAGCTCTTTTCTGGTTTAGAATTACAGAAGTAAGAGCTAGAAGAGGCTTTAGATATCATATGGTTTAATCCCTTCATTTTGCAGATAAGGTCACTAAGACTCAGAAACACTTAAGCAACTTGTCCATGGTCAATAGCTTAAAATTTATAGCAGAGCAAAGACTAGAATTCAGGTCTTCTTACTCCTCGTTGAGCATTTATTTCGTTTGGGGGGGAGCAAAGGATGAAACTGTTGCCTAAAATAGGGTTTGGGGCAATCTATGTATTTTAAATCTTTACTGACCGTGTTGTCCGGTGTGGTTGAGTTGTGCCCAACCGTGTTTGACCCCGTAGACTTCGACTTTCTAAGCAAAGATACTGGAGTGGTTTGCCATTTCCTTCTCTACTTTCCTCATTTTTCAGATGAGGAACTGAAGCCAATAGGGGTTAAATGACTTGCCCAGGGTCACATAGCCAGTGAGTGAGGTCAAATTTGAACCCAAGTCTTCCTGACTCCAGGACCAGTGCTTTATTCACTGTATCACCTAGCTGCTCCAACGTCCTCTATAGGAAAGATAATCAAGAATTGGCTATAACCTTGAAATAAAACACTGGAGGAAACAACTATAAATCCTGTGGCTTCTTTCTCGTAAGAAAATTCAAATGTGGTCATGCAAAATGAAGGAAGGTGGGTTTTCAATAGTTTGCCTTCTGATTAGATTATTAAATATAGCTTACTATACCTCTGACTTGGAGGTTTTTAAAACAGGAGCTGCTGACCACTTATTGGAACACTGTAGATGGCTTTTATGCTTTGGGTGGGAGTTAGATTAGATATCTTCTGTGAAGTCCCTTTCCACTCTATAAATGAGCAGAGACTCCAATGGAATCTAAACTTCTTGGGGGCAGGACTTTTTATATTTGCATCTGTATCCCTAAAACTTAGCACAGGGTCTTGCTTTTTAAAATTTTTTAAATTTATTTTTAATTTATGGAATAAAACAAACATTTCCATAACATAGTAAAATTAAAAAGGATGATTGCATATAAAACTGCAAATTTATTGCATACAAATTGCTATTCTTTTCAAATATATAATAAAGTTATTATGTAACTTTTTCTTTCCCTCCCCCACCCCAGAGATGGCTACTATTAGACACAAGTATGTGTATATATATATATGTACATATATATATATACGTTATATATATGTATGTATATGTACATATATACATATATATGTTTTATACACACACGTAAAATCATTCTATACATACTTCTATTTATCAGTTCTTTCTCTGGACACAGATAGCATCTTCCTTCATAGGCCCTTTGTAGTTAATCTGGGTACTCATAAATACTCGTATGACTTACTTGGTCAAAGCTGTCCTCAAAACCACATTACTATTACTGAGTACAATGTTCTCTTGGTTCTGCTCATTTTGCTCTTCATTATTTCATGCAAGTTTATCTGTGTTTTTCGAAGATCATTGAGCTCATCATTTCTTATAGCACATTAGTATTCCATCACAATCATATACCACAATTTGTTCAGCCATTCCCTAACTGATGGGCATCCCTGCAATTTCCAGTTCTTTGCCACCACAAAGAGATCTGCTATAAATATTTTAAAACATATAGGTTCTTTTCCTTTTTTCCCTAATTATCTTTGGAAATAGACCTTGTAGTGGATCAAAGGGTATAGGTAGTTTAATAATTCTTTGGGCATAATTCCAGATTGCTCTCCAAAATGACTGAATCAGTTCACAATCCCACCAACAATGAATTAGTGTCCCAATTTTTGCACATCCTCTCCAACATTTGTCACTTTCCCCTTCAATCATTTTAGCCAATCTGATAAGTGTAAAATGAAGTGGACCTGTGATTGGTATAAAGCAGTAGTTCTCAAACACTTTGGGTCTCGGAATGTCTTTATACTGTTAAAAATTGAGGATCTCTTCCAAGAGTTTTCTGTTTGTGTGAGTCATAAGTATTATTATAAAGCATATTAAAAGTTAAAACATCTTAATATTGCTATGAAAATAGTTCTGACCTCAAGGATTCCCTGAAAGTGTCTTGGGGGGATATTGGTCATACTCTGAGAACCACTAATATAAAGAATCCCCAGAGAAGAAATTCCCTCTACCAATGCATAGATAACTGCTCATCAATTTATGATCTTAGAGAATTATCTGGGATACTGAGAAGTTTAATGAATCAACCAGGCTCACACAGTCAGTGGTGTGTAACAAACAGGACTTGAACCCAAGTCATCCTGACTCTGGGGTCAGCTTTCTAACCACTAGGTTACATGGCCTCCCACTTTACACAAAATAGGCTCTTAATAAATGATAGTTGGATCAGATTACATTGTTATTCCTAATTTATATTCCTTTTAGTAGGAGCATTACTATCAAAATGAAAAGAAAAACCTACTAATTTTTTTTCTTCTCTCCAGAGAGAAGCATCTATCTGGATTTTTTTTGAAACATCAGTCAACATTTACTAAACACTTCCCACATGCCTGGCACTATGCTAAGTGCTGAGGATATAAAGAAAGGCAAAAACCCACCACCCAGGACCTCAAAGTAACTTGCCTAAAACGGTTAAATCTCTCCTTAGTGCTCGAAAGAAGTGCTCTAACCCAACGTTTTCTCAGTACCTTGCCTCCAGTATTAAGAATGGGGGCCCTGAGTGGCGAGTCCTGCCTCCACAGTCCCCTTTGGGTGGTCCTCCTGCTCAGTTATGAGCCTCCCACATAACCTGGCTTCCTTTCGACTGTGTGCACTGGAGCTCAAAGTTTCCTGTGTAATCAGTCTATGACCTTTGTGTCTGTTCCTTAGAAAATTTCCTCAGGCTTGGGAGAGACATTCAGTAACAGTTGAGCCAGGAGGTCAGAGGCTCATTAGCTTGCAACAAAGTTCTGCCTCTTGTAACTTATTTTTCTTTGGCAGGAGACTAGCCAGACAACAGGTGAGCCTGCTACTTGGCCTCCCCGCTCCCCTCTCCCCGAAGCAACCTATGGAATCCTGATTGGAGCACCTTTCACCTGGCCATACACTTCACTGCCTCATTAGCTCATCTAATTTTGCAGATCCCAAAGAGTCACTGTTGTGCCTTTCCAAATCCCTAGAAATCAATTGCTAGCCGGAATGATCTCTCTCCATCACCTGCCTCCAACACCTGCCTCTAATACCTCCCACTCCATGTATAAATCAGAAGGTAAAAGAGAGGATCAGGAGCATTTTAAATAGCCTCTTTTAAATTTTATTTTTCAATTAACAATCATTTATTTTCTCACTCTCCCCTGCCATTTAAAAGAAAAACAAAACCCTTATAACAAATATGTATAATCAAACAAAATCAATCCCCCCCTCATTGAATATACAAGTTTGATACAAGATGACCTTCTCAGATAGCATCTTCCCTAGACCCTCCTGAAGCAGGCATAACTTCTGAAACAGTAGTTTTGAGCCAGGATTCCTTTAGGGCCCAGGACCACCACCCTGCCCCAAGTTACTAACATTTCTACTCTTTAAGGGCAGAGATGAGGGCAAAGAGTTGCTTTTCTTTTTACCCTCACAGTGAATAGTGCCTAGCATATTGTACACGCTTACTAAATGCTCATTGACTGACTGACTCTACTCAGTCTTCCTGAAGCATTCTAGGTTCAGGCCCTGCTGCCTCCCAGCACTCCAGGGAATGCCTCCTGACTGGTCCTCTGGCTGTATTCTCTCTGAGCATTCTCTCTAAAATATAAAAATGCTGGCCTGGAGCCAGCAGGAAGCCTTTGCCTTTTGCCAAGGCCCCAATCTGAAATACTAAAGCTCCCACCAAGGCATTCAAACTTGTTTTCAGAAATGAGCTAAATAAATAAAAGTCCTCCAGCATTTTCAAGGAATGAAAGTTAGACCTTTGCAAAGTCAGCTCAGCCATACAATCAGGTCAGTTAAAAGCTAACACAAACCAGGTTTGCTATTCCAAGACGTTTGTAAAAAAAAATCCCAGACCTACTATTTTTCCATTTCTAAACTAATAGAGAGAGGGTCTTTGAGTGAGTGGTGGGTGGTTTTCCATTTTATAAAATGCATAGACTTTTGCTGAGGGTAAAAAGATGAGTGAAGAATTACATTTTGCCTCCAATGTGGCAGACTCTTTTTGTACTATCATCTTGGTTTTCTGTACCATGAATATAGCAGAACGTCAGCTACTTGTATTACAATGAAAAACACTCCACACAGATTTCAGTTGTAAACACATAATCAGTCTCCCACGTGGTCATAAGGGGACTGTTCTCCCAAATATGAACAAAGCTGCCTGTCCTGTCCTTCCATCTCTTCCTCTTCCCTTTTCTCCTCTCTTTCTCTCCCCTCTGTCTCTGTCTGTCCTCTCCCTCTTTCTCTCCCTCTGTTTCCCTCTCCTTTCTTCCTCATCTCTCTCACTTTCCTCTCTTTTCTCTCTCCTCTCTTCTCTCTTGTTTCCCCTCTCCCCCCCACTCCCACCTTTTGTCTCTGGAAGGAGAATGTACACGTCTGGAGAAATATATGGCTCACATTTCCGGCATCTTCTATAACACAAAAAAGGTTTGCATAAGAAATCTAAAAAAGCAGAGCATGCTTTAACCAAACATTTTGTGATACAACTGGGTGATGCTCGGTGGAATCTGTTTCATAAAACTTTGCTTGGGCAGACAAGTAAAAAGCTATTCATCTGGTGGTTTGTTTTTGCTACCATACATTCTTTTCAATTGCTGTGCTTCAGTAAGGAAGGAGGCAAAAACTGGATTGCCTGGTGTGTGCTGTGATTTTTGTTTTCAGAAATGAAATCCACAGGCTGCTAAACTGAGCTGTTGCAGGTGCCTTTCAAATCTGGGAGGGGCTATCGAAGGCCATTCCCGCTTCTTCTTTCAATCATCTGGTTGCAGAAGATTTTGCAGGGGAGATGAACATTTTTGCCACCCAGCCTATGCCGTATCAAAAATACATTCTATTCTGGATTACAGGATTATGATCAATTTATAATATGCCTCTTTGGGTGGGGCATTTTGTAA
The DNA here is from genome assembly GCF_003287225.1 of Phascolarctos cinereus. NCBI lineage: Eukaryota > Metazoa > Chordata > Mammalia > Diprotodontia > Phascolarctidae > Phascolarctos > Phascolarctos cinereus. The sequence continues at coordinate 513,165,446 of NW_027555847.1, forward strand.
ATACTACGTTGCCTAGGAAGTCAGGCTAAGGGGCAGTATTAAAGGTCCTTAATATAAATATAGGGAAGAGGAAACCTGGCAGTGGTTTGTATCCTTTGATCAAAAACCAAATAAAACATTTGTTTCTAAAGCTGTTTTATCATGAATAATATCATATTCCAAAATATTTCCATTTTCTAGATGTAGTATTAAATTTGAAAGAGATAAGGAGTTTATAGGGAAAGGCAGCCTAGACCTATAATTTCATTGACATATGATGCTACCATGTAGAAACTCTACCAATGCAGAATGAAACTTGTCTACAATGTTTGGCCTTAGAATATTGCCAGAGTCTCTTAGAGCTTAAGTGACTTGCCTCTAGTCACATAGCTATACTAGTATGGGTCAGAGAAGGATATGACCAGGTGGCCCATTATTCAACTAGCCATTACCTCTCTTATTCAATTTGGAAAGCTTAAAGTATTAATTAACTAGATGGTTTTAGGCACTTATTTTCCTAAATTACACAAACAGGTTAGGGGAGAGACAACATGATATATTAGAAAAAGTACTGGATTCCACATCAGAAAACCAGGCTGTGAATGCCAGTTCCAATACTTCATATTGGTTAAATTATCATCATGGGGAAGTGACTTAATATCTATTTCTGAACCTCAGTTTCCTCATGACTAAAACAGGGATAATAATCCTTAGCCTTTCTCCCTCAAAGGGTTATTATGAAGAAATAAGTATAGATGTGAGTTATTACCCAAACCAATTTAATCAGTGCTATTTTTTTCCAGTAAATGAAATGCATAGAGGAATTGAAATGGTTTTCAATTTTTGATAGAAAAATGCAGAAATCTATTTGAAAGTCACAGTCATCAGAACTTTATGGTGATGAACCTGTGTTTGTTCACCTTCTGGCTTCAGAAATATCACAATGCAACCCAATTAGCAGCCCAAAGTCACAAAGCTCAGTACACAGAGCAATAATAACTAGAGAAGAGCAAGTCCACTTGGGTGAGCAATGAGAACTCATCAGCCAGCTGGAGGAAGGGGTTCAGAAAATCCGTTGTGATCAATTTTTAATTTTTATCAAGGGTAAAAGTGGTAGGTTGTTTTATTTTTAAAGTTAAAGAAACCATGGAAAAAACTTTTATTTACTCACCTCTGTACGCCACTCCTCACGCTTCATTGCTATACATCCTGATACAGTTTAAATTTGCATTGTGTCATGGAAAAAAAAACAGCCCAGAGTTTTCTTTTTTTTAAATTCTTAATCATTGTATTTTTTGACAAGTTAATTCTCCACAAATATTCTGACAGCCAGTTTAGTTCTCTGGCTTCATTTCACAACATGCTTTTAACAGCTTTTCACTAGAAATATCACTTTAAAGAGGAAAATAAAAGTGTCTTATTATATAGGAATTCTCTAGCACTCAAAATCATGTTGTCTATTGACAGAATAAAGCAGCTGTCTGTGATGTATGAAATACTATTCAGACTTAAGAAAGTAAAGACTTTTCAACCTTCCAAGACAGAAGACGGTCATGAATTGCTTCTCAAAGCTCAATTTTAGCAACTTATACCAAATATAAACTGCGTGCAATAAGCCAGTGACACCTCTGATTTATTGTAGGTAATCAGGCAAAATGCTTCTGATTATCAGAGATATTCTGATTCATGCTTCCTCATTTCCTGGTTGCTGGACAAGTTGATGGGAGGAAATGGTCACTGGTGAGAGATAGCACTGAGTGATGGGTACTGGAGATTTTGCTCACTGGCTGCTTCCAAAGGCAGCCGGGCTCATTTTCCTCATCCTCATTTCCTATGCATTGATTCACGCAATTTTTCTCTAGATCATAAACACCTCACCCTATTTTACAGAAAGGGCTGTATTTCTACCTTGTGATTAAGTAATTTGGGGCACTTTGCTTGTTTTGCAAAACCTTTTCTTAGTGATTGTTGTTATTATTATTTATTTGTTTGTTTGTTTACTTATTTATTTTGGCAATTGGGGTTAAGTTGCTTATCCAGGGCCACATGGTTAGTAAGTGTCAAGTATCTGGGCCACACTTGAACTCAGGTCAAATCTGACTCCAAGGCCCGAGCTCTATCCACTGTACCACCTACCTGCCCCTCTCAGTGATTATTTTAAGGCTTGAATGGACCTTTGGGTACAGACAGTACTACTCATCTCATTTCTTTGAAGTGACTATGGGAAAGCCTATTTGAAATGTTCAGTAAGTTGGTCATATAGACATGGGACTCAGGAAAGAGTCTAGGGCTGAATATGTAGATCTGGGAGTCAAGGTCAGTTCTCTGAGAAAGAGAGAAGAGGGTCCAGGTTAGAGCCTTGGGGTACATCCAGAGTTGGGTGCGAGGGCTACTTTCCACCACTGGGGTCCTTGTGATCCACCTGTTACTTAGCTGTGGCCCCAAGAAGCTGTAGCATGCGCGGCCACACCCAGGTAAATCATTTCAGCAGACGGCTTAAACTAGGTTGAGGGTGACCAAGGGGTCTGAAACCCGTTGGTGAATTAGAAGGGTTTCTACCCTGAACATGTGAAGTCTTTCCCTGGCGGAATGGGTGGAGGAGAATAATCTGTCCAACAGCCATGATGAGGGCAGCTAAAGCAAGTGCTGTGGAGTGCTTAGGGTTTGGTTAGACATCAAAGACACCAAGGTCATCCACTTCATCTCAAGGCATCACCAGTTGTTGATTCTGTCCTGCCACTGGAAGAGACAGCGAGGCCAATGACTTTATGCAACTCTGCCTCACTTACGCACGAATCAAAAGACATCAGCTGTATCATTTTACATTTTACCTACCTCAAAATCCTGTGGTGACAGGCAAATGATGAAGCAGCAGATGCAGATACACTGGGAGCCCTAGTCACAACCCTGCCCACAGGTGGCCCAGGTCATAGGGTCATCTTCTCACTGGAAGAAGCAGTGGGATTCGGCAGCCCCCTGGGTATCTAAACAGCCTTTCAAGGACCTTCCTGCTCACCTCCTGGTGTGAGGAAGGGGTTAGAAAATGTGCCCTAAAAATTATCTGCTTACCCAACCCTGGCCTGATTACCCTGGCAGGCAGGGATCCCACCCTGAGGTGGAAACACAAAAAAATGTACAAAAACTTCTGCTTATTGATCAATCATATTAATTGATTATATTATATTAATACATGTTATCAATATATTAATATAATCAATTATATTAATTGATTCTAAGAGGTCACTATTTAATTATACTATTTAATTAGTTGTTAAAAAGGCAGATTTCCACTTTGTCTTATATCAGGATGGTTACCCACTGGGAGGGATATGTGTGTGTATGTAGTATACATGTGTGTATTATGTATAGTATGTATATATATAGCATAAATGTACCTGTGTGTATGTATAGTACATATATAGTATATATATGAATGTGTATACATATAGGGTGTATATATATATATATGGTATATATAATGTGTGCAAATATATATATATAGTATATATAGTATATATAAACGAACATAGTATGTGTATATGTATATGTGTGTAATAAATAAACATATATACATATACATATATATATATATATACACATACACACACAATATATGTCAGCTGCCTGCACATATAATACAGACATGCAGATCTTAAAAATACACTGAATGTATTGGGAGATGTTTGTGGGACGATGGCTTTAGATAATCTGTTTGCTTGAATGCTCAATAAGAATTAAAAATTTCTTCAAAGATATGTCAACAAAAAAACTTACACTTGCATAATAACCACTTGCTTCTCCTCTCCCTCTCTGCATCAATACCTGAATGACTCACACTTACTTATCTTGGTCTGCTTATAGACTTTTTTTTACTTCATGATTCTAACTCCAGTCAGGTTCCTTCTTTCTTGTGAGGCAATGCAGTCAAATAGGAAGAGAACTAAACATGAAACCATGGGATTTGGAATCAAATTCTAGTCATTGGGTCACCTTTGTGACCTTGGCCAAGTGGCTCAAACTCTATAGGCTTTAATTTCTCTATTTATAGTAAGTCAATCAGCATTTATTAAACACTATGTGCCAGGCACTGTGCTGATCCTTGAGGATGGAAAAAAATGGCAAAGACAGGCCCTATCCTCAAAGAGTGTACATCCTAATGAGGGAGACAGAGCGTAAATTAAGAAGTACATACAAAATACATATACAGTAGATCAAAGGAAAACTTCAAGGGGAAAGTACTAGAAGCTGTAAAGTGAGGCAATTGTCCAGGTGACTTCTAAAGTATCTTCTTGCTTTAGACCTATGATTCTATGATCCTAGCTCAGGTAGGGGTATGGATAAATAATACGTAATGTAATATAATGTTATATGATTTGAAGGATATGCAAAGTCCCCACCTGTCCCACAAATAAAATATTTACCAGTAGGGTTAGTCCTTTGGGTTGACAAAAAAGGCATAGTAAAAAGATCATATACCTCAAAACTTAAAAAAGTGTTAAAAAACTGTTTTAACATATAATTGGGGAAAAATAAAATATCTTTAAAAAAGAAAAGAAGGGAGAACTCAGTGAGACTTTATTAACACATCAGGACCCTTTAACACAAGTGGTTGTGTTTTTTTTTTCAGAACAGTTTTTGTCCTAGCAAAAAAAATTAAATTCTTTTTGACATAGTCAGAGGCAAGGTATTCCCCTCAATATCCTTAAACCTTCATCCCTTCATCAGTTTCTCATATCTAATTTCACCCAAACCCACCTCACTGTTGGCCAGAGTCATCTCTTATTCCAGACAAGAGGTGAAATTCTTCTTTTCCTGATTCCTAAGGCTTGACACCCATAGTATTTCACAACAAATTTCTTCTTGAATTAGTTAGAATAAGCTGCAAGAGCATTTCTGTCCTCCATTTCTACTCTACAGAATAAAGGTAAATCACACCTCATGGAACACCCATGGGTACATGGATACACATATGAGCAACGTGGCAACTCACAGAGCTGAGATAACAAACCCTAATCTATTTTAAATTACCCTGGTAAAAATCGAGGAAGTGATGGTTTGGCCTGAGTCTTTCAAGTTCCAATTTTCTCATGACATTATTTGTCCAGTGAGATAAAATCCTTTTAAAGATGCATTTTCACATGTACAAGAGCAATTTATGTATGGTTTATTTCATAATAATAGCCTTAATTGCTCTGCCACCAGGTAGAAATCTATAAAGCTAGGATCTATAAAACAATATTAGTTATTATCCCAGTGTGTGTGTGTGTGTGTGTGTGTGTGTGTGTGTATGTGTGTGTGTGTGTGTGTATGTGCATGTGTAAATTGATAGGCACTGACAATGGCAAGCAATGGATTATACAAGCTGATACATTGATGGTACATTGTACATTTAGTCAATGAGGCAAAAACTAAGACTGAAGTAAACTGAAATACATGTTACAACAAATTTACATTCATATTCTCCTTCCCTTAATTCTGTTAAAAAATGTCTTCCTGAGTTTTATATCTCTAAATGCTTACATAAATAAAATAGAAAAAGAGGAGATTAATGAATTGGGCATACAACTAAAAAAACTAGAAAAAGAACAAATTAAAATCCTCAACTAAACACAAATTAGAAATATTGAAAACCAAAGGAAAAATTAATAAAATTGAAATTAAGAAAACTATTGAACTAATAAATAAAACTAAGAGCTGGTTTTATGAAAAAAACAATAAAATAGATAAGCCTTTGGTTAATTTAATTTTAAAAAAAGAAAGAAGAAAACCAAATTACTAGTATCAAGAATGAAAAGGGCAAAGCTACCACCAAGGAAGAGGAAATTAAAATAAAAATTAGGAATTATATTGCCCAACTATATGCTAACAAATTTCACAATTTTAGTGAAATGGATATATATTTACAAAAATATAAATTGCCCAGATTAACTGAAGAGGAAGTAAAATACTTAAATAACCCCATCTCAGAAAAAGAAATTGAACAAGCCATTGATGAACTCCCTAGGAAAAAATCTCCAGGGCCAGATGGATTTACATGTGAATTCTATCAAACATTTAAAGAACAATTAATTCCAATACTATATAGACTATTTGGGAAAATAGGTGAAGAAGGAGTCTTACCAAATTCTTTTTATGATACAAATATGGTGTTGATACCTAAACCAGGAAGAGTCAAAATAGAGAAAGAAAATTATAGACCAATTTCTCTAATGAATATAGATGCAAAAATTTTAAACAAAATACTAGCAAGTAGATTGCAGCAACTTATCACAAGAATAATACACTATGACCAGGTAGGATTTATACCAGGAATGCAGGGTTGGTTCAATATTAGGAAAACTATCAGCATCATTGAGCATATCAACACCAAAACCAACAGAAACCACATGATCATCTCAATAGATGCAGAAAAAGCTTTTGATAAAATACAACACCCATTCCTATTAAAAACACTAGAAAGCATAGGTATAAATGGAGTCTTCCTTAAAATAATAAATAGCATTATCTAAAACCTTCAGCAAGCATTATATGTAATGGGGACAGGCTAGAAGCATTTCCAATAAGATCGGGGGAAACAAGGATGTCCATTATCACCACTGTTATTCAATATTGTACTGGAAACCTTAGCTTTAGCAATAAGAGAAGAAAAAGAAATTGAAGGCATTAGAATAGGCAAAGAAGAAACAAAGCTATCACTCTTTGCAGATGACATGATGATATACTTAGAGAATCCTAGGGAATCAAGTCAAAAACTACTTGAAATAATAAACAACTTTAGCAAAGTTGCAGGCTATAAAATAAACCCACATAAATCATCAGCATTTCTATATATTACCAACAAAGCCCAACAGCAAGAGATAGAAAGAGAAATCCCATTTAAACTTACTGTAGACATTATAAAATATTTAGGAGTCTACCTCCTGAAACAAACCCAGGAACTCTATGAACACAATTACAAAACACTTTTCACACAAATAAAATCAGATCTAAATAATTGGAAAAACATCAGTTGCTCATGGGTAGGCCAGCTAATATAATAAAAATGACAATCCTACCTAAGCTAATTTACTTATTCAGTGCCATACCAATCAAACTACCAAAAAATTATTTTATAGAGTTAGAAAAAAAATAACAAGATTCATTTGGAAAAACAAAAGGTCCAGAATATCAAAGGAACTAATGAAAAGAAATGCAGGGGAAGGTGGCCTAGCAATTCCAGATCTTAAATTGTATTATAAAGCAGCAATCATCAAAACTGCTTGGTACTGGCTAAGAAATAGGGAGGTGGATCAGTGGAATAGGTTAAATATGCAAGACACAGTAGTCAATGACTATAGTAATCTATTATTTGATAAACCCAAAGACCCCAGCTTCTGGGATAAGAACCCACTCTTTGAAAAAAACTGCTGGGAAAACTGGAAAAGAGTATGGCAGAAACTAGGCATAGACCCAAATCTCACACCATATACCAAAATAAAGTCAAAATGGGTTCATGACTTAGATATAAAGGCTGATACTATAAGTAAACTGGGAGAACAAGGAATAGTTTACCTATCAGATCTATGGAGAACAGAAGAATTCATGACCACACAGGAGATAAAGAACATTATGAAAAGCAAAATGGATAATTTTGATTTACATTAAATTGAGAAGTTTTTGCACAAACAAAGCCAATGCAACTAAGATTAGAAGGAAGGTAGAAAATTGGGAAAGAATTTTTACAACCAGTCTTCTGATAAAGGCCTCATTTCTAAAATATATAGAGAATTAAGACAAATTTATAAGAACACAAGCCATTCCCCAATTGATAAATGGTCAAAGGATATGAACAGACAGTTCTCAGATGAAGAAATTAAAGCCATCTATAGTCATATGAAAAAATGCTCTAAATCATTATTGATTAGAGAAATGCAAATCAAAACAACTCTGAGGTACCACATCACACCTATCAGATTGGCCAACATGACAAAACAGGAAAATGATAAATGTTGGAGAAGATGTGGGAAAATTGGAACACTAATACATTGTTGGTGGAGTTGTGAAATGATCCAACCATTTTGGAGAACAATTTGGAACTATGCCCAAAGGGCTACAAAAATGTGCATACCCTTTGATCCAGCAATAGCACTTCTAGGGCTATATCCCAAAGAGATCAAACAAATGGGAAAAGGACCCACATGTACAAAAATATTCATAGCAGCTCTTTTTGTGGTGGCAAAGAATTGGAAATTGAGAGGATGCCCATCAATTGGGGAATGGCTGAGCAAGTTGTGGTATATGAATGTAATGGAATACTATTGTGCTATAAGAAATGATGAACAGGCTGACTTCAGAAAAACCTAGGAAGACTTATATGGTCTGATGCTGAGTGAAGTGAGCAGAACCAAGAGGACTTTGTACACAATAACAGCCACGTTATGCAGTGACTAAGACTGTTAAACTGAACCCTTCTCAACCTTAAGAGGATCTAAGACATTGTCAGAGGCCTCGGGATGGAAAATGCTGTCTACATGCAAAGAAAGAACTATGGAAGTTGAATCGCTAACACTTATTTTTACCTTCTGTTGAGTTTTGTTTCATATTTCTGTTGGTTACTCCTATTGGTTTTAATTTTTACTTACAACTTCACTAATGTGAAAATATGTTTAATGGGTATGTAAATGTAAAGCCTATATCAGATTGTGTGCTGTCTTGGGGAGGTGGGGGGGGAGAAAGGGGGAGAAAAATTTTCAACTCAAAAGCATATGGAAGTGATTGTTGATAAATCAAAATAAATTAATAAAATTTAAAAAAAATGTCTTCCTGGTGCTTGCCTGCCATAATATGTTCCTTTCTTCAGTAAGCAGACACAATTAATTAATCAGTGAGAATTTATTATTACTATATTCTAGCCAGCATGAAAAGTCCTGGAGCTATAAAGAAAGGCAAAAAACCCCAACAATTCCGGTCTCAAGAAATTCAGTCTTATTGGGGAGATAATGTGAAAACAACTCTGTACAAATGAAGTATAGAAAGCACCAGCATGAAGAGGGATCAGGAAAGACTTCTTGTAGAATATGGGATTTTAGCTGGGTCTTGAAGGAAACCAGGAAAGCCAGGAGGCAGAGAAAAAGAAAGAGAACATTCCAGGCAATGGGAACAGCCTCCTCCCCCCCCCAAAAAAAATTGCTCAGAGCCAAGAGATAGAGTATCCCGTGCGAAGAATAGCAATGAGTCATTGGTTTACAGTGTGTCAATGGTAGTCAATAAACATTTATTAAGCACCTACTATATATGCCAGGCACTATGATAAGCGCTAGGAATACAAATGAGAAAAATAAACATAGTCCTTGACCTCTGTGAACTTACACTGTAATAGGGGAAGACAATACTCAAAAGGAAGCTGAAAAGGCAGAGGGGAGCATGATATTTGTGGAGTCCAAACCAAGCGGAGCCACTGAGGGAAAAAAAAAATGAAGAGTTTAGCTAGAAAATCCTGAGCCTTCTTTGAAGGGGGGCTTTGGGAGGACTTATTGCTCTGCCTTCAGCTATGTGATAGGAAACAGGGAGAAAAAGACTGGAAAGATAGGGGGTGGGAAATCAATAGCAGTCAGTTTAAGCTCCCCGAGATAACATTATACTTTGTATACCTGAAGTTTCAATTTTAGTCAGTATTTTGCTAATGATTACATAAATAACTTTATTTAGAGGGTGAGGCAGGGAGGCAGACAGATCTGTGATTCCATTAGTAGTCAGAACTCTTGGAGAAGACATTCCCATTACCAAAGCAGGTGGACAACTGTTTGACAATGTATTAAGGCAGCCAGGCACTGGACCTGGTGTCTGGGAAAACTGAACTAAAATCCCACCTTAGATATTTAAAAGGTTTATCACCCTGGGCAAGTCACTCAACCTCAGTTCCCCCATGTATAAAATCAGGATAATAATAGCACCTACGTCCCAGGGTTGTTGTGGGGATAAAATGAGATTATATTTGTAAAGCACTATATAAATGTTTTTGTTGTTTATTCAATTATTTCTAATCCTTCATGACCCCATTTGGGGTCTTCTTGGCAAAGATACTGGAGTGGTTTGCCATTTCTTTCTGGAGTTCCTTTCACAGGTGAGGAAATGAGGCAAACAGGATTAAGCAACTTGCACAGGGTAATATAGCTAAGCTAGTAAGTATCTGAGGCCAGATTTGAACTCAGGAAGATGAGTCTTCCTGATTTCAGTCTCAGCACTCTATCCGCTGCACCGCCTAGCTTGTCTATAGAAATGCTAACTATTTTCATTATACTCTTAGGGAGTTGACTGGAACATCAAGTGATTAGTGATTGGCACAGGATCACACTCTGAATGTGTGTGTGTGTGTGTGTGTGTGATAAAGGTGAGAATCAAACTCAGGTTTTCCTGATTCAGAAGCTACTACTGAATGTTGTGTAATTAACCATTAGCACTTATAAAATAAGATCCTTCCCCCTTCTTATCTTCCTTGACTTCTAGAATAACTTAAAATATGTGGTTTAAATGTTGCTGAATTTTCCATATTTTTTTATTAGAGAACTAGCAAACATGCATCAAGAAAAAGGGCTGGCAAAAAAGAAAGAAAGAAAGAAAAGGAATGAAGTAAGGAAGGAAGAAAAAAAAGAAAGAAGAAGTCTGGCTATTATTAATATTACTTATTAATAAAAAGGAATAGATAGCTGCTTTTAAAAATCTAGTTTCAGAGAGCTTTACTTTTTCCACTGGCGGCTTTGTACATTTGTATATGTCTGTGAAATGAAGTTTCCACTTGAAAATTATTACAGAAATTACATTCAGAGGAAATATTATAAATTAATATTTGAAAATGACTAAATGTCCGTGATTAGCCTACTATTGCTATACTTTGCTGTCCCATTCACACTGCTGTTCTTAGGCATGAGTTTGACTAAAAAGAAAGGCACATCACCAAGCAGATAATACATGTGAAATTCTTTGTGAATCTTAAAATGCTAAGTAAATATGAGCTGTCATTGTCATCATCTTTTTGGTCTCCAATGACTAGTTAGCCTACCATCTATTGAACGTATTTTTAAAAGATCATTAAGTCCATAGAGATCCATTTATTCAACTACTTTAAAACTTTACAGTTCAATGAATTTAGAAGTAGGCATAGAGTTTCCATATTACACAGTTCCTGCCCTCATGGAGTACATAATCTACATTAATAAGGACCCAGGCAGGGGCAGCTAGGTGGCGCAATGGATAGAGCACCCACCCTGGATTCAGGAGGACCTGAGTTCAAATATGGCCCCAGACACATAACCCTTACTAGCTATGTGACCCTGGGCAAGTCACTTAACCCCATTGCTAGCCAAAAAAAAAAGGACCCCGGCACTCTCTTAGCCCAAATTCATGAACTTTCCTTAGTATTTCCTCTAGTACTCATTCCTTTTGGAGACTAGTGTATGGCTCTGGAATGCTGACTCAGATAGAAAACTTAAGAGCAAATCTTATTAGTGGGAGTTGACAACTGGGATCTCTCCAGGCCAGAGGTCTTTAACCTTTTTTATGTCTCAGCCCCCTTTAGCAGTCAGTGAAGCCTATGGACTCCTCAGAATAATGTTATAAATGCATAAAATTAAACACAAAAAACTACAGACCAATTATTTTGAAATACAGTTATTAAAATATATTTTTTTAAAGTTCACAGACTCCTGGTTCAGAATCCTACTGTAGCAGGATTTGCAATAAATCTTAGCATCCTTATTCATTTGCTACTCGCAATGCCAGAGGCAAGAAAAGACTACTTGCTTTATTCTAACCTAGAACTCAATCTCCATTCACCCAGCACAGAATGGGTTCTGATAACTGACATTTGGATTGCCTACTCCCAGAAAGGGATATATGCCTGTCTATATAGAACTTTTTCCTCCTCTTTGTGCACTATTAATCTATTTCATAAACGTACAACTAATAATCCACACTACTCACATCTCTCTCAACTGAATCATAGTCACTCGGGGGTTTAAACCTCAAAAAAACTACTTCCCCAAGATGACACAGGTAGATCATAACTACTCCTTCATAGCCGTTCCCAGCTGCACCATCCCAGCATAGTTATCTGTTTCCCTCTAGATGCCTAACTTTTATATCAGGAGGGGGGCAAATGTTGTTGTTCGTCTTTTATTCTTGAAGAGGACCAACGATATCATGAGGATGCTATATTAACTAGTGTGTGAATTGGACTTCAGTGAGGCAAAGGTGAGCAAAGCCATCAGCCTCACTTTCTCCTCCAGAATCTATAGAGTCCAGAGGCAAGATGAAAGTCAAGATGGCTAACAGTGGCCCTGGAGGAGGCAGAGGAGGGGAATGACATGTCCATATCCACCAATAGCTGTAATGCAGAAATAATGCATAATGAAAATGTTTGAGGTCCAAATCATAGATATGGAATAATGTCCTTACATGGGATAAGGTCCAACAGGACTAACTGGGGGCATCAGATTATCAGGTATCACCATGGAGGAGGTACTGTTTGTTGGGCTCAATTCATTCCTTTGGATTTGTTGCTATACATCCTGAGCCTGGAAATGAGCTAGACTTCCCTCCTAAGGCTTCATTCTTAGACATTTAGATTAAATGTTCCCTTGACGCAGCTGCTGGATGGCGAAATCATGGCAGTTCCACTGACAACATGCCATCATTTTAAGCTTTGCAAGACAGATAAGTGACCAAACTGAGTTTGAATCCTGACTCAGACACTTACCCTGTGACTCTGAGGAAGTCACTTAACTTTCTTCAGCCTCAGTTTTTTCATATGTAAAATATCAATAATGGTAGCACCTACCTCACAGGATTGTCATAAGGATCAGAGGAGGTTATACAGGCAAACTTCATAAACTTTAAGTAACCATGTATGTTTTAGCCATTATTTTTGTTGTTGCTGTTGTTAAGACCTAGAAGATTCATGGGTGTAGAGATGACCCATAGGAAGCCCTAAATTTGGGCTACCTAATGAAGGATTATCGAAGCATGGAATAGCAAAAAGAGAAATGGATTTGATGTCAAGACCTAGCACCGTGTCTGTTATGTATTAAGTACTTAATAAATGTCTATTGGTTGATTAGTTGATAATACTCAAATCCCACCTCTTCCACTTACTAGTCGTATAACCTAGAGCAAGTCACTCAATCACTGTGCTTTTCACTTTTTTCTCTGTAAGATAAGGAGGTTGGAAGAGATGATATCTAAAGGCTTTTCCAGCTCTAAATTCTATTATCCTATTGTTTAGAAAATGAAAGAAGCAGACATTTACGAGGAGGCCTTACCGTTTGGTTTGATATCAAATGAGTATCATACCAAGGTTACATGGAGTAAACCCCCCCAAAATATATAGCTCAAAACCTAAATAGATCAAAGGGAGTCACAATAAGTACTTTGCGTGTGAGTGTATAGAAAGTTTTGCTTATTTTGCCAGAACAACAATAACAAAAAGTAACATCAGGTAGCAAAAACCCATAGGTTGTGCGTAGTTAAGGAAAAAAATCTAGCCGAGACTACTATGCATATATGAAGAAAGTGACTGATATCAATAATTAACATGATATTCCTCCTATATCCTCCTCATCACTTCACGAAAGATGTAGTCAATAAAAGTGTCTATGCACATATATCATTAAATTATAATTGTTAGATGTTATATTATACTAATTATAATATAGCATCTGAAAGATACAGAGAAATTGCTTAGTGTCTCTGTATTTGCAAATATAATCTGAAATTGTAGTGAAGAGGGAAATATGATTCACTTTGAGGAAATTCACATTACAATCACTCTCTCAGAAATAAGCAAAATTCATTCTTAAAGGCAAAGTATCTCCCATAGATATATACTTTATGGGAGAGTCTTTGATACATGCAGTTACAGAGAGAATTTTGTTCAGTGCTTCTCTAGTTATGAATATCAAGCAAATTATAAAACAGGAAAACATCTGCTTGTCAAAAGGTCTCACCATTGTCATGGAGAAAATCTTGTAAGTCCAAGTAGAAGAGGAATTCCTCTATAGTCATGGTGACCCCCACTCCATCCCCAATTCCTATTTGCTCATGGTATTGTGATCATTGCACCAAGACTCAGGATACTGTAATGGCTTATCAATGAGATCCATAATGTAAAGAGCTTGGCACAATGGGAAATGTGGGGAAAATGGGTAATTTATTGAGTTACTATTAGTACATGTGTCTTAGACACTTAAGATGGAAAAGAAGCTGGGCCTAGGATTGAATGGGAGTGGAGGGGGCCAAATCATATTTCTTGAAAAGCAGCCTTTTCAAAGATCCCAAGCTGCTCCCTGATATTAAAAAAAACTCACCTTTTAACACCAATATTCTCCCAGTGATGCATACGGTCATGGATCATGGAATACTGTGATTTCTGAATCATAAGAGGCAGCATGCAATAAGTGGAATAGAATAAAATCCTCATGTGTGTCTTGGTAGATAGACTGCTGAGTATTTTTTAAATTCTTTAGTTGTTTCAAATGCAATTTATCATTCTCTCTCTTCCTGTTGGGTTTTGTTAGTGATATACAGAAATGCTTATGATTTATGTTGATGTATTTTATATTCTGAAACCCTGCTAAATTTACTAATTTTAATCAATTCTTAGTTGGCTCTTATGTTCTCTAAATAAACCCTAAATCACTATATCATAGCATCTGCAAAAAATATAATTTTCTTTCATTTTTGCCATGTTTATTCTCTCAATTTCTTTTTCTTATCTTATTATTGTAGCCATTTCTGGCACTATGCTAAAAAAAAAAATGGTGATAAAGGACATCTTTGCTTTATTCCTGATCTTTTCAAATAGGCTTCTAACCTTTCTCTAGTATATAAAATGTTTGCTCTTGTTTACATAGGTACTATTTACCATATTAATGAAAATACACTTATTCTTATGTTTTTTACTGTTTTTAATAGAAGCAGGCATTGGATTTTGTCGAAAGCCTTTTCAGAATCTATTGATGTAATTATGTAGTTTTATTTTTATTGTTGTTAATATGATCTATTATATTTATAGCTTTCTTTATGTTGAACCAGTTCTACATTTCTAGCATAAATCCAACCTGACAATGGGATCTAATTTTTGTGATATGCTGCCATAGTCTCTTCGCTAATTTTTTATTTAATATTTTTTCATCAATGTTTTTTTATGATTGATCCACACTTTTATTTACCTGATTTATCTCTTCCTAGTTTAAGTATCAAGACCATTTTTATATAATTGAAACAGTTTGGAAAGGCCCCTGCTTTACTTATTTTTATAAATAGCTTGTGTAATATTGGAATTAATTGTTCTTTGAATGGGCGGTAGAATTTACTTGTAAATTCATCTGGTCCATCTTTTTTTTTTCTTTTGGTTTGGAGTTTGGTTTACATTTGTCTTGGTCTGAAATGTGTGTATTGACAGTCCACCATTCTTATAGTTTTACGGTACACTTCTCTCTGTATCTCACTTAACTTCTCCTTTAAGGATTTGTCATATCATTCAGTGCATATATGTTTATTGGTGATAATAATTAGTTTTCTATTGTACCTTTCAACATAATGTACCTTTTTGTTTATCTTTTTTAACCAAGTTTTTCTAAATTTGTTATTGCCTTGTCTAAGATAAGGATTACTATCTTTGCCTTTTTCTTTTCTTTCTTTTTTTCTTTTTTATTTTTAGGCAATTGGGGTTAAATGACTTACCCAGGGTCACACAGCTAGTAAGTCTCAAGTGTTTGGTCTGAGGCCAGATTTGAACTCAGGTCCTGCTGACTTCAAGGTTGGTGCTCTATACATTGCACCACCTAGCTGCCCCTATCCTTCCTTGCCTTTTTCCACTTCAGCTAATTCATAATAGATTTTACCTTAGCCCCTTATTCTAACTCTATGTGAATCTTTGTGATTCAAGGGTCTTTTTTGAAAACACACACGTGTGCACATATGTGTATATATCCACATGCATATATATGTGTTTATGTATGTATTCCTTCATACATGCATGTATGGTTCAATTCTGCTTTCTAATCCACTCTGCTATTCTTTTCCACTTTATGGGTGAGTTCATCCCATTCACAATTAGGATCTTTAATTGTGCATTTGCCTTCAATATTGTTCTCTTGTGTTTTTCTTCTCTTTGCTTCCTTCCTCTTTCTTACAAAGAAGAAGGAAATGGTAAATGAGGAGGAATTTTCCCAGTACCTGTGCTCTAGATTTAATTTACTGTACTTCTCTTCCCCTGCCCCTCTTCTCTTTCTCTCACCCAGAGCCCAATCATATGCTCTTACTACTTCCTTCTGTCCTTTTTAACTCACTTTCAAAATTCCCTCTTTGTGGTTAAACTTTGTTTTGCTTATGACTAATCTTTCCATCAATCCACATTCCCTCTAAACCACCCTTTATCCTTTCCCTCCTATTTCCTTGTTTAGTAAAATATAGTTTTGCACTCAATTGTGTGTTTGTATTATTCTCTTGTTTCAGCAGTTCAGATAAAAGTGCTATTTAAGTATTGCCCATTTCCCCCACCATTTCCTCCTTTGTGGCAGGGGAGTAGTTTTCTACTTGAGCACACTGACTATGTGAGATAATGTTCCCTATTCTTTCTCTCCCATTTTCCAGGGCATATTCCTTTTCATTCCTTTCCTTTTCTCTTTTAAGATAATCAAGTTATAACAAAATCACTTACAGGCTCATTATCTTCTGTGACTCCTTCCATGACTTCCAGTGATATGAGGGGACACATACCATATCCCAATATTAGAATGTTAACCGTTTATTCTTTTTTAGTCCTTTGAGATTGCTCACTTGTAATTAGATTTCACACTTTTGGAAGGAATTCTGGCCCTTTGCTTGTTCCTGTTTCTTATCCTCTTTGGTGCTTTGTCTGAGTACTAAGTGCCGTGCTCTTCAAGGATCTCAGGGGCAACTCAAGGTACCAGCCTGTAAGCTTTTAGGGCAACCAGAAAGGTATAAACCAAGGAAAAGTCGACCTCATAATTTGAATTTAGATCTAAGTAACAAAACTATGATCTTGACCCTGGTAGGCACTCCAGTAGACTGCTGCTGATTCTAACTATTCTCAGATGGCTAGAAGGTTGCTGCATTGTTTCAGAGTGACAGAATTACAGACTTCTCCTCGGTCTGAGCTAACAGCCATTGATATTCTACTACAGGCCTCAGACTGGGCTCAGGGCTGGAGACCAAGGCCCAGGAAGGCTAAGAAATTACCCACAGTCACACAGAAAATAGTGAGTCACAGAGCCAGGATATGAATCCAGCTGACTCGGTGTCATCTGTAACTTACAAAGAGGCTCCAGAAACCTCTTGAATTCTAATATAGTTGGTGCACAAATTACAATGATTCTAATTTATCTGGCACACAAATCATAATGATTCCTATCAGTTCAAAAAAAGAAACTTCCTGATAATTAGTTAGAAAGGACTTTAAAAATATCATTTTTTGGAGACTTTAGTATTCCCTAAATCACAGACATATAGAATCATTGGAAGAATATTGCTTTTTTAAAAATAGTCCTTAGTTTCAGGGAGAAGTTTGAGATCACTAAAGCACTGCACAATTTCGTAAAGACTGGAATTCCAGCCCATTCTACTGCTCCTCTTCAACTTCAGGCCCAGATTATTGTCCCTTATCAGTTCCTGTCCAATATATTTGTGCTGATGAACAGGTGTGCTGCAGAATTAATACTGAGGGTCATCCAAAGGGCAACGTAGAGATGGAGAGGCACATGGTGGGTGTGACATGTTATAAATGAAGAACTGCCCAGGAGACATGGCTTAAAGGATTTCAGCAGAGATATCTATGACAGAAAAAAAGGAAGTCAGATGATCATGCATTAGGAACTAGAGATAATGAATGGGCAGCCCAAATGCTACATTGCAATCCCTGCAATGTCCCAGAAATCTAGAAGGCCCCCAGCGGACCCCTTGTGGAGGATTAATGAGAAGAAATAGACAACAGTATTCAAAATTGACAGGTATGGAAGAACTATGATCTCTGTTGTTGGAGAGAATACCCACATTGATGAGATTACAGACTCATGACTCATCAAAGTATAAGGACTGTCATTCAGCAACAGTTGTGAGTCAAGCAAGAATTTTCAAGGAATTGAGAAATGTCTACCAAAAAAACTAAGTGATACTACTAAGAAATCTGAATTCTGAAAAGGGATCCAACCATTACCTTGACTTTGGTTTTATCCAAATGTGAGTCCACCATGTGTGATTTGAACATAATGAACAGGAAGCTATTCTTCGTTGCATAATAAATTTGCACACAGCTTTATCTTTTCAAACCCGAATATGCCATGCAATTTCAGCTACATTTGAGTGAAATACCCTAGTCATGATTCATGAAAACATTTCATTAACTGATTATAGATCTTGTCTCTTCAGTGGAAGAACTGAGAAGTACACTTCTGACCTAAAAATCTTACTGTACCGATTGAGTGACATACTGAGTGCTACAATTCCTTATTTAATTGCCAGGGAGAAACACTCAGAAAGTGACATTCCTTTCCTACCAGGCATCAGCCACATATTAAATAAGATGATTTCCACAGTCTTGCTGGGGAATGCAAGAATCTTTCTGGACTTTCCAATTGGGCTTTTAAAATATGGACATCTGAAAAAGAAACAGTAGTTTGTGCTTAACTGGTAACATGTGAAAAAGAAAGATCATTATAATTTGGCATTGAAAAGGGCTTTCAACTGAGCTAAATCCTAATAAGAGGAGACATTTCCTTGCCAGAGATCCAAAATGCAAAATAAATGACATAGGCTTTCACATTTGCATGAAACAGTTAGGTGCTATGCTTAGCTGATATAAGCTCAACTCCATCCTGTTTAAAGGTGACCACATTATGCAAATGTAAAGTAGCCCTGGGTTATTGATATAGTCAATACTTGGCTGTGGTGTCAGCAGAAAGCACAGAGTTAACACCTCTGGATGAATATGGAATTTTGCCTGGTTTGACTCATAAAAATAGCTCATATTTACATAGTACTTTAGAGTTTTAAAACTGTTTCCTTCACAAAAACTCTGTGAGATAGGTCATAAAAGTAATATTACAATTATGCTCATTTTACAGATGAGGAAACTGAGACCCAGAGAGATAAGGTAACTTGTTCAGAGTCATATAGCTAGTAAATATATAATCAGGCCCCACACTCATGGACTATTATTTCTCTTTCTTTGTATTCACAGTGTTTAGCACAGTGCCTGGCACACAGTAGGCACTTAATAAATGTTTATTGACTGGTTTCCAATCCAGTGTTCTTTCTACAACCCTACTTATGAGAATTGGTCAGAGGCCACTAGCTTCAAAGTGATCTGATGAACCCATGATAATCCCAATGGAGGAAATGTAGTAATATAATACGATAAATAGAAAACAACATGTAGTAATATGTATTATTATGTAACATTATATATAATAAGTAATATAATAATATATAATAGGTAAAATAATATGCTCCTTCAAAAATTGAGAACAGTGGTTATATTTTGACTTTAGGAATCATACTTTATGTTAATGGCATTAGGCAAAGCATCTCTTTTGCATCAGGTTAACCAATTGATTTTTGGTTTGACCTCTGACCATTCACTCTGTTGCTATGAAGAGGTTTATTTAAACTCCAGATCCCTGCTGACAGGATTAGACATGTTTGCCTTGGGAAATTGGGTTTGGCACCCGGTTTCAATCAATGGTCAGTCAATATTTGAATACCCACTAGAAAAAGAGCTGCATTAGATGCCAAAGGAAAATGCAGAGAAAGAAGAGACATGGTCCCTTTCTTCAATAACTTTCTCTCTCATAGCTGATATGAAATATAGTGGGAAAATGATGCCCTATATTTTAAAATCCACCCTCACCCAAATGTAACTGAAAGTCCATGCAACTGTTAAGCTAATGGAATATGTCTTTTTTCCTACTATATGTTGAATTTTCTGTGGCAACTTCATCTAACCTGATGCAAGAAATATCTATTCCTTATCCAAACCAAACTGTATTCACTCCTTCCAAATGTTATTCCATCAGTATTTGATTTACTGTGTGTAGCACTGTTCTAGACATTTCAGAAGGCACATAAAGGTCATGAAGAATACATAGTTCCCAACCATAAGAAATTTGAACATATGTATATATGCATATGAAAATTTTAATACAGCGACAAAATTATATTAGAGTAAATGTCTTAGAATTTAGAGATAAAAGAAACCTTCTAGCTCATCTGTTTCTATCTTTTTCATTGTACAAATGAGAAAAAGAAGTCTGGAAAAATGAAATGACTTGCTGGGGGGCTCATACAGTAATAAGTTGTTCATTCAAGTATCTAACTCAGATCTTTAGACTTCAGTGTTTTTTCAGTTATAGTTGAATATATAAAGATCTAAAGGGCACATATAGTTAACAAATGATTTAGAAGTATAGAGGGAAAAATAAGCTATGGTATAGTGGAAAGAGAATAATGGCTACTCTTGATGATGGCAATGATGAAAACTACTTTATGAAGATGCCACTGTCATCAATATGCATAAGGGATTGGAGGAGGAAAAGACAAGGAAGGGTGATCAGCTAGGATGACTTTTTCCTTTTTCTTTGGGCCCTTGCCTATGGTCTACAACTATACTCATGTCTCTTCCATTTGATCCTGTCATACCCTCAAGATGTAGTACTAGGTTTCTTCTCCCTTTTACAACCAGACTCTAGAAAGAGTCAACTATAACATACATTTCTTCTATTTCTTTACCTCTCATTTTGTTTTCAACCTTCTGCAATTTGGTTGCCTACTGGTACTGATCTCTCCAAGATTAATGAGGTATGTCTCTCTCCTCTTCTCTCCCTCTTCCCTTCTACTCCTTTTCCTTTCTCTTTTTTTCCCATTTCTTTCTCCTTTCCTCTCTTTCTCTCTCCAGCACATGTTCTATTTATGTCTTTTGTTTTTATTTCATAGCTATTTCTGGGGACATCTGCTCACTCCAAGACTGAATCCTACCCTGTAACAACAACACAAAAACTAAACCAAAAATCAATTAAGTAAAAGTACCTGATACAGTGACTTATCTAACAATATATAAAATATTCTTCCCAAATAGTCCCCTGCCTCCCTGCCAAGATAAGGGAGACATGTTTCATTAATTGTTTTTTGTTTGTGGGTTTTTTTGCCTTCTTGGTGAGGCAATCAGGGTTAAGTGATTTGCCCAGGATCACACAGCTAGTAAGTGTCATGTGTCTGAGGCTGTATTTGAACTCAGGTCCTGAACTCCTGACTCCAAGGCTAGAGCTTATCCATTGTGCCACCTAGCTGCCCCCTCATTAATTGTTTTTTATAACCATTAAATAACAATCTTTTAACTGCTACATTTGTTATCCCTTTCTTAATCCTCATTCTACTGGACTTCTCCTCTACTTTTTATATTATCAAACCCCATCCCCTCTTCTTCCTTGGCTTCCATGACACTTTTTTCTCTTGATTCCCTTCCTCCCTGTCTACTTACTGTTCAACCTCCTTTGCCAGATCATCATCTTTCTTCCACCTATTAAGTGGAGTTGCCTCCCAAGGATCTATCCTGGTTCCTTTTCTTTTGGTGATTCCCTCTTGGTGATCTCATCATTTCACACTGTTTCAATTATCAGTCCTATACAGTTGACAATGACGTGTCTATATGTCCAATCGTAATCTCTCTTCTGAATTCCAGGTTTGTAACACCAACTGCTTGCTAAATCTCTACCTAGAGATCCCATCAGAATCTCAAACTCAACATGACCAAAATAAAAGCCACGATTTCTCCCCCTCACTCCCAGAACCACCATTCTCTGAACTTTCCCATTTCTATTGGGAGGGTGCCATCAAGCGTCTAGTCACTGAGGTTCAAAACTTTACAATCCTTTGTTCTTACCGCTCCTTGACTATCCTCTCCTGGCTGGAAGCAAATGCAGGCTGTAAGCTTTGGCAATTTTCTCTAACCTGCATCTATCACACAAGACTGGGAATATACTAACTTCTTGACCTCAGAATGGAGAAACACTGATAGGTAATCTCAATCAAGCTGAGCTCAAGCTAGCTTCTTATTTACATGTGTTGCTTGCTCTAGAATCCCTACTTAGCAATAATCCCTAACCCTGAAAGGATGGGTCCCACTGCTTTAGCAAAAATAATGATCTGTATGAAGGAAACTTTCAGTTCCAACCACTACATCTTCAGAATTCTTAGTATGTCAGGGGTCAGGGGAGCCGTGTGGGCCAGCTGTGGATGCTTAGGCCCATTTAAAGACTACTAACTTCTCCCTATATTTTTCAATAAAGCCTTTGTAATCAAATCAACCATGAGTATGCTTCCCGGGTCAGACTATAGTAATCTTTTGAACCCAATTGCTCAGAGCAAGATAATTGATGGCAACTAGGGCTTTTATTCCTTCTGCAAAGATTACAGTTAAGAATTATATTCCTGTCCACCTGCAATAACTGTTTAAAGACCAGAGAAAAGGACAGAAAACAAAAAGTTAACAACAGTTGGTTATATCAGGAAGCGTGAACAATTACTTCATTCATTTGCCCCGGGCAGTTAAGAGGTGGTGGATCCACTTGGAGTGAGGAAGGCCTGAGGTCATAGCCTACATTTAGATGTGCTACTCTGGGCAAGTCTTTGAACCTGATTTCCCTCATTTTTGAGGGGATTGGGTTTGATAGCCTTATTATCCTTTGAGGTAATATTGGAATAAGAAGTGAAGAAGTAGCCTATAACTCCCTATTGTATTGAATGATGTATAGAGAAGAAAGTCAAGAAGAATGGGACCACTGAGAGAGGTAGTCCCAGATCCCCATGTAGAAAGCCATCAATCTCTGTAATTTATCCAAATTTTCCCCTTTCCTCTTCCTAGGAATTGAGAGTTCTTGCCCAGCTTTAGGAGGTTTGGGGTTGGGAAGATGACTGTACAAGGAACTAGGAAGAAAAACATAAACAAACAGGTTCTTGGCTTTGAGTCTGGGAAAAACGGGAGGGGGGGAAGGGAGTAATTGTTTCAAGGTCTGAATAGTGCCATGCTGAGAACCTGAAAAACCAATTCTGAATGCAAAAGAGAAAGTCAGAGATAAAAAAAAAAAATCCCCTTTCCCTCCCTCTCCCAACGTCTCTCATCTCTTGGATAAAAGCTGTAAAACCCTGGAGGTGAAAGAGTACCTAATAAAACTAGAGTGGGAAAAAAGGAAGTTTCAGTGAGAAATTTAGCAAAATGTTCTGGTTTGTACAGGAGTCAGATTTGAACCGAGTAATTTGTTTGTTTTTCCCTGCCTTTTTCTATGGCCTGACTGGTTAGAGAAGAGGAACACAGGAAAAAAGTCTCTTGTTCCTGTTAGTTGTTGGTGAGTGTAAAAAATTGATGAGTTTGTCAAATATTATAATAGGAAAGAAATTGGACTTTGATGTGCCTATTCATATTTTTCTCTGTCATGGATTTTTCTGTATGCACCTATCTCGGACTGTTAAATTGAAAACTGGTGTTTAAATATAGCTCCATATCAGTTATATGGGCTGCTGGGAGGTATAATTTTCCCAACTTGAGGGAGAAGCTAAAGAATCACTCTAGGAGCAGGGGAGTATGGGAATATGGGCGCTCCATTGAGAGGGGGCACAGTGTGTGAATATACGCCAGCTGTAGGAACTAATTGCAAGTAAAGGATGCTGCGAACATGATTAACTATAATCAGGAACAGTTGGAGCCTTGCCTGCTTACTGCTCCACTTAAAGAGTGATCTGCCTGGACGGAGCTTGCTGTTTCCCTGAATGTGCCAACCTCACGGCACTTCTGGGCCCCAGCGAATTTATCCGCGGTCCACTTCCTTCCCCTCCCAATGCCTCAATCCTGCCCGGTGAGCTCATAGCGCTCACCACTTTGGAAGCTCCTTCTTTTTTAAGCCGTGTGTATTTGCTGTTTATGTCTTCATAATGGATTTGGTCTCTAGATAAAGATAAGCTGACTTTGTGTGTTATCACAGAAAGAGTAGGTACAAGGAGGAAATGGTGGCTAGTGAAGATGTTTTTTTCAGACTCTGTTATGGAACAGAGAAGCTAGTTTCTGCTTATTAGTAAAAGAAAGAAGCAGATATCTTCCCTAGTCTAGGGGCTCTGAGCTTCCTGAATTCTATCAATGTTCAGGACAATAGGAAGTGGAAAGAACAAATGTGAGTCCATGAGACAAATTTCCCTAGTCTTTAAAAGAAAAAAATTAGCTTATATTACTGTCTCTAGTGCTTCCTATTTGCTACATGCAAAGTGCATTTAGGGTATGTGCTCTCTTTCTCTCCCCCTGTCTCTGTCTCTCTTTGCGGGTCTCTCTCTGTCTCCCTCTCTCTTTCTTTGTTTCTCCATCTCTGTGTCTGTCCATCTGTTCCTGTCTCTCTGATTTTGCTGTTCTGATTTATTGCTTTATTATTACTCTATACAATCTTATAATAACTTAGTAATCAGAAAGTCAGCGATTATGAGATATAGCATTGAGCCTGTACTACTTATGGAAATATAAATTTAAATGAAATTATTTGATTTAACATGTGAAAATACCATTCCTCTAATGATTAATAGTTCAGAAGGATTTGGAGCCTTGGCACTGTGCAAAATTTGTTTTGTTTTTGTTGTTGTTACTGGATTTTTAAAAACTTAAGCTGAAGGAAAATGTTAAATAGTAGAGTCCAAGCTAAGTCAGGGAGTAGACTATTATGGAAATAGGGTATAGCCCAGGAGCCATGATGTTTTCCATTAGCCCATAATATCACCCAGCCTGAGAATATTCCTGGTACTTGATCTCAGAGTAGAGAAACGCTTTGCTTAAATCCCTGGGGATCAGGGTATGTTCCCAGAGCCAGGGGAGTCATGTCAGCAGCTAAGACTGCTCAAGTCTATCTAAAGAGTGCTAACTTTTCCCTATCTTTGAGTGTACTTCAATAAAACCTATGCAAACAAAATAAACACCAGGACACTCTATGTGTCAGGCCACAGGAATCCTTTGAACTCAGTAACTGAGACCCAGACAACTGGTATGAGTGGTGAAATTATTAGCAGACTGCCAAGCCACTCTTCCATCCAAGCAATGGCCAAGTTATGCCTATTCAATCTTTAGAACATCTTTCACATCCATCTCTCTTCCCCACTCACGTAAACATTACCCTAAGTCAGGCCCTAATTGCCTTTTGACCAAACTATTGCAATAGCCTCCTAACTGATCTCCCTCCTTTCAAATCTCTGCCCTCTCCACCTCACCCTCTTCACAAGTGCCAAATTAGTATTCCTAAAATACATATCTGACCTTTGGTCAAAATCTCCCTAATCCCTCAAAGGCATGGGGAACTTAATCTGAGATTCATAAACTTGTTTCTTTAATATTTGGGTAACAATTTCAATATGTTTAGTTTCTTTTATATTCCTATGTATTTTATTTTATAGGTAAAAACACTGTTCTGAGAAGTGGTCCATAGTCTGCCAGACAGCCAAAGGGTTCTATGAGGCAAAAAGGTTAAGAAGTTCTGCTCTAGGATTTAAAAAAAACCCCTTAAACCCCTCCACAATATAGATCCCATCTGCTTCCCCGGGCATTTCATAATATTCTATTTTTTGCATTCTATGTTGCAGCCGAAAAGGCCACCTAGATCTTCCATGAGCTTGAAGTTTCTTCTCCTGCCTGCATGCTTTTAGACCATCTGCCCTTCAATGCCTGAAATGTGTTTCTTCCTCTCCAACTAAAATCCCACCTTCTACAGGAAACCTTTCTCAACCCTCTTCAGCCTTTTGAGGGGCAAGAGACAAGATAATAGAAAAGGCAGGGACTCCCCTGAACTCTCCCAAATTTTCCCTCTAAACAACTTTAAATAAGACCACAAAACAAATTCTGGAGTGGCAGAACCTACAAAAGAACAGGATGAAACAATTTTCCAACCCAAGACAACTTGAAAGGTGGGCAGGAAAGGTCTGGCATACCAGAGTGAGAGTGAAGTACAGTCCAGCTCAGGCCATGCCAGCATAGCATACCAGTAGTGGGTCTTGAGAGCAACTGAATCAGCAGCAGCAGCAGTGGCTGTTTCCAGAGTTCTCAGCCCACAGACAGTAAGGAGGTCAGACAACTGGTCAGACGGGGATTACAGGGATCCCCTTGCTGGCGCTAGGGACAGGACTCTGTTGCATTGTCCATATTTGGATCTGGTCACAGTACTAGGTGGCAGTCCTAGGGGGAGGAGGAGCATTAGCACACCAGAGCTTGTAACCATAGGGAGGGAGGACCCTGGTCACAATTCCAGGGCAGAAAAAAGTGCTTGGGGTCACCCACAGTCCAGAGCACAGGCCAGGAGAGTAGTAAACACACATCTCCTTAGATCATACCACCTTAGAAGAACTGAAAATTTATAGGTCTCTAGAATCATTTCTGACAACCCCTGCACAAAAACCCTGAAGCTTGGGACAGTGCCCCATCCATCCCAGAAGCATAGCCCAACTTTAGCATAGAATTTAAAGTCAAGAAATGGGCTGGAAAATGAGCAAACAATAGAAAAAAAATCTAACTATAGAAAGTTACTATGGGGATGAGGAAGATCAACACACTCAGAAGCAGACAACAAAGTCAAAACTGCTACATCCAAAGCCTCAAAGAAAAATATGAATTGGTCTCAGGCCATAACAGAGCTCAAAAAGGATTTTAAAAATCAAGTAAGAGAGGTAAAAAAAAATTGGGAAGAGAAATGAGAGTGATGAAAGAAAATCATGAAAAAAATCAATGGTTTGGTAAAGAAGGCACAAAAAAAAGTACTAAAGAAAATAACATCTTAAAAAACAGAATAGGCCAAATGATAAAAGAGGTTAAAAAAATCCAATGAGGATAAGAATGTCTTGAAAAGCAGAATTGGTATAAATGGAGTCTTCCTTAAAATAGTAAATAGCATCTATCTAAAACCTTCAGCAAGCATTATATGTAATGGGAACAGGCTAGAAGCATTTCCAATAAGATCGGGGGTGAAACAAAGATGTCCATTATCACCACTGTTATTCAATATTGTACTGGAAACCTTAGCTTTATCAATAAGAGAAGAAAAAGAAATTGAAGGTGTTAGAATAGGCAAAGAAGAAACAAAACTATTACTCTTTGCAGATGATGTGATGACATACTTAGAGAATCCTAGAGAATCAAGTAACAAACTACTTGAAATAATAAACAACTTTAGCAAAGTTGCAGGCTATAGAATAAACCCACATAAATCATCAGCATTTCTATATATTACCAACAAAGCCCAATAGCAAGAGATAGAAAGACATTATAAAATATTTAGGAGTCTACCTACCGAAACAAACCCAGGAACTCTATAAACACAATTACAAAACACTTTTCACACAAACAAAATCAGATCTAAATAATTGGAAAAACATCAGTTGCTCATGGGTAGGCCAAGCTAATATAATAGAAATGACAATCCGACCTAAGCTAATTTACTTATTCAGTGCCATACCAATCAAACTACCAAAAAATTATTTTATAGAGTTAGAAAAAATAATAACAAGATTCATTTGGAAAACAAAAGGTCCAGAATATCAAAGGAACTAATGAAAAGAAATGCAGGGGAAGGTGGCCTAGCAATTCCAGATCTTAAATTGTATTATAAAGCAGCAATCATCAAAACTGCTTGGTACTGGCTAAGAAATAGAGTGGTGGATCAGTGGAATAGGTTAGGTGTGCAACACACAGTAGTCAATGACTGTAGTAATCTACTATTTGATAAACCCAAAGACCCCAGCTTCTGGGATAAGAAACCACTCTTTGAAAAATACTGCTGGGAAAACTAGAAAACACTATGGCAGAAACTAGGCATAGACCCAAATCTCACACCATATACCAAAATAAAGTCAAAATGGGTTCATGACTTAGATATAAAGGCTGATACCATAAGTAAACTGGGAGAACAAGGAATAGTTTACCTGTCAGATCTATAGAGAACAGAAGAATTCATGACCAAACAGGAGATAGAGAACATTATGAAAAGCAAAATGGATCATTTTGATTACATTCAATTGAAAAGTTTTTGCACAAACAAAGCCAATGCAACTAAGATTAGAAGGAAGGTAGAAAATTGGGAAAGAATTTTTACAACCAGTCTGTCTGATAAAGGCCTCATTTCTAAAATGTACAGAGAATTAAAACAAATTTATAAGAACACAAGCCATTCCCTAATTGATAAATGGTCAAAGGATATGAAGACAGTTCTCGGATGAAGAAATTAAAGCAAAAAAAAAAAAAAACCAAAGGGGCAGCTAGGTGGCACAGTGGATAAAGCACCGGCTCTGGATTCAGAAGGACCTGAGTTCAAATCCAGCCTTAGACACATAACACTTCCTATCTGTGTGACCCTAGGCAAGTCACTTAACCCCATTGCCTAGCCAAAAAACAAAAAACAAAAACAACAAAAAAAAGAAATTAAAGCCATCTATATTCATATGAAAAAATGCTTTAAATCATTATTGATTAGAGAAATGCATATCAAAATAACTCTGAAGCACTGCATCACACCTATTAGATTGGCCAACATGACAAAACAGGAAAATGATAAATGTTGGAGAAGATGTAGGAAAATTGGAACACTCATGCATTGTTGGTGGAGTTGTGAAATGATCCAACCATTTTGGAGAACAATTTGGAACTATACCCAAAGGGCTATAAAAATGTGCATACCCTTTGATCCAGCAATAGCACTCCTAGGTATGTATCCCAAAGAGATCATACAAATGGGAAAAGGACCCACAGGTTTAAAAATATTCATAGCAGCTCTTTTTGTGGTGGCAAAGAATTAGAAATTGAGAGGATGCCCATCAATTGGGGAATGGCTGAGCAAGTTGTGGTATATGAATGTAATGGAATACTATTGTGCTATAAGAAATAATGAACAGGCTGACTTCAGAAAAACCTGGAAAGACTTGTATAATCTGATGCTGAGTGAAGTGAGCAGAACCAAGAGGACTTTGTACACAATAACAGCCACATTGTGGGATGACTAATATTGATAAACGTAACCCTTCTCAGCAATATAAGGATCTAAGACATCTCCAGATGCCTCGTGATGGAAAATGCTAGCCACATCCAAAGAAAGAACTATGCAAGTTGAATCGCTATCATTTTTTTTTCTCTTCTGTTGAGTTTTGTTTCATCTTTCTGTTGGTTCCTCCTATTGGTTTTAATTTTTATTTACAACTTCGCTAATGTGAAAATATGTTTAATAGGAATATAAATGTATAACCTATATCAGATTGTATGCCATCTTGGGGAAGGTGGTGGGGAGGAAGGGGGAGAAAAATTTTAAACTCAAAAGCATATGGAAGTGGTTATTGATAAATCAAAATAAATTAATAAAATTTTTTAAAAAGAAGCAGAATTGGCCAAATGGAAAAAGATATTCAAAAATTCACTGACAAAAAGAACTCCTTAAAAAGTAGAATAGGCCAAATGGAAAAAGGAGGTACAAAATCTCATGAAGAAAATAATTCCTTGAAAATTGAAATTGGGCAAGTGGAAGCTAATGACTTTATGAGACATCAAGAAACAATAAAACAAAATCAAAAGAATGAAAAAATAGAAGAATATGTGAAATATTTTATTGTAAAAACAATTGACCTGGAAAATAGGCTCAGAAGAGGTAATTTAAAAATCCTACTACTGGAAAGCCATGATAAAAAAAAAAAGAGATGGCATCATCTTTCGAGAAATTATCAAGGATGATATCTGAATACAGATTGAAGCGTACTTTTTTTTTTACTTTATTTTTCTTGACTTTCTTTTTTTGGTCTATAAAACACAACCATTATGCAAATGTTTTGCATGACTGCACATGTATAACCTATATCAAATTTCTTGCCTTCTCATTGGGGGAAGGGGGATGGGGGGCAGGAAGGGAAAGAATTTGGAACTCAAAGTTTTAAAAATGAATGTTTAAAATTGTTTTCACATGTAAATGGGGGAAAATAAAATACTAAATAAGACAAAAAAAAAGAAATTATTAAGGAAAACTGCCCTCATATTCTAGAACCAGGGGGTAAAATAGGAATTGAGAGAATACACTGATCACTTCCTGAAGGAGATTTCAAAATGAAACTCCCAGGAATGTTATAGCTGAATTACAGAGCTCTAAGGTCAAGGAGAGAATGGAGCCATAGTCAGAATAACAGTTTTAACAGTTTCTACATCAAAGGGCTTAGAATATGATATTCCAGAGCGCAAAAGAGCTAGGATTACAACCAAAAATCAACTACCCAGCAAAACTGAGTATAACCCTTTAAATGGAAAATGGATATTCAGTGAAATAGAGGCCTTTCAACCATTCCTGATGAAAAGACCAGACCTGAATAGAAATTTTGACTTTCAAATACAAAATTCAAAAAAAGCACGAGGTAAACAGGAAAGAGAAATCATAATGGATTTAATAAGATTGAACTGTTTACATTCCTACATGGAAAATAATAATTGTAACTCATAAAAACTTTCTCATTACTCTCATCAGTTAGTAGTATACATAGACAGAGGGCATGGGTATGAGTTGAATATAATAGAATGATTATCTAAAAAATAAAGGGTGAGAAAGAGAAAGGAACTAGGGGAAAGGGAAGGGTAGAATGGAGTAAATTATCTCACATAAAAGAGGCACTAAACAGTACCTTTTACAGTGGAGGGGAAGAGGGGGGAGGCAAGGAGGAGCAAGTGAACTTACTCTCATCAGAATTGTCTCAAAGAGGGAATAACATACATGCTCAGTTGAGTATAGAAATCTATCTTACACTCCAAGAAAGTAAGAGAGGAATGGGATAAGAGAAGAAAGGGGGGATGATTTAAGAGAGGATGGATTGGGGTAGGTAAAAGACAGAAGCAAAACACTTGAGGATGGATAGAGTGAAAGGAGAGAGTAGGATAAGCAGGAGGGGAAATAAGATGGAGGGAAATACACAGTAATCATAACTGGAAAAAAATTACATCAAGATTGATAAAGACCTCGTTTCTTAAATATGTAGAGAACTTAGTCAAATTTATAAAAATAAAAGCCATTCCTTAATTGATAAATGGTCAAAGGATATGAACAGACAGTTTTCAGACAATGTAATCAAAGCTATCTATAATCATATGAAAAAAAAAGTTCTAAACCATTATTGATTAAAGAAATGCAAATTAAAATGACTCTAAGCTACTACTCCACAACTATCAAATTGACTAATATGACAGGGGGAAAATGACAAACATGGAAGGGGATGTGGGGAAATTGAGACACTAATGCACTGTTGGTAAAGTTGTATATTGATTCAATCATTCTGTAGAGCAATTTGGAACTATGCCCAAAGGGCTATAAAACCATACATACTCTTTAACCAAGCAATACCACTACTAGGTCTATATCCCAAAGAAATTAAAAACGAAAAGGGAAAGGATATGTGTGTATATGCATGTCTGTCTGTCTATCTATCTATCTATCTATCTATCTATCTATCTATCTATCTATCTATACATATACATATGTGTGTGTGTGTGTGTGTGTGTGTGCATGCATGTGTGTAGCAGCTCTTTTAGTGGTGGCAAAGAATTAGCAATTAAGGAGATGTCCATCAATTGGAGGAATGGCTGAACAAATTGTACACAATTGTGATGGAATACTATTTTGCTATATTAGCAGGATGCTCTCAGAAAAACCTGGAAAGTCTTGCATGAACTGATGCAAAGGGAAATGAGCAGAATCAGAACATTGTGCATAGTAGCAGCAATATTATACAATGATTAACTGTGAATGACTTAGCTATTCTCAGCAATACAATGGTCTAAAATAATTCTGAAGGACTTATAATGAAAAATGCTATCTATCTCCAGAGAAAGAACTGATGGAGTCTGAATGCAGATTGAAGCATACTTTTTCTTTTTCTTTTTTTCTTTCTTTCTTTCTTTCTTTCTTTCTTTCTTTCTTTCTTTCTTTCTTTCTTTCTTTCTTTTTCTTTCTTTCTTTCTTTTTCTTTCTTCCTTCCTTCCTTTCTTTCTTTCTTTCTTTCTTTTTTTTTTTTTTCTTTCTTTCTTTTCTTCTTCTTTTCTTTCTTCTTTCTTTCTTTCTTTTTCTTTTTCTTTTCTCTTTCTTTCTTTCTTTCTTTCTTTCTTTCTTCCTTCCTTCCTTCCTTCCTTCCTTCCTTCCTTCCTTCCTTCCTTCCTTCCTTCCTTCCTTCTTTCCTTCCTTTCTTGCTTTCTTTCTTCCATTCTTTCCTTCTTTTTCTTCTCCTTCTTGTCTGTGTCTTCTTTCACAACATGATTAACATGGAAATGTGTTTTGCATGACTGCATATGCATAACCTATATCAAATTGCTTGCCTTTAGAACTCAAAATTTTCAAAAATAAATGTTGAAATTGTTTTTATATGTATTTGGGGAAAAAATAAAATATTAAATCATCCAACCCCTTGTAAGTCTAATGCCTTCTGACTATTTATTACTTCCTATTTATCCTGTTATTTATAGCTAATTTCGACATTTCTGTGTGCTTGTTGTCTCCCATATTAGATTGTGAGCTCAAAGGGGATAGAAACTGTCTTTTGCTCCCTCTGAACTTAGAATAGTTTGTATCCTTAGCACAGTGCTCAGCACAACGTAGGCACTTTAAAAATGTTTGTTGATTGACTAACTCCTCTGAATTTTGAAAGCTCTAACTTCCTTCAAGGATTATCTGTGGTGAGTACACATTGCAAGTTCCTTGATGATAGGTGGTTATTAAATGTTTATTAAACATAAAC
The DNA here is from genome assembly GCF_003287225.1 of Phascolarctos cinereus. Classification (NCBI taxonomy): domain Eukaryota; kingdom Metazoa; phylum Chordata; class Mammalia; order Diprotodontia; family Phascolarctidae; genus Phascolarctos; species Phascolarctos cinereus. Next base: position 513,198,233 of record NW_027555847.1, read on the forward strand.
GGACAAAGTGGTAGGCATGGGAAAATAAAGGAAGACGTGATACAAGTAATATGACAAAGAAAGCGTTCAAAGCTATTGGTGACAGACCGAATTTGGAGGCTAAGGGATATGGTGGATGGAGTCAAAGATGCCTCAATACTTGGTAAAGAATTAGTAGTAAAAGAATCAACTCAGATTGGGGAGATCTCCATTTTCTGGAAGGGTCCATGCTGGTCAACCTTCCTTTCTCTCCAGATTCTGTTCCTGACCTTCTGGACTTAAAAATCATTTTCCTTTGAGTATCTTCATTCACCATACCTTCCTTTTCAGCTCCCTTTTGGATGTCTTCCCCCACTGGAATGTAAGTTCCTCAAAGGCAAAGACTGTCTTCTTTTTTTAATCGTAGTTATATTCCTAATCACTTACTATATGTCTATTGCCTTGCCTTGCTTTGCCTAAACAACAAGAATAACAACAACAAAAACAGTAACAATTTGTTTTATGAGTTAGCTTTAATAATTGAAATGTAGGAACCAATAGCAGGGAACCTCTGGGGCGGAGCCAAGATGGCAGAGTGAAAGCAGTGACTTGCTTGAGCTCTCCCCTAAACCCCTCCAAATACCTATAAAAATGGCTCTAAACAAATTCTAAAGCAACAGAACCCACAAAAAGATGGAGTGAAACAAATTTCCAGCCCAAGACAACCTGGATGGTTGATCAGAAAGATATATTGCACTGAGCGGGTAGAGGAGCTCAGTGCAGCGTGGGTGCGCGGGCCTCAGTGAACCTGGAGCAGGCCTCAGAGGACTGAATTGCGGGCAGCTGTGGCAGCTTCCAGACCTCTCAACCCACAAACACCAAAGAGAACTAGAAGGTCAGTGAGAAAAGTCTGTTTCTGCAGTGAGAGAGAAGTTAGGTCAGAGCCAGCTCCAGAGCATAGTGTGCAGAGCGAGGGTGCTGGGGCAGTGGCTGAGTCCTGAGTTTCCAGCCCACAGACTGAGGGGGAATTGAGTGGCTGATCAGAGGGGGATTTCAGGGATCTATTTGCCAGTGCTGAGGCAGGAATCTCTTGCTTTGCCCATGCTTGGTCTGAATCACAGTTCTGTGTGGCAGTCCCGGGGTGAGGAGGAGCGCTAGCTTGGTGGAGCTTGTAGTGGCTGTGGAGAGGGAACCTTTTTCACAGTTCCAAGACAGAAAGGAGTGCTTGTGGTCACTAATAGATCAGGCACAGGCCAGGAAAGGAGTAAACACCTTGCCCCTTATCATACCACCTTGTAAGAACTGAAAATTTACAGGTCCCTACAAGTATCTTTGAAAACAGCTGTACAAACCCCTGAAGCTTGGGACAGTACATTCTCCACATTGGAAGCAGACTCTTACCTTAACAAAGAGTTTAAAACTCAAGTAATTAGTCGGGATCATGAGCAAGCAGTGCAAAAAGTGTCAGACTATATTATCTTACTTTGGTGAAAAAGAAGATCAAAATATACAACCAGAAGAAGACAACAAAGTCAAAGCTCCTACATCCAAAGCCTCCAAGAAAAATATGAATCAGTCCCAGGCCTTGGAAGAGCTCAAAAGGGATTTTGAGAAGCAAGTAAGGAAGTAGAGGAAAAACTGGGAAGAGAAATGAGAGTGATGCAAGAAAATCATGAAAAACAAGTCAACAGCTTGCTAAAGGAGACCCAAAAAATACTGAAGAAAATAACACCTTAAAAAATAGCCTAACCCAAATGGCAAAAGAGGTCCAAAAAGCCAATGAAGAATGCCCTAAAAAGAAAAATTGGCCAAATGGAAAAGGAAGTCCAAAAGATTACTGAAGAAAATACTTCCTTAAAAATTAGAATAGAGCAATTGGAAGCAGTGACTTTATGAGAAATCAAGACACTGTAAAACAAATCCAAAAGAATGAAAAATTAAAAACAATGTGAAATATCTCATTGGAAAAACAACTGACCTGGAAAATAGATCCAGAGAGAATTTAAAAATTATTGGACTATCTGAAAGCCATGATCAAAAAAAGAGCCTAGACATCATCTTTCAAGAAATTATCAAGGAAAACTGCCCTGATATTTAGAACCAGAGGGCAAAATAGAAATTGAAAGAATCCACAGATCTCCTCCTGAAAGAGATCCCCAAAGGAAAACTCCTAGGAATATTGTAGCCAAATTCCAGAGTTCCCAGGTCAAGGAGAAAATATTACAAGCTGCCAGAAAGAAACAATTCAAGTACTGTGGAAACACAATCAGGATAACACAAGATTTAGCAGCTTCTACATTAAAGGACGCAGGGCATGGAATATAATATTCCAGAGGGCAAAGGAGATAGGATTACAACCAAGAATCACCTACCCAGCAAAACTGAGTATAATCCTTCAGGGGAAAAAATGGTCATTCAGTGAAATAGAGGACTTTCAAGCATTTTGATGAAAAGACCAGAGCTGAATAGAAAATTTGACTTTCAAATACAAGACTCAAGTGGAACATGAAGAGGTAAACAGGAAAGAGAAATCATAAGAGACTTATTAAGTTGAACTGTTTACATTCCTGCATGGAAAGATGATATTTATAACTCATGAGACCTTTGTCAGTATTAGGGTAGTTGAAAAATTATATATATGTATAGATAGATAGATAGAGTAGGCACAGGGTGAGTTGAAGATTAAGGGGTCATATCTGGAGAATAAAATTAAGGGATGAGAGAGATTATACTGGAGAAGAAGAAAGGGAGAGGTAGAAAGTAATTATCTCACAAAAAAAACAGAAAAGAAAAGTCTCTTACAGTGGAGGGGAAATGGGAAGGTGAGAGGGAATGATGAATCTTATTCTCATAGGATTTGGCTTAAGGAGGGAATAACATACACATTCAATTGGGTATGGAAATCTGTCTTACCCTACAGGAAAATAGGGGAGAAGGGGACAAGAGAGCAGGGGATGATAGAGAGGAGGGCAGATTGGGAAAGGGTAATCAGAAGCAAATACTTCTGAGGAGGGACAGGGTCAAAAGAAAGAATAGAATAAATGGGAGGGCAGGATAGGATTAAGGGAAATAGAGTTAGTTTTTCAACATGTCTACTATGGAGTGTTTTGCATAACTGCACATGTATAACCTATATTGAGTTGCTTGCCTTTTCAATGAGGGTGGGGAGGGAGGAAGGGAGAAAATTTGGAACCAAAGTTTTAAAAAACATGTTTAAAAAAAAGTTTTCACATGCAACTGGGAAATAAGAAATACAGGAAATGGGGTACAGAAGTCTATCCTGCCCTACAGGAAAATAGAAGGGGAAGGGATAAGGGGGGAGATAGAAGAGAGGCAGACTAGGGGAAGGGTATTCAGAATGCATGCCATCTTGGGGTGAGGGAGGAGATGGGTGAAAATTTGGAACTCAAAATCTTGTGGAAGTAAATGTTGAAAACTAAAAATAAATAAATTTATATTAAAAAAAAATGTACATAGATTAAGAGAGATTCACTAAATTAAAGCAAAGAGAATAATAAAAAGGAAATTTTCTGAAGCCAAATCAAATCTATTATAACAGTAAATGTCTTCCAAATAAATGGTCTGAATTCCCTCATGAAATGCAAAAATTACAAAAAGAATCCAGAAGCAAAGAAACCCCATCATTATGTTCCTTACAGGAAACACATTTAATTCAAAGAGATATAACTAGATTAAATTAGGTGCAGCTAGTTTTTCTCGCCACAGTACAACTACTGTGATGTTTTAGCCAGATTTATTTGAGGACTTTCCCAATTTTTTTTTATCAGTTCTATGGATTCACTCTGGTATGAATCCTTTGATGCTGACAAAAGTTTGAGCTATAACTGAAGACTGACAGCCCCTCCTGTGTCTTCCCAGAATCCTCTCCTTCAGAAACCTGGAGTAGAGTGTCTCAATGCTAGAAACCAATTCAATGCTTGAAGAGGATTCTTTCTTGGAGAGTCCCAAATGGGGACAACTGAGAGCCGAAGCTCTATTGTCTCTCACAACTCCACCCCACCCCTCATGTTCGGCAGGTCTTCATCTCCACCAATAAGGAAAGAGTCTACTATCAGTGGACTTTAGGACGGAGATTATACAGATACATACACATACATGCATATGTGTGCATACATATATATATATATGCATGCATGTGTGTATATACATATACATATATGAATGTATGTATATTCCTAGTATTTTGTCTCAGAGTAAAGGAATACTTTCCTCAACTACCCGAGGTTCAGAATATGCCCAGAACCAGAGGAGCTGTGTCAGCAGTTATGACTGCTTAAGCTATCTAAAGACTGCCAAGTTTTCCTTATCTCTGGGTATGTACATACATATACATGTGTGTGTGTCTCTCCCTGCATATGTGTGTACACATGCACACTCACATACACATACATATATACATACATGTAGGTATATGCATAGATGAACACACTTACGTGTGTGTACATATGTATATTACACATATGCTATGCATTTCTCTATTCCTGTCAGATCAAATCCCACCTTCTGCAGGAGGCCTTTCCTGGTGCTCCTCACTGCTAGTACCTTCCCTGTATGATTACTTTCTATCTATCTATCTTGTATGCATGTATAAATAAATAAATAGATAAATAAATAAACAAACAAACAAACAAATAAATAAATAAACGAACAAACAAACAAAAAATAAATAAATGATGTGTGTGTGTGTATTTTGTTGTTTGGTCTTTCAGTCGTGTCTGACTCTTTGTGACCCTGTATGGGGTTTTCCTGGCAAAGATACTGGAGTGCTTTGTCATTTTCTTCTCCCTGGGATTAAGGCAAACAGAAGTTAAATCACTTGCGCAGGGTCAAATAGCTATTAAGGGTCTAAGGCTGGAGTTGAACTCAGGTCTTCTTGACTCCAGGCCCAGAACTCTATCCACTGTGCCACCTAACAACCCATCCTCAGCACTAAGCATAATGTGACAGGCATGTAGTATGGAAGAATAGAAAAGGGCCCAGAAGAGAGCCCTATGGCATATCTATGGTTAATGGGCATAGCCTGGATGAAAATCTATTAAAAGAGTTTTGGAAGGAGCCGTTGGACAGACAGGAGGTGAACCAGGAGAAGACAATGTCACAAAGGCCTAGAGAGAAATATCCAGGAGAAGAGAGTGATTAACTGTATAAAAAGCTGTGGAGAGGTTGAGAAGAATGGAGATAGAGAAAAGACCATTAAACCTGGCAACTAAGGGATCATTAGTCACTTTGGGACTTTTGAACAATGAGGACAGAAGCCAAACTGTGTGGTGTTAAAAGAGAAAAAGAAGGGGACCCACCTATTGTGGATGCTCTTCTTGAGGACTTTAGCCACCAAAGGTAAGAGAAATGTGAGACTGTAATTAACCAGGATGAATACACTTTTGGTAAAAGATGCTGCCAGTGTGTAAAGGATACTCGATAAGAGTCTGTTCTCTTACATTTAAAAGTATTTCTCCAACATTATTGCTAATCCCTATTAGTGTAAATTTTCTAGTAACAATAATGTGGTGCAATGGAAGGACTCCTAGAATTGGGGTCAGAAGAATTTAAGTTCTGGTTCCTTCACTTTTCAACTGGGTGATCTTGAATGCTCCTTAATCTCTTAGGGCCTCAGTTTCTTCACTTGTAAAATAGGAGTAATATCACCTATCCACCTATCTCACAGTGTTACTATAGGGGTTAAATCAGATGTGTGTGAGAGCTTTTCACAAACTCTAAATCTGTATATAACAGTAAGGAGCATCAATAGAGAGTTTGCTTAAGATAATTAATCTGTGGCCCACTCCTTATTCCATTTAATTACAAATTTCAGCTTGAGAAGTCCAAGCAAATAAAGTTTTTTCTACTTTTTTATTACAAGATTGTTAACCCTGTGAGAGCAGGGACTCTTATCTTTCAAACTTTATATTACCCCTAATACCTAGCACAGTACTCATCAAATAACAGGCTCGTAGTACATGTCTATTGATTTGAATTTACTTATTTACTTGTAGAGAGATGGCTCGGTTGTCAGAATGATATCAGATTTTCATAGATAGATGGAAAAAAGACTTCGTGGAAAAACAGAACTAGGGATCAAATGTGAAGCATTAACTTATTGGAAGAGCCCAGAAAACCTAAGTGCCAGCAATTAAATATTGAGACTGGTTATTACATATAATAAATTATTTGGCACAGGCTATTTGCTTTAAAATTCATTCCTCAAGAGCTGAATTTATCACTCCAGAAAGCTTATATCCAGGTCAAGAAGAGATATTGGGTAACAGAAAGTAAGTTATACTAATTGGAATATCTTGCTGAATTTGTGATTATTAGGAAATGTTAGACATTATTTTAGAATGTATTTTTGCTTTAATCAGAAATTCAATAATTATTTTTCAAACTTCATTATTAATAGTGATTCTCTTATGGCAGCATTCACATTAATTTTTGTTTTCCTTTGATTTTAGTTTATTTCAAAGGGTTATTCCAGTAGTCACAGTCATTTAAGGAGAAATGAGAACTGGTTGATACAAGGCCCAGGGTTTGGAAGAAATCCCATATGTAGTTCCCTGTTGGGGCAGGTGGTGTTTGCAGGAGGATATTAGGCTTACCACCTCTCCCTATCGCCATGGGGCCTGGTGGCAGCCTCAGGGCAGCTTGAAACTATTTTTCAAGTTATCTTGAGTTTCTTTAAGCCTGTCCACTAAATCTAACATACCATATCTCTCTCATTTTAATACAATTCAACATTTTATTAAGTGCCTTCTGGGTCTTCTAGGTGTTACACTGGATAGAGCACAGGGCCTAGAGTCAGGAAAACTAATTTTCCTCAGCTTAAATGTGACCTCAGATACTTACTAGCTGTGTGACCCTGGGCAAGTCGCTTAACCCTGTTTTTCTCAGTTTCCTCATCTATAAAATGGACTGGAGGAGGAAATGGCAAACCACTCCAGTATCTTTGCCCAAATGTGGTCATGAAGAGTCAGACACAACTGAAAATTCAACAATAACTGCAACATGTCCTCTATACTTGGATCACAAAAATAAAGATGAAAAAATCCCTGCCCTTGGGGGCACCTAGGCGGCGAAGTGGATAGAGCACCGGCCCTGGATTCAGGAGGACCTGAGTTCAAATCTGGCCTCAGACACATAACACTCACTATCTGTGTGACCCTGGGCAAGTCACAACCCCATTGCCTAGCCAAAAAAAAAAAAAATCTCTGCCTTCAAGCAGCTTAATTTAATAGGCAAGGAAATGGCATGTATATAGACAAATTATATATATATATACATATAGTGAAATAATTTTTGGGGAGACATTAATACAGGGGATATCAGGAAAGATCTCTTATAGGAAGTATCCTTTGAAGGAAGGGTTACTTGAGTTGATCCTTGAAAGAAGGCAGAGATAAGAAGGGAGAGCATTCCAGGGATGGGAGTCAATGTATGCAAAGGTGCAGAGATGAGAGGTGAATATTGTGTATGGGGAACAGCAAATAGGTCAGTTTGACTGGAAAATGAATGTTTAATCACATTTTAAAGCATAGATGAATGTGTAATTAGCCTACAAAGATATGTTGGAGGCAAATTGTGAAGAGCTTTACCTGCTAAACAGGATATTTAACTTAATCCTAGAAGTGACAGGGAGCCAATGAAGCTTCTTAGATAGGGAAATAGCATGATCAGAGCAATGTTTTAGGAGCATCAATTTGTGGAAGATGATTTGGAGAAGAAGATGATAAATATGGAGATACCGAGGTGAGTAGTGTGATAGTCCAGATTAGTGGTGATGAGGAAATGAATTAGCGTGATTGTAGTGTAATGGAAGAGAAGTGAATGGATATGAAAGATGTTATAGAGGTAGACTAGACCAGACTCGGCAACCAATTGGATATGGGTGGCAAACGATAGTAAAGGATCAAGGATGATTCCTGGGTTGGATTGAATTGATCATTGGCTCAGGCTATCAGGACAATCTATGACATGAAATAACTTTTTCCTCAATGTGGAGTCAACCTAGTGAACATGACTTAAGCCAGACTAAGTAATGTCGCCTCTCACCTTCTTCTTCTTCTTCTTCTTCTTCTTCTTCTTCTTCTTCTTCTTCTTCTTCTTCTTCTTCTTCTTCTTCTCCGACGAGCAATTGGGGTTAAGTGACTTTCCCAGAGTCACACAGCTAGTAAGCTACCCACCATTTTGGAAGAATTCTAAGAGATAAAAAAGAGAGAGAAATTGTACACATGATGTGTTGTTGATATAAGCAGCCCAGGGGATATCAAGCCTGTTCCTTATCTGTTGTTTCTTCTGTAGTTGCTTGATTTAACTCAATTCAACTATTAGACATTTGGGGAAGAAAAACTCTGCTAGGCAGCTGATCAAAATGATAACACAGATAAAGAAATGGAAGGGACATCAGAGACAAACTGAGGCCCAGGGAGGATATGTGACTTATACAAGATCACATGGGTATTAATCAGCAGAGATAGGGCTTGAACCCAGAACCACTGACTCCAGAGCACGTTCTGCTTTACCGTGAGATGACATCTTGGCTGGATTGCATCTAAATAGTCCAAAAACAGGTGGTTGTTTATCCTATTCTTAAAGATTTCCGAGATTGCCCCAGTAAGCTATTACTAAACTTAATAACCTTTTTATCAATTGTTACAATCAATTTTCACCTTTATATAACACCTTATGATTTTCTTTTGAAAAAGTGACTTATATAGGCACTTTAAAACAATTTTTTGAGGCAGATAATGATGATTTCTTTTTTTTTTTACTGATGAGGAATTGAGGTTTAGCAATGTTATATACTTGGTCAATGAAAGCCACTCAGCTAATCTTTATTATCGGGGCAGAGTTCAGACTCAAACCCAGGACTTCTGATTTCAAGTTCAATGTTCTTTCCACAGTACAATTATGTCTAAGTTACAGATTCAGGCTGTTGGGGTCACAAGATACATTAGAGATCACCTACTCTTTCTTTAAAAAAAAGGGGGGGTAAGGAAGAGTTGGACAAACTGAAAAGACTCATCACCAGCAAAAACTCTTACTTTTCTCCCAGCTGGTTCCTCACTAACCTATGTTGCCTAGATTAGAAATGAAGCCCCCAAAAGACTTAACACTTTGTCCCTTGATATTCCAGTCTGGGGTCTTGCTATCCTGATTCACTCATCTGCCTCAGTGGCCAATTTCATTTATCCTGGCACCAATCATGCCTCCTTTCATTATCCAGCCACCATTTCACTACCAGCCATGCCTCTACATTAATGTCACCTCTTTCCACTCTCCTTCCAGTTCTGAAACAATAATTCAATCAATTTTGTTATTGCTCCTAGAAAGAGTGTGTCCTTCTACTCCCCTGTGGCTCTACTGTCCATCCCAGTAACTTCCCAAATCAAAGCATTCTTCTCCGGCCATCACCCCTATATGTGTTGTCTCTTCCTCTTAGATAAAGCACTAAACTTTTTTTAAAATTAATTAATTAATTAATTCATGCATTCATTCATTCATTCATACTCTGGTACTCTCATTTTTATATTACTAGGATCAGGAAGTTAGAGTAGCTCTTTTAAAAGCCGGCTGGCAACAACTACTGCTAACGTCCCTAAAAGGGGCATCAGCCCCTCTCCCACCTTGAGACTGCCTATAAGGAGCATATAAAAAAAAAAGAGCCCAAGCCTTTGGGTTGGTGTTTGCTAAACTGGCCTGCAAAGCAGATTGTGTTGGAAAGAATAAAAGCAAGAGACTCAAGTGAGACTTCATTTTGTCGAAGCGAAAAGGTCTGAGGAATTTAGTCAACTGGGTCGTTTTCTTTGTGTTTTTGTTTGTCTGTGTTATAGCTCTAGGGAAGGTCCTGTGCAATGGGCTGAGCTATATAAGCTGCTGGATGTCTTTGGAACATAATGCATGAGAGTGCTGAGTAGTAATGATTCAGTACTGAAAGGTAAATGGCAACTCTATCTTTGACAGCACGTTCTCCATTCTCTCAGATCTGCCAATGTCAGAATCCACAGGTGGTAAACAGCATACTAAAAGAAGGGAAACTCTCAACTTCCACCAGCTACTGAATCTGCTCTAAACACCCTCCCCCCACGAGCTCCTCCTGCCCCAGTCTACTGGAAGACAAGACTCATGAAATCTTCTAGGCTTTGATTATAATACATCTTAAAAACTGAACTCCACAAAATAATCATCCAATTTAGCAATATAAAAAGATATTTAGTGGAGACTATGAAGCATAATGTAGCTGGGATATGGAAGTAGGAGGATTACTTCCTCAAAGAGCCAGTGACAGTCAGGAAGATTCTTACCTCTGTGTATCTATCAAGGCTTCTCAAAGACCCATGACTCCCTGGATCAGAATAATGTTTCATTCAGGAAAGATTCACGAAGGTCTGCCTCCATATCACCAATGAAAAGGTTAATTTCTCTGCATTGATTCATTAGGAACTTAGACCTTTGGGGGGTTTTCATAACACTAAGGAACACAATATTTGTGGGGTAATAGGAAAGCCCTGTACTCTCACTCCCTGGGGTCAGGGCAATCTGGGTTCAAATTCTGTTTCTGCTACTGCCCTAACTCTGCAACTATGAACACATCACTTTACCTTTTTGTGCCTCAGTTTTCTTAATTGACACATGGAGATAATAAGATCTATATCACCTTCCTCACAGAACTGTTAGAATCAAATGAGGCAATCTAAATGAAAAGCTTTGCAAACTGTAAAGTATCATGTAATTGATGATTACAACTGCAATGACAATGATAATAAACCTTGGGCAAGTGATTTAGTCTCATTAAACTTCCATGTTCTAGTATGTAAAATTAGTTTGTTCTAGCTTAAAAACCCTCTGATTCTACATGCATTCCTAGTGGCTAATTTATGTTCTGTTACTCAGTGGGATAGAGCAGTGATATCTGAGAAGTTCTGTGGAAAACAAGAACATTCAGGAAGGACCCCGAGATGAATGTGGTTTTTGACCCAGGCTGCCTCATGTCCCATTTAAAATATTAACCTGGAGATCTCTAGGCTAGAGGTGCTGGAACAATCATGATTATTGCCATTTTTATCTTATGCACTCTGCAAAGCTAATTCATAGCTGAAGATGACTAAATATTATTCTAAATCTATTCTCTGTTTTGATCTTTTGAACAAATATGAAACCTGGCTGGAATATGTAGTCTCTAGGGAGGCTGTGTGCGTCATGACAGACACTGAAGTGTGTATACTTGGGCTTTATAGCTGCGTAGTCCCACTAATTTAATTGAATCTAACTAAAGTTAGAATGCTGTGAAATTCATGGAGTGCACATATTCCCAAAATAAAGTGGGTTAAGATTTCAGAAGTTCTAGGTGTAGTCAGACCACAGCCTAAGAACAGGAAAGAGGATGGTTAGCTTCAAAACCAATGGTTAAAAAAGCTACCTTCATTCGTTCAGCAAGTGTTTTAAGTATCCACCATATGCACTCTCCTGTGCTAGGGGTGCTACAAAGATAATTGAGACAGAATTCCTGCCCTCGTAGAGCTTACCATTTGGTAGAGAAAGATAAAGTAAATGTGTTTATGTGTGTGTGCGTACATATGTGTATAACATGAACATGTTGTATATATATACAATATAGTTAATATTTATATTATATATACACTTATGTATACGTGTATGTGTATGTATATATAGGTAGAAAGAAATAACATATAGACATATATATACATATATACATATATATATACATATATATATACACATACACACACACATTAGAGGGAGATAGAACAAATCTATTTATCTATTTTTGGATATCTATACCTCTATGTATAGATATCTAAATATGGATAGCCATAGATAGACAGATATCTAGATAGACATAGATGTAGATAGATTTATTCTATCTCCATCTAACATGTATATATGTGTATTAATGTGTTCTATCTCCCTCTGTCTATCTACAAACACGCATATGCAATACACGTATACACATGTACATGTGAATGCATATGTATACATACACATAGGTATGTACATATGCATATGTGTTCTGTCTCCCTCTACCAAGATGTATACATACACATATATTATGTTTGTGTGTGTATATATATATATATATATACACACACACACACACACACATTTGCAAACATATGTATGTCCACTATAAATATTAAACTATATGCATGCATATGCTAGATATACAACTATATATGCATACATATATAGTTATATACACATTATACATATATATTATGTATGTATAAAATATAAATTAGAATATAATTGCAAAAGAGGAATATAAAATGCTATGAGATCAAACGGAGAAATAACATAGCTATGAAGATGTAGAAATGGATAACAAGTACACAGGCAGAGAAGGGAGCCTTCATTCCAGGTTTAGGCAGTTGCTTGAGTAACAGGGCAGAGGCAGACAACCTCTGGATAATTTCAAGGGATGGTGAGTGATTCAATATGGATGAAACTAAGAATGTGCCAAGGCAAGAAGTATGAAACGAGGCTGAAAAAGAACATTGACAGGGCATTTCAGTGGATGTAAATGGAGTCAGAAAGCCTGGGTTTGAATTCTGGCCTTGCTATTAAATCCCCCTGTGACTTTCTGCAATGCTTTTCTGAACCTAATTTTCCTCAGCTGAAAAATGAAGGGGTTGGATTTAATGATCTCTGAGGTCCCTTCCAGCTCTAAATCTATGATCTGATGAAGAGCTTTGAGTTTTAGTTTTAAAAGTTTGGACTTTATTCATTAGGTAGTTTGTACAGTTTATATTCAAATAACATTTGATGCTTTATAAATTGTATCATGATCACTGCAATATCTTCAACTCTTGAAAGGTTTGGAGCAGTGGAGGGCAAACCTCATCATGCTGTGCACCAGGAAGACTTATCTGACATCATGGTACCAAAAAAACCCACTATAATCATAACACATTTACATAGCACCTCACATTTTACAAAGGGCCGCAGCTCAAATCCAGGGTCCTTGTCCTATACCACCATGAGAAAAGTATCTGGGAAATTTAACAGTTTTCTCCCATAGAACGGTTTTGAAGTTCTTTCTTGCCTCGTGTGCTCTGTACTCATTGTTTCTCATAGGCATGGAGCATTGGTCATATTTGTATTGGTTGTATATGTGTGAACAGTAGTTCCCATGTGTCTATCCTTATTATTACTATACAAAATCACGTATGTGCAGACAAAAACAGACTCCTAGCCCTACAAGATTGGCGACATGGCCTACAAGTATGAATTATAGTCCCTGCAACCCCCTGCTCAGCACTAGAGAAGGCCAATATGCATAAGGAGGAGGAGAGAAAATTGTGGCCCTAGGATGCAGAAATAACAGCTAGGCAAGGTAACTGAAGAGGAGGCAATTGAGGCTGAGGCATGAAAAGGCTACATGGACTGGATTGTAAAACAATTAGCCAAAAATACAGGACAGCTGGGTACTGCCTGGATAGAGTGCCAGGCCTGGAGACAGGAATACCTGAATTCAAATCTGGCCTCAGACGCGTACTAGATGTGTGACTCTGGTCAAGTCACTTAACCCTTTTTTGCCTCAGTTTCCTCATCTTTTAAATGAGCTGGAGAAGGAAATGGCAAACCACTCCAGTATCTTTGCTAAGAAAACTCCAAATAGGGTCAGGAAGAATCATCACAACTGAACAACAAAAGCTGAAAATAGCCACTAGAAAGAAAAAGTTAGTATGGAAAGAAATTGAGGTAGGGGTGTGTGTGTGTGGATACAAAGCCCCAAAACACATTCACCACATTTATCTATATAACTTGGACCTATGGGATGTAGGGGAATAGAACAGCAACATGTCATTCAAATTTAGTCATGGGTGGTATCTCCTAAGTTGGTTTTTTTTTCTCTTAAAAAATATTTTTGGTGAAGAGAATTTACCTTTATGTGGTTTCCTCTCTTCAAAATAAAGCTCCACTCTTTCTTAAGTACTAAAAAATATTTATCGATTACTTAATCTGTGCCTAGCCTTATATTTGGTATGAGGTAGCACAAAAGTAGTGTAAGACACAATCCCTACCAGCAGGGAGGCCACAGCTGAGTTGGGGAGTGATGATAGCACACATAAAACATTTAGTGAATGAGATGAATTGTTAAGTAACCTGCCTTGGTCAGACCACTTCTGAATCTTCCAATCTGGCTACTTTGTTTTAGGAAGGACACTGACAAACTAGAGTGTGTCTTGAGGAGTGTGACCATGATGGTGACGGGATTAGAGCCCTAGCCATATACAGGTCTATTAAAAAGACTGGGGATATTTAGCCCAGAGAGGATGTGGTGAGGACAAGGGGTGAAAGAAGATGAGAAACCTTCAGGAATCTAAAGAGCTGTCATGTGCAAGATAGATTAGACTTGTTTTCTTTGACCCCAGGAGGCAGAACTAGCAATAGGTAGAAGACAGAAAGAAACAAAATTCAGCTTAATGTATCTTCCGAACAATTGGAGCTATTCGAAAGGGGGATGCGCTGTCTCAGGATGCAGCATGTTTTCTATCATTGGAAGTCTTCAAATGGACACTGGATGATTACTTGTCAGAGACATTGCTGAAAGGATTTATGTCTTTGATGTCTCTTCCAACTCTGATATTGTGTGGCTCTGTAAAAATAATGTTATGTATGTGTAACACATATATTGTCTTACATATAAGAGCATTATAGATTGACATTATGAAGTATTGAGTTATTTAATATAGGTAGAGAGTAAGCTAATATGTGTAGGAAGCATGAATAAGGAGAAAAGTCCCCAGGACTTCAGTTCCCAAGATGCTTAGGAAAAATTCCTTGGATATTTTCAAAAATGTTACATGTCTGGAAATAGGGTAGGATCAATCGAAGCCTTCAGAGAGAAGAAACCATACTATAAGTTCACTGTCAAGAAATACAACTAGAAGATAAGCAACTAGACGGAGCAGAATCAAGATGGTGGAGTAGAAGTAACAATCAGCCAATCTCCCCCAACATTCCCCTCCAAACAACTTTAAAATTGCTCCTAATAGACAAAATTCTGTAGTTACAGAGCCAACCAAAGGTCAGGGTGAGAGACTTATTCCAGCCCAAGATAGGAGGTCAGCAGGAGAGGTCTGTGCCCGCAGGGTGGGGGGTGGCCCAGAGTACACACAATAGCAACACCAGTGGTGGGCTTTAGAGGTAGCCATGACAGTGGCAGCAACAGCTTCCGGAGTTCTCAACCCAGAGACAGTAAGGAGATTGGACAACTGCTCAGAAAGAGATTATGGGGACCCTTTAGTGGCATGGGGTACAGCTGGTACAGATTGACAACTCTATTGCCCATACTCAGTTTGGGTTGCAGTTCTGAGTCATAGTTTCAAGGTGGAGAGGAGTGCTTGTGGTTGGTCACAAGGGAGCAGGAGTCCTGGTCACAATTCCAAGGCAGAGAAGAGCACTAACACTTGTGGCTGTAGGAAAGCAGGAGCCCTTCCTGGGTAAAGACCAGAGCACAGATTAGGGGAGGAGTGACCATACCACTACTCAGATAACACCACCTTAGAAGCACCTAAAACTTACAGACTCCCAGAGCTAGCTCTGAAACATCAACAGGACAAAGCCTGAAGCTTGGGACATTGTCTCCCCACCCCCACGTGAGCAGAGCCAAACTTTAACATAAAATTCAAAATCAAGAAATAGGCTAGGGAAATGAGCAAAAAACAAGAAAACCTCAAAGAAAAAAAATGCTAATTGGACACAAGCCCAACAACAATTCCTGGGAAGTTAAAGAAAGAGATGAGTGGTAAAGGAAAAATTGAGAAAATAAGTGAAAGTGATGCAAGAAAATTATGAAAAGGAAATTAAAAGCTGGGTAAAAGACACACACACACACACACACACACACACAAATGCTGAAGAGAATTATATCTTAAGAAACAGAAGTTGGCCTAATGGTAAAAGAAGAACAAAAAGTCACTGAAGAAATAACTCCTTAAATAGTAGAATAGGCTAAATGGAAAAATAAAAGAGGTATAAGAGCTTACTGAAGAAAATAATTTCTTAAAAATTAAAATTGGGCGAGTGGAAGCTAATGCCTTCATGAGACATCAAGAAACAATAAAACAAAGTCAAAAGAATTAAAAAATGGATGAAAATGTGAAATATCTTATTGGAAAAACAACTGACGTGGAAAACAGATCAAGGAGAGATAATGTAAGAATTGTTGGACTACTTGAAAGCCATGATCAAAGAAAAAGCCTAGACATCATATTTCAAGAAACTGTCAGGGAAAACTGCCCCAATATCTTAGATCCAGAAAAAGATAAAATTGAAAGAATTCTCCAATCATCTCCTGAAAAAGATTACAAAATGAAAACTCCTGGGAATATTAGAGTCAAACTCCAGAGCTCCCAGGTCAAGGAGAAAATACTGTAAACAGCCAGAAAGAAATGATTCAATATTGTGGAGCCACAGTCAGGATCACACAAGATTTAGCAGCTTCCATATTAAAGGAGCAGAGGGCTTGGAATGTGATATTCTGGAAGGCAAAAGAGCTAGGACAGGGATGGGGAACCTGCAGCCTGGAGGCCACATGTGGCCTTCTAGGTCCTTGGGTATGACCTTTTGACTGAGTCCAGGTTTTACAGAACAAATCCTTTTATTAAGGGAAGTTGCTCTGCAAAGTTTGGATTCAGCCAAAGGGCCATACTTGAGGATCTAGAGAGCCACATGTGCTAGGATTACAACCACAAATTACCTATTCAGTAAATCTGAGTACAATTCTCTGGGAGGGAAATGGATATTTAATGAAATAGAGGACTTTCAAGCACTCCTGATTTAAAAAAAAACAGAACTGAATGCAAAATCTAACATTCAAACACAAGACTCAAGTCAAAAACTAAGTCAAATTTATAAAAATAGGAGCCATTCTCCAATTGATAAGCGGTCAAAGGATATAAATAGACAGTTTTCAGAAGAAAAAATCAAGGATATCTATAGTCATGAAACAATGCTCAGCCATTATTGATCAGAGAAATGAAAATTAAAACAACTCTGAGGTATCAGCTCACACCTATCAGAAATTATAAGTGCTGGAGGAGATAAGGGAAAATAGGAATACTAGTGAATTCTTGGTAGAGTAGTGAACCAGTCCAACCCTTCTGGAGAACCATGTGGAACTATACCCAAAAGGCTATACAATTGTGCATACCCTCTGACCCAGCAATACCACTACTAGGTCTGTATCCTAAAGAAATCAAAGAGGAAGGAAAGGGACCCATATGTGAAAAAAAAAAGTTTGCAGTAGCTTTTTCTGTTGTGGCAAAGAATTGGAAATTAAGAGGATACTCATCAGTTGGGGAATGGATGGACAAATTTGAGGCATATAATTGTGATGGGTTACTATAGTGCTATAAGAAATGTCAATAACAGTGGTTCAGAAAAACATGGAAAGACCTATATGAATTGATGCAAAGTGAAGTGACTAAAACCAGGAAATCATGCAATATGGGTGATCCACTATGAAAGACTTAGCTACTCTGATCAAGACAATGATCCACGACAATTCCAAAGGATTCATGATGAAAAGTACTACCCACTTCCAGAGAGAGAACTGATGTACTCTGAGGGCAAATTGAAATATAATTTTCTCACTTTATTTTTCTTGCTTTTTAATGATTTGGCTAATATGGAAATATGTTTTGCATGATTTCACATGTGTAATTGATATGCTGTTCACCTTCTCAGAAGGTATGTGAGGGGCAGGAGGCAGGAAAAAATTTAGAACTCAAAAAAATTTTTTTAAAGAATACATTTTTTTAAAAAGTGAAGAGAAAAAGAAATTCACCAGGGAATAGAATCTTGCCATGAAATTTTACTACCCAAGCAAAATTTGAAGTCTAAGTACAATATATCACTGCTTGAGAAGCCCTGCATATCAAATAGTTGAAAGACTGGGAAATACACTTAGTCTACCAGAATAGCCCCAGAGAGTAACTGGGGTCCTGCAAAGAGGATATATCTCAATCATCTTTTGACTGTAAAAGAGTTCCTTGGATACCTAAAGGACAAGAACGTAGAATTGGGGAAATTGACTCTGAGAAGGGCCTATCCTTCATTCTGAGACAGTTGGCACTAGAGGATGGTCTATACTCAGAGCATCCAGATCACAATTCATATGATAAGGAAATGGCATGTTAGTATTTTCTTAAGGATTGAAGATTGCCCAGACAGAATTGAAAGAATTGAATCCGTAGGCCACATCTTTCCCACCTAAAAATTCATCTATGTTGACTCTAAGGAAATGGAAGCTGTCTAAAGAGCCTAATAACAATGGTCAAGCTGGGTCATCCATGGATTCATGATTAATACCAGAAGCCAGAGGAATTGAGGATACCAAGAGCATATAATTGACTATAGGTTGAAAAAGAAATGCTAAGACTATTTGGCCATATACAAGACAGATATATGATTCCCTAGGGGTAATAGATGGTTATATATACAGACAGATTATTCCCATTAATAAATTTTATGTAATTTCAATAGGTGCTATTATATATGGCTGTTATGTACTATGTACTTGTGATAATTGCCTTTGATTGCAATATATACAAAAGGTGTTTATGATGGTGGTTAGAACTGTTCCAATGTAACAGGAGAGATTTGTAGGGTCTGTAATTTTTTTTTCCTGAATAAAGAATGTAGTGAGCATGACCTGGAAGACTTCCTAAAATTTTAGGTTCCATGATACTTGGGGATGACCAAACACGACTCTTTAGAACAAATTTCTTGGATTACATCTCTGAAAATGCTGTATGTTGAAGGCAAAGCAAGACAACAAGCATTTATTAAGCTCTTACTATTTACCAGGCACTGTGCTCAGCACTGCAGATAAAAATACAAGCAAAAAAGAAAGCCAATTCCTGCCCTTGAGGAGTTTACAGTCTAATGAGAAAAGACGACACAATTTGGAAGCTTAAAGAGAATAGTGGGACTTATCTAGGTGAAGGCATGGTGTCATTCCCATGGTCCAGGAAGTCAAAAGCAGAGCAGGGAAGGGAATGAAAGTTAGTCAGCCTTAGACTCTCTCCAAAATGGAGGCCCTGGAAGAGGACCAGTGAGAGAAGGGGGCTAGCATGACTGATAGATATTCCAGATTCAGAGGGATGTTCCAGGGCAAGACTGATGCTGAGGCATGGCATTAGTCTGGAAACTCAGAAACAGAACAAGGAGAGGAGTGAAATGGATGCATAGCATCACCTAGCAAGAATTCTCATTGGTAGGCAGTATTCCGAAGTGGGGCTAGGCTTAAAAATGTGAGTCGGTAAGAGGGAGCCATGTGAGAGTGAGCAGAGAGAATGGGCAAGCTGTCTGCTTTAATTGGAATGAGGATAGAAATGGAGCCATTCTGAGCTTAATGCTTGCCATGGTGGTCCTATATCTAGGATCCTAGAGACCTGAAAGTCAAGAAATCAACACTTGTCTAGCTTGCCCCAAGGGGCTTCCACAGAACTCCCTAAGGCTTGTTACCACAGAGCAAGGAGTCCCTCCTGATATCCAGGGGGAGACTGAATCATAATCCCTCTGTAGCCATTAAGGCTGCACTCATTTGTATTTGAGGGCAGAAATTATCCTACTACCTCTAGGTTCTCTCTTATTATGCACATTCTTTCTGAAGGTTTTAATTAATTGCTTTTGTTACAGGATTGGTGGCTCCTGTCATGACAGTACCATGTGTTGTATCAGCACTGGTTCAGGCCATAATTTACATAACTGATTATCCAAAATGGCCAAACTGAACTTGAGAAAAATAGCAAGGAGATCCAGAAGCAGAGTTTCTAGAGACTCTTAGGAAACAGTCACCACATAATATTGTGCTAATTGTGTGGTGCAGACAATAAGTACAAAAGGAATAAAGAGAACATGGACTGATTTTGGAAGAAAAGGTGTCATCAATGAGGTTGTTCTTGAACTGAGGTTTTAAAAGCTTTAGTATGTGGTTGAGGAGTTGGAAAAGTGAGGAAACTGAGGTCAGGGAGAAAGAATATAAATTGGAGAGGAGCAAGATAAAGGCACTGAGGCAAGAGAGAAAATGGTCTATGTGGAAAGTTAAAACCCAACTGGAGCACAACTTAAATATAGCAAAAAAGGTGTTTTCTAAAGTAAGCTTTAATCACAATGATATGATGAATTTTTGATGTTTCTCATCATGTAATCAAGCCCCAAAGTGTGTAAGTTCCCCTTAAAATGTTTATGAGCAACTTAAAACTCCTAAGGCTTTGATTAGGAGCACTAGAGGGTGTGTAGAACTAGATAGAAAGGTGACCACGGGTTAATTCAGAAACTCCTAAGACCTCTTCAAAAACTAAAACTCTGCTCAAGCAAAAACATACATAAATATTTCTTCATTTAATCAGATCAGATACCCTTGTTGTTTAATCTGCTAGGAAAACTGACAAGAAAGAATTTACCCTAAAAGTATTCCTGAGCCAGAGGAGACTTTGTGCAGATCACCTAAGTCAAAATCCCTTCAAGGAAGGGACATGAGGTTAGCATCTCACCAATAAAGGGCTGAATTCCACATGTCTTATTTATCAAAGGACAGGATTTATCCCTAAAGAGTAGTCACTTCAATGCAAGCTTCAATAAAATGATCTGTTCCAGAGCATCAGGCCTTGGCAAAATAAAATCTTCAAGTATTCTAGAATAGCTTTTATAAAAGGTAATAGAGTGATGTAGGGAAGTTTCCCACTCCCTTCATATTTTTATTTAATCTTTTAAATTATAAAGTGGGAAATAATAATAATTTTGGTCTTTGAATTTATTCCATAACTCTTTGGAATCTTTGTGATTAATTTGGATTTTTTTTCAGGGACGTTTTTGAAGAGAAAATACCTTCAACATTCACGAAGGCCCCTGGGAACTTGGTTGGCTGTTGTCCATGCTCAAAGAGGATTTAAATGACACCACTATGTCAGGGTCAAAGCATGCTGGGGTGGGGCCACCTCTGGCCCTCTAGGTCCTCAAGTGGGGCCCTTTGACCGAATCCAAATTCCTCAAGTTCCCCACCCTCGGTATGTGTGTCTGATTATAGCTGATCAAACCAATACAAGCTCAGAAGGCTCTACCACAGGTCAGGCACAAATAGTCCATTTGAATGTTTGGAGTGAAGATTTCTCTAAATTTGCGCATATGATGTTTCTTTTGAGTTACTGCAATTCTGCTTTGCTCATAGAGCATCTGACGTACCAAGCATATCTCATGATTGTTTTGCATTGCTTTGTTCTGGTCAGGACCTGCTATTTCATCAGGAGGGGAAAATCATAGTGTGGAACCTCCCTCCACCATTTCAGAGAAACTAAGAGGAGGACGAGCATTCCAGAAATGGGGGACTTCAAGAGAAAAAGTGCAGAGATAAAAGACGGTGTGGCCTGCTGAAGAGCTATGTGTAGTGGTCTCATAGATAGTGCAAAGGAGAGTAAAGAGTGAGAAGATTAGAAAGGTAAGAAGTGGCCAGGCTAGGAAGAGTGTAAATGCTGAAGCGATAGAGATAATATGGAGTCGCTGAACCTACGCTTTAGGAAAATCATTTTGGCAGCTGAGGACGGGTTAGAGAGGGAAGGGCAATCTACTGGGAGACTATTGCAAGAGGCCAGGCAAGAGATGACACTGAGTGCGTTGTATAAGTGGAGAGGAGATCTGCATGAGAGACACAAGATGTTCTATGATGATAGAAACGGCAGACTTGACAACAGATTGGACACGTAGGGCAAATGCAAATGAGAAGTTGAGGATGATCCTGAGGTTAAAGCCTGAGTAACTGGGAAAATATTGGTGCATGCAATAGCAATATGAAAGTTGGGGAGAAGATAGCGTGGGACAGAGGGTAGTGAGGAAGATGATGAGTTTTATTTTGGACGTACTGGGTTTGGATACCTGCCAGACACTCAATTTAAAAAGGTACAAAGGCCTTTGGAGAAGGGACTCATGCTCAGGAATGCTGTGAGGGCTAGGAATCATCTACACAGAGATGCTTATTGAACTCAAGAATGCTGAGGAGAAATCACAGAATTTGAGAATTGGAAGGGATCTCTTCATGGCCACCTAGTCCAATACATGCACAAAAAGATTCCTTACTCCTATATACCCAACGATTCTTGTCCAGCCTCTGCCTGAAGATCTCCAAAGGACTGGAGCTCTCCACTACCTGAAGAAGGTCATTACATTTTTGAATGGTTCTAATTGTTAAGAAGTTTTTTTTTCTGACATCAAGCTTAAATTTGCCTTTTTATTTTTTATGTAAATAGTACTGTATTTTTTCCCCAATTACCCGTAAAGATACTTTTCAACATTCATTTTTTATAAGATTTTGAGCTCCAAACTTTTTTCCCTCCTTACCACCTCTCCCCCTCCCCAAAGTGGACAGCAATCTGATATGGGTTATACATGTGCTATCATGTTAAACATATTTCCACATTAGTCATATGAAAGAAGAAACAGAACAAAAGGAAAAATACACACACACACACACACACACACACACACACAAAGTGAAAATAGTAGTCCTTGATCTGCATTCAGACTCCATCAGTTCTTTCTCTGGATGTGGATAACATTTTCCATCACGAGTCTTTTGGAATTGTCTTGGATCATCGTTTTGCTGAGAAGAGCCAAGTCTATCATAGCTGATCATCACACAATGTTCCTGTTACTGCGTACAATGTTCTCCTGGTTCTGCTCACTTCACTCAGCATCAGTTCATGTAAGTTTTTCCAGATTGTTCTGAAATCTGCCTGCTCATCATTAAATTTGCCCTTTTGTAACTTGCAACCACTTCCTTATATAGCTCTTTGAGCCTAAACAGAACAAATGTAATCCTCCTCCATGTGACATCCTTATAAATCACTAAAGACAGCTATCATGTGTACCCCAATCTTCTATTTTTCAAGCTAAATATGCCCATTTCCTTGAAATGATCTCCATATGTCATGAATGCAAGGAACTTCACCATTCTGGTTTGCTCTCCTCTAGACACTGTTAATCAATATCTCTCTTAAACTGTGGTGACCAAAATAGAATGCAATGCTTCAGAAAAAGGTGTAACAAGGGCAGAATTTAGTAGGTTTATCACTTCCCTGTTCCTGGAAATCTGAGGCAGGTAGATAGTGTGGTGGATAGAGTGCTGGGCCTAGAGTCAGGAAGACCTGAATTCAAATCTGTCTTCAAACACTTACTAGCTGTGTGACCCTGGGCAAGTGATTTACCCCTGTTTGCATCACTTGCTCATCTGTAAAATGAGCTGGAGAAGGAAATAGCAAAACTACTCCAGTATCTTTGCCAAGAAAACCCCAAATAGGTCACAGCATTGGAAGCAACTAAAAAAACAATTCAACAAAATTCCTGAAATCTATCCCGCTCTTAATTTAGCTCAAGCTAACATTAGCTTTTTTGGCTTCTATATCACACTGCTGACTCATTTTGACCTTGTAGTTTACCACCCCTAGATATTTTTCAGAACAATTGTTGTCCAACTATGCCTCCACTCATACTTATGAAGTTGATTTTTTGGTATCCAAGTGTAATTCTTTACATTTACATCTACTGAATTTCATCTTACATGATTCAACCTAGTGATGCGCCTACTTAGCTGCTTTTAGATCCTGACTCTATCTTCCAGTGTGTTAGCTATCCTGCCCAGCATTGTGTCACCGGCAAAGTTGATGAACATGCCACCAGTTCAAGTACAGATCCCTGGGGTATTCCACTGGCACCTCCTACCATGGTAACATTCATCTATTAATAACAACTCTTTGAATATGGCCCTCCATCCACTTCCAAATTCTGATCCTATTATTGTATAATCCATATTTCACCATTTTCTCCAGAAGAATAGTATGATATCCTTTATTGAAAGCATCACTTAAGTCTAGGTAAACTCACTACATCTACTAGCTTAATAATACTGTCAGAAAAAAGGAATGTGATTCAGTTGGCATGCTCTGTTATTGATGAAGCCATACTGCTTCTTTGTAATCACCATTTCCCTTTCTAGATGTTTGACAACATCTATTTAATGACCTGTTATAGAATTTCTCTAGCAATCACAGTGAGGCTCAAGGGCCTATAGTTTTTAGATTTCATATAAAAAAAATCAGGACATTTGCCGTTTTCCAGGTGTGTGGGACATTTTCTGTTTTCCATGATCTTTCAAATATTAATGACAGTGGCTCAGCTGTCACAGCTGCCAGTTCTTTTGACTTGAGGATATAGTTCTTTTGGGCAGGTAACTTGAATTCATTGACGGCAGTTAGGTTCTTTTTTACTATCTCCTTAATTATTTGGGTATTAATTCCATTTTAATCATTTCTGTTCTGTAATTTCCAATGTAATGTCATTCTCCTTTGCAGACAAATATGAAAAGATAAGATTTGAGCAGCTCTGCCTTCTCTTTTCAGTTACTATCATCCCACCCACCACAAGCAAAGGTTATATCACTTCTTTTATCTTCCTTTTTCTCCCACTATTTTCCGTGTTGTTTAGTTGATTACTCGCATCTGACTCTTCATAAAACCCCATTTAGGGTTTTCTTGGCAAAGATGCTGGAGTGATTTGCTATTTTGTTCTCCAGTTCATTTTCCATAGGAGGAAACTAAGGCAAACAGGTTTAAGTGACTTGCTCAGGGTCACGCAGCTAGTGTCTGAGGCCAGATTTGAACTCACGTCCTCCTGACTCCAGGGCCAATACTCTATCCACTATGCCACCTAGCCACTCCAACTGTAGGTTTAAACAAAAGTAGTCCTTTTGTTGTCCTTAGTTTCTTTCACTGGCCTCAGCTCCTTCTGAGATTTAGCATTCTTATCACTGTACAGAACTCTGATAGACCCTTATATCCATCCTCAGTCACATGGCCTTATTTCCATCTCGTCTACAGTACTTTTTTTTTAATGGTTACTTGTCATAGAGGTTCCCATCAATTCCACCCTCAGCAAATTGTTTCTTCCTGTTAGCATGAATTAGACTGAAAATATAATTTCCTCTTTTTGGTTCCTTTACCTTCTGAAGGATGAAATTTTCATTACAAGAGGTTAGGGAATTGTTAACTGTTCTGTTTTTCGGCAGAAAGCTCCAAAAGATTTCTGGATGACTGAAGTTCCTGATCACTACTAAATCACATCTTTCTACCAGGTCTGTAATTTGTTTGCCATGCTTCTCATCTATTTTCTCTTTCTGTCCAGGTGGTCTGTAGTATTCTCTGAAGAAAAAAAATCACTCCTGTTTCTCCCTCCTTTGACCTTCACCCAAATAATGTCCATCATATTTCCTCCCCCCAGTTCCTAGGTTTCCTTTCATGATTACACCTTTTTAATGTACAGTGCTCCTCACTTTTGCCTTTTCTGTTTCTTTTTAATAAGAAATATGCATCAAAAGCCATAGGCCAGTCATAGGATTCATCCCATGAAGCCGCAGTGATACCTCTGAGGTCAAATTTGCCCTCTTGAATTAGAGCCCTGGGTTCTTCTTTGTTGTTGATTCAAAGAGCCTAGATGCCAGGCACTCTGCTACAGGTCTAAGGATGCAAAGAAAAGAGAAAGAGTCTCTCCTTCAAGCTGACATTCTTTCATAGATATGCAGATATACATATTTCATCATATGCAGAAGTAAGTACATATATAATAAATGAATTATAATTTGGGCTGGAAGACATTAGCAGTTGTGGTGACCAGGAAAAGCTTCATGCAAAAGGTGGTACCCAAGCTGAGTCATAGATTTCTAAGAGGCAGAGATAAGGAGGGGATGCATTTCAGGTATGTTGGAACATCATCCAGTACAAAGGCACAGAAGATAATTTATGGAGTATCAAAGGGAAGAAAAGCAACACAGACAATCTGGCCAAAAGATATTGTATAAAGGTTAAGATTGTGATGCCAACATGGCATTTTTGTGGAGATATTCATCAGGCAGTTAAAGATGCAGGTCTGGAACTCAGGAGAGAGTTTAGGGCTCCAGATGTAAATATGGTTGTCACCTGAATAAATATGATCATTGAACCCAAGGGTGTGGATAACAACTCAAAGAGAGAGTGTAGAGATGGGGGGGTGGGGGTGGGAAAGATAAGTGGGCACAGCTGTATGAGCACAATGCATACTGTTTTTACATAACTTCTATGAAATAAATCTGCCCCACTGAATTAGACAACCTCAGAACAGTATGCAGTTTGATAGCCACACTCTATCTCCAAACAAGCCTTTGCATTAGAAGAAAACCATGGTGCTAGCAGCTAAATTCCATTTTCAGTACAGATACCCAGCTCTCATTTCATATAATAAGCGGACAAAAGCGCTGTCTGGATATAAACCCCAGGGCTTTCTCCTATACCTTACTTTGAGTCATGTCATCTCGAAGATATCAGATGAAGAATTGAACTGAAAAATAGGTCTCTGGTCGTAAAACTTTATGATTGCTGTCAGTTATCATGATGAGTCGTTTTAGTTGGGGAGGCTATTAGAATGCTCCTGGGAAATCCTCTGGCTTTCTGGGCAGCAGCTTTATTTATTTTGTTTTGGTCAGAGCATGCACTAGTCTAGGAGCAACCATTTCTACTAGTTAGGAAGAAAAACCATTTATCATTTGAAATAAGATCACAAAATGGTACTACTGTCTGTTCCTTGAACCCCTTGACCAGTTTTTGGGTGGCTGGTAAAAACAGGTTCAGTGTTTAATTTTGTCATTCATGGTATAGCTTAAAGAATGAACATATGAAAAATAATTCATTAAGCAGATAATTGATTAAGAGAGGCAGTCTCTACCTTTCATCAATTTGCATTCTAATAAATGAAGACAATATATACAGGAGTGTGGTATCTAGGGAAGGGAGTTTTGGAGTGGGAAATCACAGGGTTAGAAAGTTTGCATCCTAATAAATGGAGACAACACATTTAGGGGTATGGAATTTAAGGAGGAGAGTTTTGCGTGGCAGTAATAGGAATGGTGAGTAAAGCCACTGAGCAATCCACTGACCTGCCTTTTTTTTTTCCAGAAATAATGTCAATGTTAATTTGATTATATTCACAGAATAAGAGATGAAAAACAGCAGTTCGGTGGCAGGGTTCTTATGGATAGCATGACAGAAAGATTTGTAGGATGAAGTATTAGTGATTATAGGTGTTTTTGTGTTTGAACTGTACGTGAGGGGCTCATTTGCCCCTTCAATTAAGGGAAAACACTTACCATTTGTCCTTCCTTCCACTTCTTTTTTCCCTCATCTTGCTCCCAGAAAAGTGGGTTTGCTAAAACTTAAGGTCCATCTCTAGAAGCATTTTGTAAAAAAACAAAACAAAACCCAGTTATAAAATATAAGAACAAAACAAAACAAAACAAAAAGCCCTTCAGTGCCTACCTATCACCTCCTAAATAAAGTATGAAATTCTTTTCCTGGAATTTAAGACTCCACCATCTCTCTCACACTAGACCCCTTCACATCCCCCTTAAGAGATTACAAGCTCTTTTCATGCAAGATCTGACTTATTTTGTCTTTGTGCCCCTACCCCCTGTTGGGGTGCTTTGCATATAGTCAAATTCAATTAATAAAAACATGTTGAATTAAATCAAATGTGCAGAGATAAATCAAAAGTACAAAAATAAGATTGGAAGCATGTATTTATATTATACCTTGACTTTGTTACTTTTCCCCATGCTTCTAATAGAGAAAGATTTTTAAAAAGTAGTGATTTTGTGACACTCATTGGGACTAAGACCACATTCTGTCATCCTTATTATCAAAAAGTTATACCTTGCATAGGTATATCACTCAACTTTCAGGACCTAGCAAGCTAAGATGTGGACAACATATGAAGACAATAAGCAACAGAATCAAGTCGATGAATCACTATTTAAATTCAAAATATGGTATCTTATCAATTATCTATTGAGGCAGCTAGATGGCTCAGTGGATTGAGTGGTAGGCCTAGAATAAGAAAGGCCAGAGTTCAAATATGGCCTCAGACGTTTATTAGCTGGCTGACCCTAAGCACGTCACTCAACCTCTGTTCACCTTAATCTATTGGAGAAGGAAATGGCAAACCACTCCTGTATGTTTGCCAAGAAACCCCCATGTACAGTGTGATCCACGGGGTCACAAAGAGGCAGGTATGACTGAATGACAGAACATCAACAAAAATATTATCTATATGATAGTCAAATGAAACTGAGAGGCAGTGTGTTATAGAGGATAGTTGGGTCCACTTCTGGCTCTACTACAGACCAGCTGTATGGAACTGGGAAAGTCACAGCTCTTTAAGGCTAAAAGTTCCAAAGCAGGGAAACAATCTAGATGAGTAAGGGGAACTTCATTCTATGTTGGAGAGCTGTTGGAAAAAAATATTCCCATTAATACACCGTTGGTGCAGCTGTAAAATGCTGTGATGCTGCTGCTGCTAAGCAATTTGTGATTATGCTAATAAAGTGATTAAAATGCCCATATACATTGACACAGGGCAACCCATTGCTAGGCACATACTCTAAGGAGGTCAAAGACAGAAAGAAAGGCTCCATATATGCCAAAATATGTTGTGGCTCAGTCATTTCAGCTGTGGCCAACTCTTCATGACCCCATCATGGTTTTCTTGGCAAAGATACTAGAGTGGCTTTCCATTTCCTTTTCTAGCTCACTTTATAGATAAGGAAACTGAGGCAAATAGGGTTAAGTGACTGGCCCAGGGTCACACAGCTAGTAAGTGTCTGAGGCCACATTTGAACTCAGGTCTTCATGACTCCAAGTCCAGTGCTCTATCCACTGCTCCACCCAGCTATATGGTCAATAGATAGGATCAAAGATTGGGAGCTTGTAAGGCACTCCAGAGCCCATCTCATCTTTATTTTAAATATAATAACCTGAAACCAGACAAGCTTAGCCACTTTCCCAGAGTTACAGAGGCATAATTTTAGGTGGCGGAAATGGGATGTCAATCAATCAATCGAAAAATAAATGTTTATTAAGTACCTACTCCATGGCAGGCATTTCGCTAAGTTGGGTCCCCTGAATGTAGATCTAATATTTTTTCACCTGTGCCATATTGACTGTCATATTCAGCAAGTCTCCATTATGGGCAAATCTATGCAGAAAAGCTGTGTGCTGGGTGCTAATGACATAAGATATGTGCTTGAATGATTGAGACAACAGATTAGTGTGGCCTTTTAATCTTTTAAGAAAAACACCTTTATTAGAACAATTAACATTAAACAGCTGGATAAAGCAGATAATATAATATATTTAGACATAAAGTACCTTTTAGCTTGAAAATTCTAAGTATGATTCTATTAGCACTTGACAATTTGGGTGTTATCTTTGCCACAAATCCTTAAATTGTCCTTTATCAGTTTATTTTTAAATGTTAATCTTCCTTATAGCTCCTGATTACAATGCTGTATAATTTAACCTGAATCTTAGCTTGATGTCAAAACTCTCCTAGGCTTTTTGTTGTTGTTGTTGTTGTTTTTTATCACTCCAGGCTTCAAGCTAGTTTGACTACCCAAGTTTCTCTCCAAAGCTGTAACTAGCAGTTTGAGCAATTCAGTTAGGACAGGGAGTCGACCCTGAGACACCTCTAAGAAGCTTCTAGAAAGGCTGGTACCCGGGTGCCAGGGAGCTGATTAGTAGGGTGGGACTGGCCTTAGGGGAGCTCACCCAAGGTGTAGCACCACAGTGGGGGAGATGCAACCATCTGGTAGCTTCCCATTTCCAACTACTTAATTATTCTTGATAACCAGATGCTAAGTTTGGTCGTGTTGAAGGAGTACAAGTACTGCCAGTACCTTCTAAATTCTGGCACCTAAAGGAAAGTCTCTCTTGCCCTATCCTAGTTCAGCTTCTGGTCATGGTGTCTCTGTTTTGGGCAGGGCAGTAGTTTCACCATGGCTAGACCCTTGAGTTAAGCAAAAAGAAAGGTATTAGTTTGATTCTCATTCACCCCGAAAGATCTCATTGGGCACTTTATGCTCTTCTATCTTTTTTTTTTTTGGTCTTCCCATGGGAAATACAAAGCTTTTATCTCTAAACTTATTCTGTAGTTTTTCAGTCATGTCTGACTCTTTGTGACCCCATCTGGGGTTTTCTTGGCAAAGATACTGGAATGGTTTGCTATTTCTGTCTCATTTTACAGATGAGGAAAATGAGGCAAACAGGGGTAAGCTTGCTCAGGGTCACACAGTTAGTAAGTGTGTGAGGATGGATTTGAACTTATGAAGATGAAATTCCAAGCCCAGGGCTCTATCTACTGTGCCACCTCAAAAAGAAAATATCAAAAGCCATAACCCACTTCCTTCTAACTTTAGGAAATTTCTTACTAATTTACCTGGGAATGTTCATTCATTCTTTCATTTATCTATCTATGACTTCTGCTTCCAGGAGCCAAGATGGTGGAGTTAAAAAAGTAGTCTCTCTTACCCTCCCCATCAACCTCTGAAAGCCCAGAAAATATTGCCCCAGGAAAAACCATGGAAAGCTGAACAAAGAGAAAGAAGGGGAGCAGCAGAGCAGCAGCCCAGGTAGCTTGAGGGATTAATGACAAAGGACCCTCTTCCCCTGGGGAAAAGGGAGCAGTACACAATGGGAGGCCTCTCAGCAAGCTAGCAGAAAGCCCCACTTTAGCACACCAAGAGGAGATTCTGAAACCCAGGCGGTGGAGCAGGCAAACACCAACACCTAGACCTCCGAGTGCCTCAGTGAGGGCAGGGGAACTGGTAGAAACCAGCTCAGAAAACCACCAGTGCCTCTGCATTCTACAATAAACAGGTCTCCCAGTGCCTCAGCAAAAATGAGGGAAGCAGCACAACAAAGGGCCCCAGATGAATAAACACCCTGTAACATCCATCTGAAAGGAGCTGAAGAAAGTGAAAGGAAAGGAAAAGCAGGCAACCTAGAGTTGCCCTAGAGTTCCAGTCTTGATGATTGCAGCCCAATACCAGGTAAGCTGCCAGAACCCTACAGCCTCCAATTGCCAACATCAGAGGCCCCAGCACAGAAAGCCAGTGACCAAGACCTAGGCTCCCAACACAAGAAGCTTAGGTCAGTGCCCTCTGCTCCCCAGCAGGAGAGCTCAATCCCTTTAAAGGCCAGGGAATAAGGAAACACTGTGAGCAAAGAGAAACTTAACATAGATTTGTATTATGAGAACAGTGAAGATCAAGGTAGAAATTCTGAAGAGGACAACATTGTCAACAAACCCACACCTGGAACCTCACAAGGAAATATGAACTGGTCTGAAGCCCAAAAGCCTTCTTAGAAGAGCTCAAGAAGGATTTTAAAAGTCAAATAAGAGAGGTAGAAGAGTCCTTAAAAAATACAACTGGCCAACTGGAAAAAAAAAGTACACTGAAGAAAACAAGTCCCTAAAAAATGCAATTGGCCAACTAGAAAAAAAGTACACTGAAGAAAACAAATCCCTAAAAAATACAATTGGCCAAATGTGGAAGGAGGTACAAAATCTAACAGAAGAAAACAATTTGTTAAAAATTAGAATTGGGCAAATGGAAGCTAATGAATATATAAGAGAGCAAGAATCAGTCAAACAGAAACCAAAAAAAATGAAAAAAATAGATGAAAACATAAAATACCTCACTGGTAAAGCAATGGACCTGGAAAATCAGTCCAAGAGAGACAATTTAAAAATTATTGGTCTACCTGAAAATCACAATGAAAAAAAAGAGGCTGGAGAGTATCTTTCAGGAACTCATAAAGGAAAATTGCCCTGAGGTCCTAGAACTAGAGGGTAAAATAGCCATAGAAAGAATCTACCAATCACCTCCTGAAAGAGACCCCAAATTGAAAATGTCAAGTAATAGAATAGCCAAATTCCAAAATTACCAGGTCAGAGAGAAAATACTGCAAGCAGCCAGAAAGAAACAATTTAAATATCATGAAACCACAGTCAGGATTACACAGGACCTTGTAGCTTCTACATTAAAAGACCACAAGGCGTGGAACATGATATTCTGTAAGGCAAAGGAGCTTGGATTACAACCAAGGATCAACTACCCAGCGAAAACGAGCATGACCTTTCAGGGGAGGAGATGGCTATTCAATGAAACAGGGGGATTCCAAACCTTCCTGATAAAAAGACCAGAGCTCAAAAGAAAATTTAATCTTCAAGTGCAAGACTCGAGAGAGACATAAAAAGGTAAATGGGACAGAAAGATACAATATGTTATTAATAAGGGCAAACTGTTTACATTTCTACAAGGGAAGATGACACTTGTAACTCTTGAGAATTGTATTGTTATTACACCACGTTAAAGGAGTATACATAAAGGGGTGCATATAAGTTGGCTTTGATGTAATGATAAAAAAAAAATCTAATCAAATGGGTTAAATGGATCCAAGTAAGTGTATTAATCTGATCTAAGAAAATGTACTGAGAAAGAAGGAGGCAGACAAAGGTAAATTATATCACAGGAAAAGACACAAAAACCTATTACAGCAGAGGGAAAAAAGGGAGGGATATAAGCATTGTTTGAACCTTACTCTCATCAGATTTGGCTCAAGAAGGGAATAACATAATCAGTTAGGTATAGAAATCTAACTTGCCCTATAGGCAGTAGAAGGGGAAAGAAAAGGGAGGGGGGATAGAAGGGAGGGAAGAAGCAGTAAGAGCAAAGGGGAAGAAAAAGGAAAGGACTAATGGAAGGGAGGAGGGACTGAGAGAGGCGGTGGTCAAAAGCAAAACACTAGTGAGGTGGGAAAAGGAGAAAGGAGAAAAAAAGCATAAATCGCGGGGTGGGGGGGAGAAAGGATGAAGAGAAAGACACATAGTAATCATAACTGTGAATGTGAATGGGATGAACTCTCCCATAAAATGGAAGTGAATAGCAGAATGGATTAAAAACCACAATCCTACAATATGTTGTTTACAAGAAACACATTTGAAAAAGGGTGACACACAAGGTAAAGGTAAAAGGCTGGAGTAGAATATATTATGCTTCAGCTGAAGTAAAAAAAAGCAGGGATAGCAATCCTGATCTCAGACAAAGCAAAAACAAAAATAGATCTTATCAAAAGAGATAAGGAAGGAAACTACATCCTGCTAAAAGGCACCATAGACAATGAAATAATATCATTTCTAAATATATATGTACCAAATGGTGTAGTATCTGTATTCTTAGAGGAGAAGTTCAGGAGTTATAGGAAGAAATAGACAGCAAAACTATACTACTGGGGGGCCTCAACCTCCCCCTCTCTAAACTAGATAAATCTAACCACAAAATAAACAAGAAAGAAGTTAAGGAGGTGAATAGAACATTAGAAAAGTTACGTATGATAGACCTCTGGAGAAAACTGAATGGGGATAGAAAGGAATATACTTTTTTCTTGGCGGCACATGGCACATACACAAAAATTGACCATGTACAAAGGCATAAAACCCTCACAATCTATTGCAGAAAGGCAGAAATATTAAATGCAACCTTTTCAGATCATGATGCAATAAAAATTATATGTAATGAAGGACCATGGAAAGATAGACTAAAAAATAATTGGAAAATAAATAATCTAATCCTAAAAAATGATTGGGTCAAACAACAAATAATAGAAGCAACCAATAACTTCATTCAAGAGAATGACAATAATGAGACAGTATAGCAAAACTTATGGGATGCAGCGAAAGCAGTTCTTAGGGGAAGTTTTATATCTCTAAATGCTTATATAAATAAAATAGAAAAAGAGAAGATCAATGAATTGGGCATACAACTAAAAAAAACTAGAAAAAGGAAAAATTAAAAATCCTCAAACATTTATCTGTCTATCCATCTATCTGTCTGTCTATCTATCTACCTATCTATCTATCTATCTATCTGTCTATCTATCTGAACACTCACGTCCTCTTACTCTATTTTAGACTGGGAGAAATTTGTTCCTGGTGCTTTTCTTCTCTCTTGCTACCCTTCTCGTTTTCAAGAAAACTCCACTGCCCTATCCCTGCCCCCTAACCACCAGCTGTCTTGCATCAATTGCTATTCATACTTTCTCAGGCTGGGAACTACCTACCTGATTTGTGGGAAAAGGTAAGCTTACCCGTTAAACATTTTGTGGTTAATTTTCTTTGGCAACTTGTTTTTCTTTCATATCCTGTGGCTCCATTTAAGTAAAAGTAGTTTACAGAACAACATTTTGAAAGATGAATTTATTTGGCTACTTTGAACAGAGAATTAAACTTTCATCATAGTCCTGGCTAGATTCAGAAAACAAATTAAGGGTGGAGATTGAAGTACCAAAAATCATTTTCAGTTAACCAAACCAAATGAGTATTTAAACAAGTCATGTCAACTTACTTTTACTTTTTGAAAACACAGCACTAGAGAGACAGGATACTGTTCATCTTTACAGGATCTACTGTACTAGATTTGAGTTTTAACGGCCTAAGATGACTCTTAAGTGAAATCTGTAAATGTGCCCAGAGGCAAATACATCACCTCTATTAGAGCATCGAGTAGGAACAGGGCCCTAGGCAATTGCCAGCTCCCAAGGATGTTATATTAATAGGACCAAAATAGTAATACCATCTTTCCACATGAGACTTCACCTCCTTTTTCGCTTCCTCCTCCCAACCCCCAGCTAAAAATGTAGCTTCCAACCTAGGAATCAGAGTGATTCTCTTACCAAAACAAAACAAAACACCCCAAAACAAAAAAACCCTATTTATTCACCTAACAATTAAGATTGCTATGCAATTCTTCAAAGTACTTTGCTCTTTCGAGCAGGGGTGTAACTCTTCAATTTGTCACTCTCTTAGGTTACATTTTATTGTTGTTTTTATATCTTTATGTCTTTTTTATATCTTTTATATCTTTTTATACCTTTTCCTCCTCCACTCATGCCTTGAGGCAGCCTAGTATCATGAAAAAAAAAAAGACCAAAAAATGACCTTATACTCAAAAGATGAGAATTCAAATTTTGCCTCTGACAACTGCTCCCCTTCCCTAGGGCTAGAGGGGCCTTTCCCATTAATTCCTCAAGCTACCTGGGCTACTGGACTGCCACTCCCCATCTTTCTTCTGGTTCAGCTGTTCCAGGGTTTTTCCTGGACCCAATATAGGTCACTTCATAACTCTGGGCTTCAAATTCCTCTCAGGGCTAGCTTAAATGATAACTAAGTTCCCTTAAAACTATCATAGATAGAGTTAGAAGGGATTTTGGAGGCCATGGGGCCAGTGCCATCATTTGACATATGAGGGAAATGACCTCAGGGAGGAAACTAACCAAAGGAAGTTAAGTGTCACACAAGTAGTCAATCAGTCAGTCAATAAGCATTTATTAAGTGCTCACTATATGCCAGGTACTGTGCTAAACGTGGAGGATAAAAAGAAGGGCAAAAACAACTCTTTGAAAGAGAAGTAAAAAAATTATATATGTAAGACATACAGTAAAAAGGGAAAGTTATCTCAGAGGGAAGGCACTAATAGGATGGGCTTAGGGATTCCAGGAAAGGCCTCCAGAAGAAGGTGGCATTTTTATCAATTAATCAATCAATAATTATTAAGCACCTACTAAATGCCAGGTATTGTGATAGCTGAGCCTTGAAAGAAGTCAGTGGGGAAAAATGAGGAGGGAGAACCTTATAAGCACTGGAGATGTCCAATAAAAAAGAGACAGTGGACAACCAGGGTATCATGCTAGAGGAACAAGAAAGCCAGTGTGGCTATACTGCAGAGCAGTGGTATCAACTCAAGTAGAATAGGATCTCTGAAACCTCAAATTAATATTATCTATGTTGCATTATATTTTGATTTATTTTGCTAAATATTTCCCAATTATATTTAATCTAGTTCTTTTTAAATATAAATTTATTATGTTCATTTAAAAAATTCAGTTCTGAATTTTCTCCCTCCACTCCCTCCTCCATATATTAAGAAGACAAGCGATATAATATCAATTATAGTTGTGAAATAATGCAGAACGTATTTCCATATTAGCATGCTGCAAAAAAAGCAAAAAAAAAGTTAAAATATTACACTTCAACTTGCACTCAGAATTCATCAGTTATCTCTCTGGAAACAGATATCATTTTTCATCATTAGTCCCTCAGAATTGTCTTGGCTCATTGCATTGAGTAGTGTAGCTAAGTTTTTCACATTTGCTCATCCTTACAATATTGCTGTTATTGTATACAATGTTCTCCTGATTCTGCTTACTTCACTTTGCATCAGTTTATTTAAATTTTGCCAGGTTTTTCTGAAACAATCCTACTCATCATTTCTTATAGCACAATAGTGTACTATCATAATCATATACCACAACTTGTTCAGCTATTCCCCAGTTGATGGGCATCCCCTCAATTTCTAATTCTTCCCTACCACAAAAAAGAGTGGCTATAAATATCTCTGAACATAATATTTGCATACATAAGTTCTTTTCCTTTTTCTTTGATCTCTTTGGGATACAGACTTAATAATGGTATTGTTGAATCAAAGTGTATGCACAGTTTTATAGCTCTTTGAGCATAGTTCCAATTTTTTTTCTCTAGAATGGTTGGACAAGTTCACAAGTCCACTAACAGTACATTAATGAGCCTATTTTTCCATATCCCTCCAGCATTTGTCATTTTCCTTTACTGTCATGTTAGCCAATCTGACAAGTATGAGGTGGTACCTCAGAGTTGTTTTAATTTGTATTCCTCTAATCAATAGTGATTTAGAACATTTTTTAATATGACTATGGGCAGTTTTGATTTTTTTCTTCTGAAAACTTCCTGTTCATATCCTTTGACCACTTATCAACTGGGGATGGCTCTTGTTCTTATAATTTTAACTCAGTTCCCTATATATTTGAGAAATAAGGCCTTTATCAGAGAAACTTGATGCAAATTTTTTCTCCAGTTTCCTGCTTTCCTTTTAATTTCAGCTGCATTGGTTTTGTTTATGCAAAAAACTCTATATTTTCATGTAATCAAAATTATCCATTTTACTTCCCACAATCCTCTCTAATTCTTGTTTGGTCATATATTCTTCCCTTATCCATATATCTGACAGGTAAAATTCTCCATGCTCCCCTCATTTGCTTATGATATCACCCTTTATGTCTAAATCGTGTACCCATTTTGACCTTATCTTGGTATACAGCATTAGATGTTGATCTATGCCTAGTTTCTGCCAAATTGCTTTCCAGTTTTCCCAGCAATTTTGGTCTAATAGTGAGCTCTTGCCCCCAGACCTTGGATCTTTGGGTTTATCAAATACTACGTTACTAAGGTCATTTAACTACTCCGTTTTGTGTACCTAATCTATTTCACTGATCCATCACTCTATTTCTTAGCCAGTACCAGATTATTTTCATGATTACTGCTTTGTAAAATAGCTTGAAACCTGGTACTGCTAGGCTACCTTTCTTCACATTTTTTTCATTGATTTCCTTGATATTCTTGACCTTTTGTTCTTCCAGATCATGAATTCTGTTATTTTTTTTCTAACTCTATCAAATAGTACTTTAATAGTTTGATTGTATGGTACTGAATAAGTAAATTAATTTAGGTAAAATTGTCATTTTTATTATATTGTCTCAGCCTTGAACAACCCATAAATGAGTTCTCTAAGAAAAAAATCCCTAGGTCCAGAATTCTACCAAACATTTAAAGAACAGTTGATTCCAATACTATATAAACTATTCGGAAAAACAGGTAAAGAAAGAGTTCTACCAAGTTCCTTATATGACATAAATATGGTTTTGATACCTAAACCAGGAAGAGCAAAAACAGAGAGGGAAACTATAGACCAATTTCCCTAACGAATATTGATGTAAAAAAAATGAATAACATACTAGTAAGGAGTTTATATCAATACAATCATCATACACTATGATCAGATGGGATTTATACCAGGAATGCACAGCTGCTCCAATAGGAAAACTATAAGCATAACGGAGTGTATCAATAAGAAAAACTACAAAAATCCTACAATTATCTCAACAGGTGCAGAAAAAGCTTTTGACAAAATGAAATACTCATTTGTATTAAAAACACTATAATACATATGAAAAATAAAAAGGAGCCTTCCTTCAATCTAATTCTAGCAGCACTTTTGATACCACTGTAGTATGTGGAAGGGAGTAAAAAAGTCAGAAGACTGGGAAGGTCAGAAGGAACCAGGTTATGAAGGGTTTTAAATCTCAGAATATTTAATATTTAATCCTAGAAGTAATAGGGGGCCACTGGTGTTTTTTAAATAGAAGTGTGACATGGTCAGACCTGT
The DNA here is from genome assembly GCF_003287225.1 of Phascolarctos cinereus. NCBI lineage: Eukaryota > Metazoa > Chordata > Mammalia > Diprotodontia > Phascolarctidae > Phascolarctos > Phascolarctos cinereus. The sequence goes on from NW_027555847.1 coordinate 513,236,403, forward strand.
ACTTCAGGAAAATCACTTTAACAGTTGAATTGGGAATGGATCCAAGTGAGAAGAGATGTGATGTTGGGAGAAAACCAGAAAGTTTTTGGCATGAAGTGGTAAGGGTCTCTACCAGGGTGGTAGCTGTTTGTGTGGGGAGAAGGCATAGGCTAGATACATTATGGTATAAATGACAAAACTGGGTAAAAAATTTGATTGCTGGAATTAGAATGAGGAGTCTGGGACAATCCTAAAGCCTGTGTGACTAGGAGAATGGTGATATTTGGACAGTAATTGGTAAGTTTGGGAAGTTGGGAAAATATTGGGGAAAGATAATGAGTTCTGTCCTGGACAAGTTGAGCTTGAAATGTCTACAAGATATTCAGTTTGAGAGGTCCAAAAGGCAGTTTGTGATGAGACTGGAACTATGAAGAGGGGTTGGTACTAGATAAATAGTTCTGGGAATCATTTACATAGACATAATAAATGAACTTTGGGGAGCTGAGATCACCAGGCAAATTAATATAAAACAAAGATTATTAACCTTTTGTTGTATTTTGGACCCCTTTGGTAGTCGGGAAAAGTGCATGGACCCCTTCTCAGAATAATGTTTTTAAATACATAAGATAAAATACAAAGGATTACAAAGTCAAAAAAAGTTATTTCAAAAACAGTTTTCAAAATATATGTCCTTTAAAAACTCAGTTAAAAATACCTTGAGTGGGAAAAGAGAAGGGAGGGGAAAGAAAGGGTCCCTAGGACAGAGCCTTAGGTGACAACCAGCTTAGTATGTTTAGTGGGCATGACCTGGATGAAGATCTAATAAAGGAGACTGAAAGGAATCATTAGATATATAACAGAAGAATCAGGAGAGATAAATTTCTTGAAAACCTAGAGAAAAGTGAATATCTAGGAGGACAGGGTGATTGGCAAAGTTGGAGGCTTTAGAGAGGTTGAGATGGATGAGGACTGAGAAAAAGGTCATTAGATTTGATAATTAAGAGACCACTGGCAACTTTGGAGAGAATAGCTTTGGTTGAATAATTAAGCAAGAAACAAAATTGTAGAAGATTTAGAAGCAAGTGGGAAGAGAGGTTGTGGAAGCACTGAGTATAAACAGCATTCTCAAGGATTTTAGTAAAAAATGGAAGAAGAGATAAAGGACAATAATAATTGGGTATGGTCAGATCAAGTGAAGGTGTTTTAAGGATGGAGGAAACATGGGCATGTTTATAGGCATCAGGGAATCAACTGATGGGAAGAGACTGAAGATCATTGAGAGAGGGATGTTGATAGAGGGAAGAAGTCTACCCAAAAAGATAAGAAGGGAGGGGATCCAGGGTGCAGGTCAAGGAATTTGTCCTGACAAGAAGGTCCTCAATTATTTCAGTGAAACAAGGTCTTCAGCTGAGATGATAGAAGGAGGGGATTTCATGACCAGCTTGTAAAAGGATGTAGAATGGACTAGGGTGAGGATAACAGCAAATAAGGCAGAGAGGTATAAAAGAACAGTCTTGCTGTTGGAACCCAAATGAAATTATGTAACAAATTTATAGTAGAACCAGTGAGTATAACTCTGTTCAACAGTACAAGAATAGGAGTAAAAGAGGGAGATAAAAAGAATAATCCAAGGTTGGAATTTGGCAAGGTATGATTAGAGGTGGGTTGCTAGGTGGTACAGTGGATACAGTGCTGGGCCTGCAGTCAGGAAGACCTGAGTTCAAATCTGCTCTCAGGCACTTACTAGCTGTGTGACCCCTGAGCAAGTCACTTAACCCTGTTTGCTTCAGTTTCCTCATCCATAAAATGAACTGGAAAAGCAAATGGCAAAGCACTCCAGTATCTTTGCCAAGAAAACCCCAAATGGGGTCATAAAGAGTCAGACATGACTGAAAAAAAGGACAAACAAATAATCAGAGGTAGGACAAGGGAACATGCAACTGGGGTGTAATCAGTTCTATAGATTTGAACTGATTCAGTGAGGAGTTGACATAGGGAACAGAGGAGAGTATGACCAGGGCAGGAGTGATGGTCAAAGAACTTTAGAGCAAATATTTCAGACATCACAGAGGATAACAAGATTAGGAGTCACAAGGCAGAGGGAAAAATGAAATAAGAGAGTATGATCAATTTCAAAGTTCATCAATGTGGAAGTAGAACAATTGTAGATGTTGGCAAGATCAAGTGTTTGGTTCACTTTGTGTGTTCGCTGAGGCAAAATGGAGTTGGTCATTGGAGAGAGAACCAAAAGAGAGGGAGAGAGAAAAGCAAAGACTTAGAATGGAAGCAGATTCTTCATTATGGAGTAGGTATTCCAGAGAGCACAGTGGTAAGGGCAAGTAAATCTGGAGTGGAACATTAAGGGCAGAGCAGGCTTGAGTGAGCAGTGGGAAATGGGGTTCATCCTTCTGTATTTGGGAGTTCAGAATCTCATAGATGGGAAAAGTATGAGGGGATGAGTATATGTGAACTATTAAGAAATGAGTCCAGGTAGTGAATCAATTGAGAAGTCCATTGAGGGAGGCAGGTGATTAAACAGTTTAAGGCCCTTCTTTGAGTTCCAAATTCTGTGCAGGTGGGGATGCTGTGTTCTATGAGTCCCAAAAGGCCCAGCTCATAATAGGCAGGGGCAGGTAAAGTTACGACCTGAAGGAGGGTGGATCTGGCCAGTTGAGGCAGGTTTGATCCCAGAATGGCCTGCAGAGCATTAGCAAAGGCTGTGGTTGGGAGCCCAGATACAGGTGGCCTAAATTCTGGGGCCATTGTAAGGCTCCTTTGGAAAGGCTCTGTAGCCAAGAGGCCAGAGCAGTTAGCCTGAAACCAGCACTGGGGCTGAAAAATGAAACCCTGAAAAGCCCTGAAGTGAATACAGAGGCCACAGGCAGAATTTGAACACAGGTCCTCTGATTTTGAGCCAGCGCTCTTTACATTGTGCCACAAGACCTTAAGTCATAAAATCTTTGACCCTTGGTTTGCTTACCACTAAAAATGAGGTTAATGACTCTTTCACTACCTTACCCACAAAGTTGCTGGAAGGATAGCAAACCTTTTGCAAAACTGGAAGCAGTCTATTCATGTGAAATATTATTTCATCAGTACTGATAGAGTTGGACTCCAAAGCGCATGCCTGTCAGACTTGTGAACTTTGGGTGGGTTTGCCTGCCACATTGGTATTTCCCATAGTATCTACAACATGATTTTATAGAAACCACCACTACCCAGTCAAAACTACAAGCTGGAAAACATCCAGAGGCTGAGCCTGGGTCTCTCAAATCTTGAGAATTCACTAGTGTTAGGTTTTTCCTTTTCTTCACAGCATTGATCTTTTCTTTCCTAGATATCTTGGAACCATAGAATCACAGAGTTGGAAAGAGCCTCAGAAGTCATCTGCTACAACCCACTACATTACCTGGTATGATATATAGCCCATCAGCACAAAAATATCTGAAGGCACCAACACTGGTGATTTATGAGAGCTTTCCTCAGCCTTTTTTCTCTTTTATATATGTGTCTTTATGAGTAGACACTTGAATCTCCACATCCCAGGTTTGCTATGAAACCCTTAACAGGAAAAGAATGGTGATGATCTATGAGTGAGTATGTTTGTGTGTGTGTGTGCGTATGAGAGAGAGAGAGACAGAGAGAGACAGAGAGAATGTGTACCTGTAGAGTCTCCCTTTGGCAAAATTCAGAAGTCAAAGAATTTCGGTTTTAGTGTCTTTTTGCTCCTTTTGGGGTCCTTCCCTTTACCAAGCAGACTCCCTACAAGTATCTATAACAACCAGTTAGTTGGGCCCAGGGGACTAGGGTACTCACTCTCTCCCACTACGGGACCACAGCTCAGGGCTCATTAAGATACTGGATTCTTACCTGGAGGATCCTTTCCCTAAAGAGAGAAGTTGGACTCTTTTTTCTAACTCTATGACTCAATCCACCCACCCACCCTCTCACTCTGGAGAAAAATCACTTAAAACTAAGATACCAGTTACCTGGTAAAAATTACTTAAAACTAAGTAAGATATGGTTCATGTCTAAAAGTCTTCCCCCAAAACCAGTAAAAAGGTGTTCTATATAAAGTGTTGATCATGTGCGAGTTAGTTATTTATTTCTTCCACCCAAGAGAAATACTTGAGATATAAAAGACCTATAAGCATGCATTAACAAAAACAAAGCATCATTCAACAATCTATACTCTTAATATACTTTTCCAGTAGGCTGATACTTAAAAACATTAGAATATAGTACATTTAGTGGGATTGTGCAAGTATCGGTTTCAACACTGTCATACCTGAAATGGCCAAGGAAACTCAGCTCAGCTCCACACACGGTCCATGGGATGGTTTCTTTTGTTAGATGCTTCCTTTCAATTGTGGTCAAATCATTCCCATTTAGGCAGACAGGTACTTATATGGTATAATAGAAAGAGTGCTATATTGCTCTGCACTGGGTGTGAGGTGACCCGGATTCAAATTTGAGCTCTGATTTTTATCAGCCATGTGACACTGGGCAAGTTACTTCACCGAATGGACCTCAGTTTCCTCATTTGCAAAATGAGCATATTGGATGAGTTGAACTAGAATGTTCCTTCCTATTCTAAAATTTTCTGATATCTCTTAGCTGATATACCTCCCATGCATATACTCAATTTCAAAGATGAAAAACTCTCAAGAATCCAAGGAATGAAGCAATAATAATAGCCTTCAGTTTACAAAGTACTTTCCTCACAGTAATCCTATGAAAGTAGATATAGTGCAAATGTTATTATGTCCATTTTACAAGTAAAAGAACTGAGGTTCAGAGATGTTACTTTTCTAAGGTTACATAATCAGTAAATGATGATGCCCAGATTAGAATATAGAATGACACACTGGTGCTGATAGGGCTGATATTATAGGGGCAGATGGACCTACTTAATATGTAGGCAGCCACATACTCCCCCTAATAATAGATTCGCTGATCTGCACTGAGTTGATTTTGTGTGAGAAAGAGCTTCCCACCTGTTCACAAGAATTTAGGGTGTTAACTCATTCCTTGCAATCTGTATACTTTCCATTTTGATTTCACATGGCCATGCTTGAACATGATGGAGAAATGAAGCTTACATGGAGTCATCATATCAGTACCTCAGGGTTAGCTAACACTTTAAAATCTTAAGTATTCTCCTGTTATCTTGCATGTCCTGGTTTTAATTTTTACATAAGCAACGTTTTTATTTTCTCTTTTATTACGATATGGAGCACAGTACTCATTTTGCATATTGAACTCAATGAAAGATATGAGTCTATAAGCCCTATTATAGTGCTTGTCACTGTAGGTCACTGTCCAGCAGCATCATGCTCCCCCTGTCCCCAACAACCTTACCACCACCTCGCTGGCAGCCACTCCCTTTTCCATCATCCACTGCTATAGTCAGATCATTTCTTCTTTCTTCTTTTTAGTCTTTTCTTTACATTTCCCCTTCATTTTTTATTCTGCTTTTATCTCATGTTCTCTTTTTTCTTTGATTGTTTTATGCTTTCTGGACCCTTTGGTTTTGTTCCTCTTCACCTAGCTTCTGTTCTTGTTATGTGTTGCAATTTCAAATCATCAGAAACATAAGCTATCTTCTCTCTCCTCCCCTCCCTCCTCAACACACCACAAAGGGAGGAAAAAAAGGCAAGCATCTCCCTGGCTAAGTGAAATCTTGCTCATGCAGTCAGTTGGTACGTCTGTTTTTCAACACCAGATGAAACGAATGCTGGACACAGTATCTTAATGAGAGAATTTCTGATGGAAATGAAAAGCATTTAGTTGGGAGAAATAAGCACAAAAGATATGGTGATGCCCCCATCAGTATAAAATATAACTTTATAATGCCCACTTTGGGTGTTTGGACATCATCACAACGCTCATTTCTTTTCAGAGTACTAGACCTTGTGCTTGACACATGTGCTGTTTGATCTATATATTAATTTGTGCATGTGTCTTATATAACAAGGAATGTCTTTTCATTCTTGTCAAGCAGTGAGAGATTCAAAGAGCTGAAGTCAGAACTGCACTTCAAATCGCCTCCAGGAAGATGGCACCAGCAGCGAAAATTCCCGCTACTTCTGAGCAGGTCATATCTATCCAGATCCATCTATTTTCTTTCTCATCTTTATGAGCTAAGACATTATACAGCAGCACCATATACACTACATGGAAACCAATTGATGCTGAGAAACATACATGCACATACATAACCATAGCCACAGGATAAAAATCTAGCAATACTTTTAGATTCAATCCTTGGAGTAATTTTTTTCAGATAGAGTTAACTCTCAAACATCTATTCTATCACTTACTCCTTCCATCCTCACCCATTATTGATAATCATCACCATCATCATTTACATAGCTCCTTTCAAGAATCACCTCATTTGATATTCTCAATGAGTAGGGTAGGTTTCTACACCCAATGATGTAGGTGGATGCCAGTATTATTATACCCACTTTACAGATGAGAAAACTGAGATTCAGAGAGGTTATATGGCTTGACTGTGATCATTTAGACAGATAGTAAATATTAGGGGTAAGATTCAAATCCAGCACATTCTATTATGACATAATGATTTCCGATATGAGAAAAGTAGTTTTTTTTTCTAATAAACACATTCATTTACTGCCTTTATTCCAAGAGAAGTTTGAACCAACCAATCATGTTTAAGGAAGCAACTATAGTGCTTTTGCCTCAATCTAAAAGTTGATAGAGTCTACCTAAAGTGTGAATTGAGTTGCAATGGAAGGTTCATAGAGGGCCAAGATTAAAAAAGGTGGGTAGTTTCTTAGCTTCTCCTGAGTAAATTCTTCACAGTGTGGTTTTATTATTTCCTTTAGAATGAATTTCCAGACTGTCAGACATATAACCAAATGTAAATGATTTGGGTTTATAAGTATATTAGTTTCCTTTCTTTGGCATGGATAATGGAGAATGTCTTAAAATTAAAATGGCATTATTAGCCTGATAATATCTAAAGAAGTGTTTTTGAAACATGCCATTTAGTAATGTAATGCAATATAAAAATAAATATTGTGTACATATAAAAGATACCTCATCTGCATTACAACACTGACATTTCCCTTCACTCATGATGAGAACCAAGACAATGCCAGTGGTGTTTTATCCTTTCTTGCTTACGAACTCAATGAATTCATAAAGATAAATGTCATAAACAGAGATCAGCAATCATATAATATATATTACCAGGGAATTCATTTTTATTTTGCGAGAGGATCTCCTCTCTAACATTTTTTCAAATATCTGTCAAATTTTGGACGTTTTTAGTTCAGCTTTTCAAATAAAGTAGTGTTTTTTAAAATTTTATACTCTTACAATTCCTTCCTTTCTCTGCCTTCCCCTCTTTTCTGCACCTATACATTTTTTCTACAGCAGTATCTCTATCCATTACACATTAACCTGGTTTCAGTGTTCCTTGGTTTTTAATCTTTCTTTAGAATATGGAATAATACATTGGTATTGATAGGGCTAATATGTAGTGCCTGGTACATAGTATGTACTTAATAAATGCTTTTTGAGTGATTTTTATTTTTGCCTAACCACCAAACCTATGAGATCATTGATTAGAGTCCACTGGAATTTATGGTTGATACAAGAAAGAGGGTCCTAGAAGATTAACTAATAAAATTATAGACTTTTAGACAGTTGAAACAAATCTTATAAGTAATCTAGTGAACTTTCTTCCCATCGCAACCTTTCCCTCTTCATCAAGGGTTCTTAACCTTTTTGTGCCATGGACCCTTTGGCAGTTTGATAAAGCCTATGAACCCCTTCTCAGAATAATTTTCAAAAATGACATTTTATTTTTCCCTAATTACATGTAAAAAGAATTTTTAACATTTTTTTAAGTTTTGAGTTCCAAATTTTATCCCTCCCTCCCTTTCTTCCTCCCTCCCTGATATAAGTAATCTAATATAGGTTATACATGAGTAATCATGTAAAACATTTCTAGATAGAATAATGTTTTTAAATATATAAAATAAGATACAAAGAACACCAATCATGTTGAAATACAGTCTCCAGATAGGACTCTTGTAATCATGTGCTGTAGCAGTGGGTCTAATACCTACAATAATTTCAAAGTAGTAATGACTATAAATGATATTTTGAGAAAGTTGCAATAACTGTAATGTGATAGGAAAATATCTGTGATCTCTATTGGTGAAAAAAAGCACAAGGATTACCAATACTATTGTGGCTTATTTCTTCCTACTCATAATATTAAATTTCAGTTTAAAGTTAGTGAAAATGAAACATATTTTTGTCCCATCCAAGTCTATAAAACCTATCTACTGACTCCTTGGCAGTCCACAGATACCATGTTTAAAACCCTGGCTCTATATGGTATAGTGTAAAAATTATTGGACCAGGATTCAGGAGTCCCAATATCTGGTTCCAACTCTGCCAATAACAATAACAAAGACCCTGGGCAAGGCATTGAATCTAAAAATCCCAGTTGGAAGGGACCTCAGAGGTCGTCTAGGGAAACTCTTCACTGAAGAAGAGTCCTCTCTGCAACATGCCTGACAAGTGGTCACCCAGCCTTTGCCTGATGACTTTCATTAAAGGGAAGCCCTCTACTTCCTGAGAGAGCTCATTCTGGTTTTGGAAAGCTTTTATTGGTAAGAAGTTTTTCCTTACACCAGACCTAAATCTACCTCTCTGCAGCTTGTACCCTTTGGTCTTATTCTTGTTCTAATCCCTGGGACCAAGAAAAACAAATCTAATCCCTCCTCCAAGGTCACTCATTTGGTTGGTGGTAGTCCTTCATTCTCAAAGAATCAAAATGACATCCATATGTTGGAGTCAGTGACGATGTCCGACTGCGCTGATCAGATCAATGTGAGCTCAGAAGGCTCTACCCACAGGTCAGCACAAATAGTCCATATGAATATTTGGAGTAGAGATGCCTAAATTTGTGCATCTCACATTTCTTTTGAACTACTGCAATTCTGCTTCGTTCATAGAACACAGGGCTTCTTTGATGCAGGCATGCCATGCTGGGCAGTCCTGTGCCAGTGTCTCCCATATTTCATAATCGATTCCAAAGTTCTTCAGAGAGACCTTGAAAGTGTCCTTGTATTGCTTCTTCTGACCACTATGTGAATGCCTCCCTTGCATGTCAACCATTCAAACACTTAACGATAGCTATCATGTCCAACATCTCATGTCTATTCTAGGTTAAACATCTCCAGTTCCTTTAGCTCCTTTAGGCTTCAGGTATTTTATCTCTCAAATGAAGAGGTTCCAATTTACAAAAGTCTTTTCCAGCTTTAAAATTCTATGATTCTACAGTGGTCATCCAGCCTTTGAATATTCTCTGGGACAGGAAGTTTACTCCTCAAAAAGGCCCGTTCATGCCATGCAGTGCAGTACTTCATAGGTTCTCTAGCTTTTTCACCATTGGAGAACAATGTCAGGGGAAAAGTCATGTATTCCCTGAGATGTTCTTTTTGTGTGTTTTTGTGCATAGGGATTGCTATAACTGCACCTAGGGAAGAGGTTTTGATGAAACATAGTCAGGGTCTGTCAACCACAGTGTCAGAATAAGTCTATGTGGCTCTCACTGAACCACAATCCTGATGTCTTAAGATCATGGTGACTTCAACAGCAAGAGTCATAGAATTTTCATTGCACTCACTTTTAGTAACCAGAAGACAGTAAGCAAACTGATACATCCTGAACATGCCTGACTTGGATTCTTTTTATCATCCACACCCTCCTATACTTCCCTCTCCTCACCTCACTGACACAGTGAGAGATGGTCTGAACAGGCAGGCAGTTGGCATTAGGGAAGTACAGTAGTAAGGTCCATATCCCAGAAGGCAGGAAGAGCATGGCATCATTGCATTATTACAGCAGACAAGAGGAGAAGGTCCAGACACACTCATGGTTGGTGTCAGGAAGGTTTGTGCTGTAGCAACCTGGACACAAGAATTGGATTCCAGGTGACAAACTTGGGACTGGAGGATATACATTGTGAGAATCCCTACGTACTCTTCAGCATTAAGGTAAAGAATAAGCCATCAAGCTTGACAAAAGAGTTTTTTCATCTTACTACCTTAAGCTGGTCCTGCCTTCCAGCTCCCTCTTAAAGTTCCTTCAGCGAGACAGCTGCTGCCACTGCCACTCTTATTTTTTCTCCATGGCAACAGGTAACTCTAAGCAGAAGTAGATACCAAGTTACTGAAACAGGTGCTCAAAGGTAGAGAGGTGAGGAGGTGTGGTGGCAGGAATCAAGGCACGAGTCCAGCTACTGGAACCAAAGCTCTGGGTGAGAATGGTACCTGCAGCAAGGTTGACTCCATATGCTCTACCATGCAGTGACATTGGCCTCCTTGTCATTCCTTGAACATGACACTCCATCTCCCAGCACCAGGCTTTTTCACTGGCTGTCCTCTATGCCTGGTGTTCTCTTCCTCCTCATCTCCTCTTCCTGGATTCCTTCAAATCTCATAAGGCTTCTAAACGAAGCCTTTCCAAGTCTTCCTCAATCTTAGCGTCTTCCCCTTAAGTCTATCTCCAACTTACTCTGTATATATCCCGTTATTAGATAGTTATTTGCATGTTGACTCCCCCATGAGATCCTTGAGAACAGGGATTAATTTTTGTCTTTTTTAACATTCCCAGGGTACAGCACTGTGCCTGGAATATAGTAAGCATTCAATAAATGCTCATTGAAGTATAATAGAACCTATGCTCATATCCCACAGGACTGGTGGGATGTCCAAATGAGAATATACAGATATGTAATAAATAATCAATATAAACATATATTTATCAAGTGATTGATCAAGTGAGATAATGAGAAATAATATATAATACACACATATAATATATTACTTTAAAATTTACAAATTTTACAATACATATTACTTTGTAAATTTTAAAAAATGCTCATTGACTCAACACTACTGAACTGTGGAGCCAGGGCTTAGATTACTCCAAGAACATGGGCAGGAATGAATCTCCAGTTGGGAGGTGAATGCCCCCAGCCTGTTGGTTCCCAGGGCTAGTGAATTAGTAGCCCTTAAAATAAGGTGGGGTTGGACTCTTAGGTTTATGAGATTAACTCCCACAGATGTCTATAATTTATTTCTATATTGCTAACCAGATAACTGCTCATACTTTATCAACATAGACCCAGACTTATGTTCTGTTTTATGATCCTGCTATCTCATTTTATTTCCACTTTGCCTTGTTGACTCAGTGCTGACCTCATCTGCTTACCCTGATCCCAGGCCCCCTTTGTTCGTGACTCAGATTTGCCTTCAATTACTGACCCTTCTGGCTTCATCAGACAGCCTCCTCACCAGCTGAACCTGTTTTACTGGTATTACACTCATGTGTTCTTTCCTACCCGTGGTATCTTCAAGTCACTGCTGTGTGTAGTTGAAGGGAGGGTCTGCTTTTCTTCTGGCCCCAGTAAGTCCTGAATATTCTCTCCCTTTGCTTATAGGACCATAAAATCATGGATCTGGGACTAGATCACAGGAGCATACATTTAAAGCTTGAAAAAACTTTGGATACTCTCAAGTCCAGCTCCTTCATTGGCTCAGAGAGGTTAAGGGACTTGACCAGGGTCACCGAGCTAGGAAGTTGCAAAGCTGGATTCAAACCAGGTGCCATGACCCCAAATCTAGCACACCACATCTGCCTCCTGTTAACCCCACTTGATCTGGAACAGTGCTTCAGCTCAAGACCCAGCTATGAACATTGGAGAGCAAGGAAGCAAGATGGGTCATTATAGCTTCATTTATGATTTCTGTGCATTCTAGTGGGCTAAATATGCTCCCACCATATCCCTTTTATTCTTCTCTTATTTTATCATCAGGAAAATTCATCTCTCCATACCCTCAGGCTTCTGAATTTTAAAAAATGCCATGCTATTGCTGTCTTTTCTTCCTGTTATCTCAGTCAATAAACAAGCATTTATTAAGCACCTACTATGTCTCAGGCATTGTGCTAGAAGCTGAGTATAAAAACAAAAAAGAGACTGTCCCTTCATTTAAGGAACTTATATTCTATATTAAGAGAAACAATACATGGCCATATCATCAATCAATTTAGTAAAAGTAAAGTGCTTTTATTACTGTATGAAAATGGATGACACTACACAGGAAATAGCTTATGATTGGCTGAGAGAATCAGACATACCCTTGGGCCTTGCTATGTATAACACAGGAAGGCAGTTTGGAATCATTTATGCCAGCAACACTGAAACAAGTGGTGGTCAAATCAGTGGTGAAGGACTCTTGAGAGGGAATTGATTTTAAGGAGGAAAGAGTAAATTTTTTTCTCCTGTCATCTCTACATTGACTAGGCTGTAACCTTGTTAACTTTGAAACTTCAGAGATCAGGAGTTGCTATCAGTAGCAGCATCTCCAGAGCATCAGTGGCTAGTGACAGCGTTCAAATTGGGAGCTAAGAGAGTCACTAAAGGTGACCCAGTCACATTGAAGAAAGAAAGCTAGCTACAGGTATGAGGATACAGATCCTCATAGGCCAGTAGAAAGATACATCTAAGAGTACTCCATGAGGATTCCATGAAGGGAGTTTACCCTTTGGCCATTTATACTCTCTAATTTGAACCCACTCTCCCCAACAACCTTGGATACACAAGGGAAGAGTGGGCCTTGGATTTTAAGGAAATATTTCTGTAACAACTGTCTTTGTTACACTGCTTTGTAAATACCATTTATAAAAGTTAATTAACAATAATTGATAATCAATGAGAGCACACTCGTGGGGGGTCATGAATGATAGTATTAAAAACCTAGCCCTGGGGGGGCAACTAGGTGGCGCAGTGGATAGAGCACTGGCCCTGGATTCAGGAGGACCTGAGTTCAAATCTGGCCTCAGACACATCACACTTACTAGCTGTGTGACCCTGGGCAAGTCACTGAACCCCATTGCCTAACCAAAAAAAAAAAAACCTAGCCCTGGGAAGCTAAACCTAGAGGGTCTCTTGAGCTTGGGAGTTCACAGCTACAGTGGGTTATACTGGTCAGGTGTCCAAATTAAGGTCAGCATTGATATGTGAGCCTCTGGAATTGAGTCAAAGCTTCCCTGCTCATCAGTGGTTGAATCAGGTTGAGTCACCCTTGTGCTTCCAGCCTTTGCAAGATAGGGAGATGTAGTCTCTAAAAATAATAAAAAACCCCCAAAACCAGCTTTTCAGGGGTACCCTTAGAACCATGAGGGAAAAGAGTTGTCAACTGCTTCTGGATCCCTAGTTTGCCAATTCAAGTGGAGGTTGGAAAATTGGCTTTAGAGAGAGTACTACGCAAAAAAAGGAAATACAAAGTAATTTCAGAGGGAGAACTAGTAGCTGGAGGGATCAGGAATGATTTTACATACTTGGTATCACTGAATATGCATTGTGAAGGGAAATAGGGATTCTAATAGGTGCATTTCAGGCACCGGATTTGTGCAAAGAGAAAAATGACCTGTTACATACAAGATACACAAAGTAGAGCATTTTAACCAGAATGTAGAGTACATGAAGGGAAGTAATGTATAATAATCCTGGAAGAGTAGCCTAGAATCCATTCATGAAGGGTTTCAATTGTCAAACTGAGTTTCTGCTTTTTTTGAACAAAGTAGTTCCTTCCAGTCATGAATACTGCCCCACTCAGTCTCATTGACATGTTTCTTTCATGGGTTTCAGCATGTTAGGAGGCTTCTAATCATAAATACTAACTATTCCATGCCTTTTTATTTTCTTAGCTACTTGGAAGGGGGATATAATAATGAACTACCACTACCTTCATTGGATAAACATTTATTAGGTTATTATTAGGTTCTAGAGAATATAAAGATAAAAAAATACATGACCCCTTCCCTCAAGGAGCTTACATTCTAATGGATGTGATATGACCTGTGTAGAAATAAGTATAATGCAAGGCAGGGCATGTTGGAGATATCTAGAAAAAAGACTTCAAAAAGGCGAGTATGATAATTCATGTGACCGCCTTGAAGAGGCAAGTTTTCTATAGTTACAAATAGGATCTTCTTGATTAGAAACAAGCATGTTCCACAACAAAGGAAATAATCCTTACAACATGGAATCAATGACCATCATATCATGGCAGAGGAGTAGATAGGGTTTTCAAGCAGGACTAGCGTCTGTAGTGTGAGGGCCTACTGAGCCTTTTTCAGGGCTGCTCATCACCTTTGGTGTCCACATGTCACCCAATTCTCACCTATGCTTCCAAGAAGCTGTAGCATGCTCAGTGACCACACCCCAGTAAACCATCGCAGCAGATGGACTAAACCAAATTGAGGGTAACTGATGGGCCTCAAACCCATTGGTAAGTTAGATGTCTACTCAAAGCATGTGTAGACTTCCCCAGTGGAATGGGAGGAGGAGAACAATTTGTTCCAACAGTGATAAAGGTGGCTAAAGCAGGTGCTGTGGAGTGCTTAGAGCTTGGTCAAAAATGGAAGATGCCAAGGTCATCCAATGCATCCCAGGTCATCACCAGTCATACTGACTTTTGTCTTGCCGCTGGACTTTGATGACTCTGGAAGAGAGAGTGAGGACGATGACTTTGTGCAACTCTGCCTCACTTGAATCTGGTTCATGCTCGAATCAGCACATCACCCCATGTGTCACTGGATCTCTTCAGAAAGGAAGAATGAAGAACAACAACTTCTAGCATAGGCCTGAGTGTAAAAGACGTAATTTTGCCTCCAGTCCTCAAGGGGAGCCAGGATCAACTATAGAGATTCTAGGGAGAAAAAATGAGTCATTTTGGCCAGATATCTTACACAGACATGATATACCAAAGTTATATCCGAGATATACAGAAGGTGCATCTAACAGATATCTTCTTTCTGTTCCTTGGTCTGGAGTGCAGCTACTTTGTTCTCCGGCTTACAGCCAGACTCACATCTCTCTGACTCTCTGGATCTGGCTCCCAGGCAGGTCAGAAGCTGTAGCTTACACTCTCATATTTTCTCTCTGCCAAGCCATCAGCTGGAACAGGCCAATTATTTATCTTACTCTCCCCTCTCTCTGCTTACTATATCTATGGTAGAAGCAGGCTACACTTTAAAAAAAGAAGTATTATTGATTTTTTGTTGTTTTACATTGTTGTAATTTTTGAACATACACTTCCCTAGCCTCCAACAGAACCCTCGTTTGTAACAAAGATACGCAATTAAGCAAAACAAACTAACACACTGACCATGTAGAGGCAGCATGACAACGTGGCTAGGGTGCTGAGCTTGAAGTCTAGAAGGCCTAGGTTCGATCCCAACTCTGACACTTAACAGCATAATAGCAAAAAAGTTACATAACTGCCCTCCTCCTCCTCACCTTCTGGCTTCTCTGCCTGCCTTTAAGTTCTAGCTGAAATTCTACCCTCAACGAGAAGACTTTTCCAATCCCTCTTAATTCTAGTGCCTTCCCTTAATTAATTATTTCCTAATTATCCTGTGTATAGATTATAAATATTTGTTTGCTTGTCTTCCTTATTAAATTCTGAACTTCCAAAGGGCAGGAACTGTCTTTTGCCCTTGTTTGTACTGTGTTTGTTTAACACTGTGCCTGACACACAGTAGGAGCTTAATAAATGCTTGCTGATGGACCAATTAACATTTCCTCATCTATACAATGTGTATAATAATCTCTATGGCAGGACAGAGGGAGGGCTGATCTTGGAGTCTTGAAAACATGGATTCCACGTCAGCTCTGACATTTATTAGACTGGTGCCCTGTGTGCCTCAGGCAACTCCCTAGTATGTTGTGTGAGTTAGTGTGCTACGTTGGAAAGAACCCTAAATTTGGAGTCAGAAGGTTTTGGCTCAAATCAAATCCCTGACACGTGTTCCCTGTGGGCAAGTCACAGTCTCTCTGGGCTTCAGTTTAATCAGCTGTAAAATAACAGAGTTGAACTGAATGGCTTTTAAGGAACCCTCCCCTCCCCTCTTCTAAATCTATGATTGTAGGATCCTATGTCTGGCACCATATACCTCATGCTGCACCCATAGCCCATTAGCCATTTACTGAGAGAGGAAGAGTAGATTTTGATCTCTGTCCTCTGGCAGGCTACACTTTCTCTTCCTCCTACTTGCATAACCAGGAGGCCACATCTCTTTTCTCTGTTTTTTCTTTAGAAAGGGATGGGGGGGTCTTTGGGCACTCAGGGCACCAGCCTGCCCTTCCAGAGAAGTAGCTCTACTAATACACTCCCTTCTCCTGGCCCTACAGCCCTTTCATATTACCCATGCTCCTTTTTTTTTTCTTCTTTCTTCTTATTTTTCATTTTCTCAGCATATTGCTCAAAATTTATAGACTTGGCACTTGAATTGAGATTTGGGTAATAACAGCAACAATTGTAGTAGTAGTAATAATAATAACTAAAATTTATATAGTACTTATTATGTGCCAGGCCCTCTGCTAAACACTTTACACTTATTACCTCATTCCATCTACACAGCAACTCGGGGAGGTAGATGCTATGATTATCTCCATTTTACAGATGAAGAAACTGAGGCAAACAGAGGTCAAATGACTTGCCTAGCATCACAATCTTTGGTATTTATTTTGTGTGTGAATGTGTATGTGTCTAAACTTCAAAGATTAGTACTACAATTATATTTGTAACTTAAGGCATCACTTTATAAATACATGTATATAACAATATAATTGTATTAAATATAACATATAATATAAATATAAATAAGGGAATTAAATATAAATATTAATATATATTTATAGCTGAAAATGGACTCTAAAAGTCTGTCCTTAGATGATTTTGTGATCTCATTGATCTGGATTCTAGTTTCCATAGTACAGTCTCATGGTGACCCATGCACAGCTTCCCATCCTCTGTGACTCTAATCCATATCCTTCTATGAATCCTCTACAGGAGGTCCCTCCATCATGCTTGTGGATGAGCTGGAGTGTGTGCAGAAGAGGAGAAGCAGAATGGGGAAGGGGCTTGAGTCCATGTCATCTAAGAATCATTTGAAAGAACTGGAGGTATTTAGCCCAGAGAAGAGATGGCTCATGGGACTACAGCAGCTATTTTTAAGTATTTGAAAGGATGTCATGTGGGAAATGGATTAGATTTATCCTGTTTGACTTCAAAAGCAGAAGTAGGGGCAATGTGTGGAGGTTTCAAGAAGAGAAATTTAGGCTTACTTAAAGTCAAGAATAACTTCCTAACAATTAGAACTTTGGGGGGGGGGAACTTCGGCCTCGAGGCCACATGTGGCCTACAGGTTTCCCATTCCTGAATTAGAACTTTCCCAAAGTAGAATGGGCTGCTTCAAGAGATAGTGGGTTTCCCCTCAATAGAATTCTGCATGATATACTGGGACCTTTTTTTTTCTTTTTTGTCTAGGCAATGGGGTTAAGTGACTTGCCCAGGGTCACACAGCTAGTGAGTGTGATGTGTCTGAGGCCAGATTTGAACTCAGGTCCTCCTGACTCCAGGGCCAGTGCTCTATCCACTGCACCACCTAGCTGCTCCAGGGCTGCCTTTTAATTATGGGTTAGAATTGATGGCCACTGCAGAACCTTCTAATTCTCCAATTCTGGGATTCTTTGTACTTCTCTGACATCAGCATGATACATTGCAGCATGTGCTAAAATTAGAGTCATAGAAGACCTGGGTTCAAATCATACCTCCGATACTTATTACCTGGATGGCCATGGATAATACTTGGTCTCTCTGATCCTCAGTTTCCTCATCTGTAAAATGTGAATATTAATGCCTATAGCAGTTATGCTGAAGACTAGTCCCTCCCTCCAGATGAGCCTCAGCTATAAATTGCTGCTTCTGCTGCCATCAATGATGGTGATGATCATGGCTTAACACGTACATTGTGCCTTAAGACTTCCAAAGCATTTTATGCATCCTCTGCTGACCTTTGAATGGGGCCAAAGAGGCACAGTAAAGAATGTGGACATAAGTAGAGGGCATCTGATAGTTTATCCATGGGGAGAAGAGAGAAGATAAACAATGAGAAAAGAAAGGAAAGTTCCATAGAAGGAACTGGACTGCAATCATGGATATACATCTATAGAGTGCTCTGTTTTAAAAAAAAAGAGCTGAAAAATCACCTTGACTTTCTAGTAATTGCTTTCCTCATTTACAGGGATGTGTCATATTGCCTGACCTGGATGGGTTCTCTCTAATGTGTCTTATAGTACCCATAATTACAAGGCTAAGTAGACCCAAAGTACTCATTGATAAATGTAGAATTTTCAAATACAGGCAACTGAGGATGAATACAAAAGCATAACACAGCCCTTTAAGAATAATGTGAGAAAAGCTATAGCCCAGGAGGAAATGGGATCTTGTAAGAATTCTCAAACAGCTTAGAATAACACAGAGATCTTAAAACGTATTGGAGGTCAAGAAAGGTAAATGAAGAGCTAGAATAACTTCTTGATGCACATAGGAGGATGATAATAGACAAGAGAGAAAATAAAATTACTTAATGGCTGCTTTCTCTACCAACTAGAATAGATGGTTGTTGTTTGTCCTTCATTCTTGAAATGCACCAGTGGCATCAAGTAGATGATGTCGTGACTTCCAAGTGAATTGGATTTAAGTGAGGCAGGGTTGTGAAAAGTCACCAGCCTCACTGTCTCCTCCAGAGTCGTCTGGGTCCAGTGGCAAGACATAGATCAGGATGACGGGTGATGGCCCAGATGCAGCGGGAGTCCTTGGCCTTTTTTTTTCCTAATATAAATTTATTTTTAGTTTTCAACATTCACTTCCACAAGTTTTTGAGTTCCAAATTTTCACCCCATCTCTCTCCTCCCCCCACCCCAAGATGGCATGCATTCTGAATATCCCTTCCCCTAGTCTGTCCTCTCTTCTATCTCTCTCCCGTTCTCTTATCCTCTTCCCCTTCTATTTTCCTGTAGGGCAGGATAGACTTCTGTACATCATTTCCTATATTTCTTATTTCCCAGTAGCATGTGAAAACATTTTTTTAAACATATGTTTTTAAAACTTTAGGTTTCAAATTTTCTCTCTTCCTCCCTCCCCACCCTCATTGAAAAGGCAAGCAACTCAATATAGGTTGTACATGTGCAGTTATGCAAAACACATCCATAGTAGACATGTTGTGAAAATCTAACTCTATTTCCCTTAATCCTATCCTGCCCTCCCATTTATTCTATTCTTTCTTTTGACCCTGTCCCTCCTCAGAAGTATTTACTTCTGATTACCCCCTTTCTCAATCTGCCCTCCTCTCTATCATCCCCCTGCTCTCTTGTCCCCTTCCTCTCCTATTTTCCTGTAGGGTAAGACAGATTTCCATACCCAATTGAATGTGTATGTTATTCCTCCTTAAGCCAAATCCTATGAGAATAAGATTCACTCATTCCCTCTCACCTTCCCCGTTTCCCCTCCACTGTAAGAGACTTTTTCTTTTTTGTGAGATAATTTACCCCATTCTACCTCTCCCTTTCTTCTTCTCGAGTATAATCCTCTCTCATCCCTTAATTTTATTCTCCAGATATGACCCCTTAATCTTCAACTCACCCTGTGCCCTCTATCTATCTATCTATCTATATACATATTATAATTTTCCTCCAACTACCCTAATACTGACAAAGGTCTCATGAGTTATAAATATCATCTTTCCATGCAGGAATGTAAACAGTTCAATCTTAATAAGTCTCTTATGATTTCTCTTTCCTTTACCTCTTCATGTTCCACTTGAGTCCTGTATTTGAAAGTCAAATTTTCTATTCAGCTCTGGTCTTTTCATCAAGAATGCTTGAAAGTCCTCTATTTCACTGAATGACCATTTTTTCCCCTGAAGGATTATACTCAGTTTTGCTGGGTAGGTGATTCTTGGTTGTAATCCTATCTCCTTTGCCCTCTGGAATATTATATTCCATGCCCTGCAGTCCTTTAATGTAGAAGCTGCTAAATCTTGTGTTATCCTGATTGTGTTTCCACAGTACTTGAATTGTTTCTTTCTGGCAGCTTGTAATATTTTCTCCTTGACCTGGGAACTCTGGAATTTGGCTACAATATTCCTAGGAGTTTTCCTTTGGGGATCTCTTTCAGGAGGAGATCTGTGGATTCTTTCAATTTCTATTTTGCCCTCTGGTTCTAATATATCAGGGCAGTTTTCCTTGATAATTTCTTGAAAGATGATGTCTAGGCTCTTTTTTTGATCATGGCTTTCAGATAGTCCAATAATTTTTAAATTCTCTCTCCTGGATCTATTTTCCAGGTCAGTTGTTTTTCCAATGAGATATTTCACATTGTTTTCTAATTTTTCATTCTTTTGGATTTTTTACGTGTCTTGATTTCTCATAAAGTCACTATCTTCCAATTGCTCTATTCTAATTTTTAAGGAAATATTTTCTTCAGTAAGCTTTTGGTCTTCCTTTTCCATTTGGCCTATTTTCTTTTTAGGGCATTTTTCTCCTCATTGGCTTTTTGGACCTCTTTTGCCATTTGGGTTAGGCTATTTTTTAAGGTGTTATTTTCTTCAGTATTTTTTTGGGTCTCCTTTAGCAAACTGTTGACTTGTTTTTCATGATTTTCTTGCATCACTCTCAGTTTTTCCTCTACTTCCCTTACTTGCTTCTCAAGATCCCTTTTGAGCTCTTCCAAGGCCTGGGACTGATTCATACTTTTCTTGAAGGCTTTGGATGTAGGAGCTTTGACTTTGTTGTCTTCTTCTGGTTGTATATTTTGATCTTCTTTTTCACCAAAGTAAGATAATATAGTCTGACTCTTTTTTGCTGCTTGCTCATGATCCCGGCCAATTACTTGAGTTATAAACTCTTTGTTAAGGTACAAATCTGCTTCCAATGTAGAGAATGTACTGTCCCAAGCTTTGTACAGCTGTTTTCAGAGATACTTGTAGGGACCTGTAAATTTTCAGTTCTTCCAAGGTGGTATGATAAGGGGCAAGGTGTTTACTCCTTTCCTGGCCTGCAACTACAAGTATTCCTTTCTGTCCTGTAACTGTGAGGAGGGGTTCCTCTCCACAGCCACTACAGGTTCCACCAAGCCAGACCCTCCTCACCCCAGCACGCCGCCCAGAACTGTGACCCATATCCAAGCATGGGCAAAGCAAGAGATTCCTGCCTCAGCACTGGCGAAGAGATCCGTGAGATCCCTCTGTGATCAGCCACTGGATTCCCCCTCAGTCTGTGGGCCAGAAGCTCGGGAAGCTTCCCCCCCCCACCAGGGCCACGTTCTTGGGGAATGGAGCTGAGACCCCACTTTCCTTTCTCAACACCTACAGAAACAGACTTTTCCCACTGACTTTCTAAGCTGTCTTTGGCATTGGTGGATTGAGGAGTCTGGAAACCTCCACAGCTGCCCAAAGATTCAGTCCCCTGAGGCCTGCTCCAGGTTCGCTGTGTCCTGCACGCCCGCTGCGCTGCACTGCGCTCCCAGCCTGGCGCGATACACCTTTCTGATCAATCATCCAGGTTGTCTTGGGCTGGAAATTTGTTTCACTCTGTCTTTTTGTGGATTCTGCTGCTTCAGAATTTGTTTAGAGCCATTTTTTATGAGTATTTGGAGGGGTTTGGAGGAGAGCTCAAGCAAGTCACTGCTTTTACTCCGCCATCTTGGCTCTGCCCCCTCCTTGGCCTTTTTTAACTAAGGTCTTTCCCAGGTCTCAGTTTGACTGAGGTAATACCCATTCTGTAGTTAAAGGCTAGGTAAGAATTGAAGCAAAAAAAGGCCTAGTTTGCCTTCACAAAAGAATCAGTGTGGGAGAGGAAGACTCTCAGATTTTCTGGCCAATTTTCAAGCTGGAGGATATAGGACAGAAATTATTAAAAGGGAGCTAGGTTCCAAGAAAAGAAGAGATCCTTAATTAACTCATCACCTGACTTTAGATAAACTGTATCCAAGGTTGCTGAGATAATATGTATAGTAGACATAAATGTTGAGCCATCTTAGTTGATTTAGAGGGAAACTATTGAAATGGGAGAAATGCCTCAGAACCGAAGACTGGCAAATGGCATTTACCTATTTTTTTTAAATGGGAGAGAATGGAGTCTTCAAACTCTAAATCTATTAGCTATACAGTGATTTTTGACAATGGCTAGAATGCATTATTAAAAAGAGAGTTTGTTTGTATTTCTAAAGGGAAGAAGTGGTCATCACTATGAGTCAGAATATGTTCATCAAAAATAGATCATGCCAATCGAGTCCTTGTGTTGACAGGATTATCCATTCAAAGGAATACTGTAGACATAGCAAATCTAGATTTCATTGAGACTTTTATCAGATTTGCTTATGATATCCTCATAGACAGGCTGGAGAGATATTGAATAAAAGGTAATTTGGAAATGGTCAAATGACAGAAGACATCTGCAGGTGAATTTTTTAAATAGTATTTTTTTCCCAATTACACGTCAAGACAATTTTTAAGCATTCACTTTTGCAAGATTTTTTTTTGGCTAGGCAATGGGGTTAAGTGACTTGCCCAGGGTCACACAGCTAGTAAGTGTTATGTGTCTGAGGCTGGATTTGAACTCAGGTCCTCCTGAATCCAGGGCCAATGCTCTATCCACTGTGCCACCTAGCCCCTTTACAGATTTTGAGTGCCAAATTTTTCTCCCTCCCTTCCTTCCCTTCTTCCTAAAATGGTAGGCAATTTGATATAGGTTATGTATGTCCTATCATGTAAAACATATTTCCATATTAGTCACAGTTGTGAAAGAAGAACCAGATCAAAAGAAAAAAAAACAAAAAAGAATAAAATAAGTGAAAAAAGTATGCTTTGATCTGTATTCAGACTCCATAGTTCTTTCTCTGGATATGGATATAATTTTCCATCATAAGACTTTTGGAGATGCCTTAGATCCTTGCATTGCTAAGAAGAGCTAAGTCTGTCAAAGTTAGTCATCAAGCAATGTGGCTGTTACTGTGTACAACATTCTCCTGGATCTGCTCACTTCACTTAGCATCAGTACAAACAAGTCTCTCCAGGTTTTTCTAGTCTACTTGCTTGTCATTTCTTATAGCACAATAGTATTGCATTACATTTGTATGCCACAACCTCTTCAGCCATTCCCCAACTGATGGACAACCCCTCAATTTCCAATATTTTGCCACCACAAAAAGAACTGCTATAAATATTTTTGCACATGTGGGTCCTTTTCCCTTTTTTATAATCTCTTTGGGATACAAATCTAGCAGTGATATTGCTGGATCAAAGGGTATGTACAATTTGGTTGCTCTTTGGGCATAGTTCCAAATTTGCTCTCCAGAATGGTTGGATCAGTTCACAACTCTACCAAGAGTGAATTAGTGCCCCAATTTTCCCATATCGCTGCCAACATTCATCGTTTTCTGTCATATTAGTCAATCTGATAAGTGTGAGGTGGTACCTCAGAGTTGTTTTAACTTGCATTTCTCTAATCAAAAGTGATATAGGCACAGCGCTTCTTAAACAATGGGTCACAACCCCATGTGGTGGGTCGCAAAAATTTGGCAACAGTAAAAGGTTTCTGAACACACAATGACCAAAAATTAATTAAAAATCAAACAGGTAATGAATCCAAGGTGTTCCTGGCAGCATTTGCCAATGTTGCATCATACCACTTCACTGCAGCTGTGGTTCTGAATGCAAAGCATGCATACTTTTCACTGCACATGCCCTCAGGGCATGCAATGCCGACTAACACTACTGAAATGCAAAAAGGAGTCACAAGTGGAAAAAGTTTAAGCCCTGATTTAGGGCATTTCTTCATATGTCCATAGATAGCTTTGATTTTTTCATGTGAAAACCGCCTATTCATATCCTTTGACCTTTAATCAATTGGGGAATGGCTTGTATTCTTATAAATATGACCCAATTCTCTATATATTTGAGAAATGAAGCCTTTATAAGAGACACTTGCTATGAGGATTGTTTCCCAGCTTTTTGCTTTCCTTCTAATCTTAGTGGCATTGGTTTTGTTTGTACAAAAGCTTTTTAATTTAATATAATCAAAATTATCTGTTTTACATTTTGTATGTTCTCTATCTTTTGTTTGGTCATGAATTCTTCCCTTCTCTATAGATCTGTCACCTCCTTAGTTTCTTTATTTATTGTTTGTTTTTGTTTGGATTTATCAAGTTCTGAGAAGGGATAATTGAGGTCCCTCACTAGTATAGTTTTGCTGTCTATTCTTCTTGTAACTCAGTTAATTTCTTTAAGAATTTGGATGCTGTATCACTTGGTGCATACAAGTTTAGTATTAATATTACTTCATTGTGTATGATACCTTTTAGCAAGATTCAGTTTCCTTCCTTGTCTCTTTTAATTAGGTCTATTTTTGCTTTTGCTTTGTCTGAGATCAGGATTGCTACCCCTGATTTTTTTTTTTTACTTCAGCTAAAGCATAATAGATTCTGTCCCAGTCCCTTACCTTTACTCTGTGTGTGTCTCTCTGTTTCAAGTGTGTTTCTTGTAAACAATATATTGTAGGATTCTAGTTTTTGATTCACTCTACTATCCTTCCATTTTATGGGAGAGTTCATGCCATTCACATTCACAGTCATGATTACTAACTGTGTATTTCCCTCCATCCTATTTTTCCCCCTGTTTGTCCTCTCTCTCTCCTTTCACCTTTTTCCTCTTTGACAGTGTTTTGCTTTTGTCTGCTGCCTCCCCTGGTCTTCCCTCTCTTCTGTTAATCCCACCTTTACTTAATCTCCTCTCTACCTATCAGGTAAGACATATTTCTATATTCCGCTGATTGTGTATGTTATTCCTTCTTTGAGCCAATACTGCTGAGAGTAAGGTTCAAGCAATGCCCATCGCCCATCCTCCTATCTTTACCTCCACTGTAATAGTCTTTTAGCATCTCTTCATGTGAAATAATTTACCCCATTGTACCTCTCCCTTTCATCTGCACCCAGTGTACTCCTCTTTCTCATCCCTTAATTATTTTTGTGTCATTCCCTCAAATTCACCTTATACCCACACCCTCTGTCCATGCATATTCCTTCTAGCTACACTATTATAGGTACAATTATTAAGAATTACAAGTATCAAAAAAAAAAGAATTACAAATATCGCAAAATGGATAATTTTGATTATATTAAATGTAAAACTTTTTGCACAAAGCCAATGCAACCAAGATTAGGAGGGAAGCAGAAAACTGGGAAAGAATTTTTATAACCAGTATCTCTGATAAAAGCCTTATTTCTAAAATATATAGAGAACTAAGTAAAATTTATAAGAACACAAGTCATTCCCCAATTGACAAATGGTCAAAGGATATGAACAGGCAGTTTTCAGGTGAAGAAGTCTATAGTCAGTCATATGATAAATGCTCTAAATCACTATTGATTAGAGAAATGCAAATCAAAACAACTCTGAGGTACCATATCACACCTACCAGATTGGCCAACATGACAAAACAGGAGAATAATAAATGTTGGCGAAGATGTGGGAAAATTGGAATGCTGATGCATTGTTGATGGAGTTGCAAACTGATCAACCATTTTGGAAAACAATTTGGAACTATGCCCAAAGGGCTATAAAAATGTGCATACCCTTTGATCCAGCAATGCCACTTCTAGGGCTATATCCCAAAGAGATCATAGAAATGGGAAAAGGACCCACATGTACAAAAATATTTATAGCAGCTCTTTCTGTGGTGGCAAAGAATTGGAAATTGAGAGGATGCCCATCAATTGAGGAACAGTAGAACAAATTGTGGTATATGAATGTAATCAAATACTATTGTGCTGTAAGAAATGATGAGCAAGCAAACTTTAGAAAAACCTGGAAAGACTTGTATGGACTGATGCTGAGTGAAGTGAGCAGAACCCAGTGAACATGGTACGTAGTAACAGCCATGTTGTGTGACGACTTACTTTGATAGACTTAGCTCTTCTCAGCAGTACAAGGATCTAAGACATCTCCAAAAGTCTCATGACGGAAAATGCTATCCACATCCAGAAAAAGAACTATAGAGTTTGAATGCAGATCGAAGTATACTATTTGCTATTTTTTTCTTCTGTTTTGTTTTGTTTCTTCTTTCCTGTGGTTCCTTCTATTGCTTTTAATTCTTCTTCACAATAGCACTAACATGAAAATATGTTCAATAGGAATGTATTTGCATAGCCTATATCAGATTGCATGCTGTCTTGGAGAGGGAGGTGAGAAGGGAGGGGAGAAAATTTAAAACTCAAAACTTGTGGAAGTGAATGTTGAAAACTAAAAAGAAATTAATTAATTTTTTAAGAAATCTTTTAAAAAGTTGACAAAATTATTTTCCTAACCTGGAAAAAAAAAGAATTACAAGTATCATCTTCCCATGTAGGGATGTAAACTGTTTAGTTCTACCGAGACCCTTACGTTTTCTTTTCCCTTTTTGCCTTTTAGGTTTTTCTAGGGTCTTGATATTGGAGATCAAATTTTTGTTCAATTCTGGTCTTCTACTTATGAAAGCTTGAAATCCTTCTATTTTGTTGAATGACCATTTTCTTTCTCTTGAAGTATGATGTTTAATTTGGCTGGGTAGGTAATTCTTGGTTGTAGTCCTACCTCCTTTGTCTTCCGGAACATCATTTTCTATAATCTCTGATCTCTTAATATTGCAGCTTCTAAGTCCTATGTAATCCTGATTGTGGCTTCCCTGTATTTGAATTGTTCCTTTCTGGCCACTTGCAGTATTTTTGCCTTGACCTGACAGTTCCGAGTTTTGGCTATAATATTCCTTGGAATTTTTATTTTGGGATCTTTTTCCTGAGGTGATCAGTGGATTCTTTCAATGCCTATTTTACCCTCTGGTTCTAGGATATCAGGACAGTGATAATTCTTGAAAGATGTTGTCCAGGTCCTCCTTTTGAGTATGGCTTTCAGGTAGTCCAGTGATTCTGACATAGTCTTTCCTGTATCTATTTTCAACAATTATTAATATCCAAAAGTGAAATAGTAAGCTCCCCGTCACTGAATATCTTCAAGTGAAAATTGGGTAGTCACTTGTTGGGGATGTTGGAGAGATGAGAACAGATAGTATTGGATTAAATTATTTCAGAGGTCCCTTCCAACTCTGAATTCTATGAATGGGAGGAAACTATGGCGGAACACTAGCAGACATCCTCAAAAGAT
The DNA here is from genome assembly GCF_003287225.1 of Phascolarctos cinereus. Classification (NCBI taxonomy): domain Eukaryota; kingdom Metazoa; phylum Chordata; class Mammalia; order Diprotodontia; family Phascolarctidae; genus Phascolarctos; species Phascolarctos cinereus. Next base: position 513,263,481 of record NW_027555847.1, read on the forward strand.
CTGTGTTGTCCCTTGCCAGAAACCAAATCTTCTGCTATGGTCCAGGGGAAAAGAAAGTTATTTTAAAATTCCTTCTACATTTCTAGCCTTTACTTTAAATATCCTCTTTTCTGTTTCAAAGTTATGACTTTTAACTGGAAGGAAAGATGAAAACATCACTTGTTTCTCAAAGTGCTTCAGTTTTCTATTCAGGATTTCAAAGTCACTAGACATATATCCCAAATTTCTTTGGATATCAGAATCACATTAATTATTTGAATAGGATAGTGCTCAGTGTGTTTGAAAAGTCTTACCAAGTTCTCTGTGATATCTTTGATACAAGCTCCAGGAAAAAAGCTTACCTCCCAATTATCTATGTCTGATCTATGCGTGACTTCAGTACCCAGTCGTAGAGAATCACCAGAGACCACCATGTGCCTCCTCCTCCAGAGGCCCCTAACATGATTCTGCACAGCTATTGTAATCTAAAAATATTCCTGTATTTTGTGGAACATGGGATAATGTGCTGGGGTTTTTTTCTGTAGCAGATGCAGATTCACCATGTAGGGGGACAAAACTCATGTTGTTTAGTTCCAGTAGTTCAAAGTTGCACCTTTTCTTCTGTGTCACCTTCTTCTACACATCAGCCACTGGTCTCAAGTTTTGATTCCACTTCTCATTTTCTTTCTGACTTCCTCTTAGGATTTAATCTTTTCCTCCTTTCTAAGCTGGAGTATAGAAAGACATTCCTTGAGTTCTTGAGGGGACTGCCTTGAGGGGCAGTTGATGGCGCAGCAGATAGAGTATTGGACCTGGGATCAGGAAAACATAAGTTCAAATCTGGCCTTATATACTTACTTAATTGCATGATCTTGAGCAAGTCATTAACCTGCTTGACTCAGTTTCCTCATCTATAAAATGGGCATAATGGTAGCACTACCTCTCAGGGTTGTTATGAGGCTTAAATAAGATAATATTTTTATTGTACTATGTTATGGAAATACTTGTTTTATTCTATAAATTAAAAATTAAAAAAATAATATTTGTAAAAAGCACTTACTTAGCATAGTGCTTGGTGCATAGCAGGTACTATGTAAATGCTTATTCCATTACATGCCTTTCACCTTCTTCTCAAGTATGAAGACCAGCCTGCATTTATATTTACATTTGCATTTATAGCACATATGATAATTGTTTCCCAAAAAAAAGAAAAAAATGCATATACTCTACAGTTTACTTGAACACCTTCCTCTATTTCTATATCTCTTGAGGGCCTGGATTGAAACTACAATTTATTTCAGGAGAAATTCCTCGTTCAGACTGCCATTGTTTTTTGTTTGTTTTGGGGGTTTTTTTATGCAGGTACACAACGCGGATTACTAGACATTGTGGTGCTGATCCTAGGAATGCTGTCTTTAAACCAACCTAATTCCTCTCATTCCCTTCTACCTTCAGCTAAGGTGTTAGCAATTAGCAGTAATTTGCTTGACTGTCAGCAGAAACTCCTTTAGCAATCTCCCCTCCACATTCAACTTGAAATTTTCTTTTTAAATCTCTTATTCACCACGTCCTACTTTTGCCAAATTCACTTGCTAGACTTCCCTCTTACATGCTGTCCCTTGCATATTTAGATAAATGATGATAAAACAATATAACTGGAACTGAGAAAAATAATAGCTAAATCTATACTGGAGGTCTTGCTTTACAAAACTAGGTGGGGAAGGGAGTGGTAGTACCTCCCTCTGGGTGAATCCAATTGGGATGAACACAAAGAAATCCTTAGTTCAAAAAGTTGCTGACCTAACTTTAGATTTCTATTGCATTATCCTCTAGGGTTGTGGTTTTGTCATGTAACTCTTTATGATATCAATCTCTGTGGTTACTTTAAAACCAGAAATGAGGACTGAAAATGTGACCGAAATTTTGAAACCACAAAGCACAGTGCAGAAAAATCCCGTCAAAAAGTCAGTAAATCTTAAAGTATAACTTGGGGGTTTGACATAAGGGTCCTAGAAAAAGATAAAATGGGAAAATTTGGTTGCTGTGATGGAATTGAGTGAGTCTTCCATTTTGCAAGGCAGAATTTTTGATGTTAGGTCCTAGGGTAATGTTACTATAATTCACAATAGAATCCTTGGAAAGCACTGGAAAAACAGAAATAATTAGCAACTGGGGTAACAAAACTAGGAGGGCTCAGAAAAGAAACAAGTATTTGTTAAGTGTGCTTAATAAATAATAAACTTGAGTGTGTTACTTACTTTGACTCTTAGCTTGTAGAAGGCCGTAATAAGAACCTGGGTATCCCTGCACCTGCCATCTTGGTCACTGCTTAACCTGCCGACCACCATGCATGAGTGCATCTCTGTCTGCGTTGGCCAAGCTGGTGTCTAGATTGGCAATGCCTGCTGGGAGCTGTACTGCCTGGAGCATGGTATGCCTGAGGGGCAGATGCCAAATGGCAAGACCACTGGGGGATGAGATGACTCCTTCAATACCTTCTTCAGTGAAACAAGAGCTGACAAACATGTTTCCAGAGCAGTGTTTGTAGATCTGGAACCAACTGTCTATAAAGTTCATACAGGAACCTCTGCCAGCTCTTCCATGCTGAACAACTGATCACTGGCAAGGAAGATGCTGCCAATAATTACGCCCGTGGGCATTACAGTAGTGGCAAGGAAATCATAGACTTGGTTCTAGACTGGATTCAGAAGCTGGTAAACCAGAGCACTGGTCTTCAAGGCTTCTTGGTTTTCCACAGCTTCGGTGGTGGGACTGACTCTCATTTCACCTCTCTGCTGATGGAATATCTGTCCGTCGATTACGATAAGAAGTCCAAGCTGGAGTTCTCCATTTATGCAGGCTTCCACAGTTTCCACAGCTGTAGTGGAGTCCTACAATTCCATTCTGACCGCTCACACCACCCTGGAGCACTCTGATTGTGCCTTCATGGTAGACAAAATGAGGCCATCTATGAGATCTGTCGCAGAAATCTTGACGTTGAACACCTAAGCTCCACTCATCTGAATCGCCTTATTAGCCCAATTGTGTCCTCCATCACTGCCTCTCTCTAATTTGATGCTGTGCCTTGAATGTTGATCTGACAGAATTCCAGACCAACATGGTGCCCTATCCCCATATCCATTTCCCTCTGGCCACATATGCCCCAGTCATCTCTGCTGAGAAAGCTTCCCATGAGCAACTTTCTGTAGCAGAGATCACCAATATTTGCTTTGAGCCCACCAACCAGATGGTGAAATGTGACCCTCACCATGGTAAATACATGGCTTGCTGCCTGCTCTACCATTGTGATGTGGTTCCCAAAGATGCCAATGCTACTATTGCCACCATCAAGATAAAGCATAGCATCCAGTTTGTGGATTGGTGCCCAACTGGCTTCAAGGTTAGCATCAATTACCAGTCTCCCACTGTGGCTCCTGGTGGTGACCTGCCAAGGTACAGCAGGCTGTGTGCTTGTTAAGCAACACCACAGCTATTGCTGAGCCGTGGGCTCCCCTGGACCACAAATTTGATCTGATGTATGCCAAGCATGTCTTTGTCCATTGGTATGTAGGAGAGAGCATGGAAGGAGGAGAGTTCTCTGAGGCCTGGGAGGATATGGCTGCCCTGGAGAAAGATTATAAGGAGGCTGGTGTAGATTCTATTGAAGGAGAGGGTGAAGAGAAAGGAGAAGAATATTAGTTACCCCTTCCATACAACTCTTCAGCATGTCACATCCAAAACTCATCAGCTTAAACATGCTTAGCTTATCTATAACCTAGGCAACTGTTGAGAAGGTACATGATAGTATGAAGGCAATCTTGATAGTACAGCTCGCTATCTGGTTAGTTTGTCTATAGTATCAAAACTGTGAGCGTATCTAAGTTTTCCATGTGTCTCTATAAAAAGTTTTCCATTACATCTATGAAATTAAAGGCTTTAAGGAAAAATGCAAAAAGTAAGTAAATAAATAATAAACTTAATAAATAAGTAATAAGGTATACTCAATAACTAGGTACTACATGAAGCATATTATAAATATTATCCCATTTGATCCTCACAACAGTCCTAGGAAGCAAGTGCTATTATTATCTCCATTTTACAACTGAGGAAACTGAGGCAGGCAGAAGTTAGGTGACTTGCCCAGGGTTACACAGATAGTAACACATGCTGAATTTTGAACGCAGATCTTATTGACTCCAAGCTCAGAATTCTATCCACTGTGCCACCTAACTTCACCTGACTTTCATTTCTTAGTAGGAGCAAGTTCAGCAGAAAATTATTGGAAATATTGTGAAAGTATAGTATGAATGTTTGACTCTTGAGCATGGAGAAGATAAATCTAATTTTCAATTGCTCCATGATCTAATTGGCATGAATGCTCTCTTCACCTATGCAGGTTACAACCCACTCATATCCATTATCATCTTGTACAAATCCTGTCTATGTCTTCTTCACAGAGGATGCATTCAAAGTGCCAAAGACCTTCCCCTGTTATTTTAATATTTTGTAGATAAAAATACAACCTTATTTTTGCTACATGAGAAGCTCACCTCATTTTTCAACATGCTTGTGATGATATCCTTTACACCACTTTCCATGAATGTCATTCATGGAGGACATTGGGTATAAAATCTAAAAGAAGAACCCATATTATTTATGTGACATTTGGCCTTAGGAAAAAGGAATCCCTCTAAAAGAGCAAGTGATTTTGAATTGGGGTTATTTTCACACTGTACTAGTACTTTGATTCTACAAAGTACCCCATAAAATGATGGGTGCCAAAGTAGAGTCCAAAAATAAATTAATATTGATTAGAAACTTTTACCTAGGGAAAAAGGAAAGAAAATGTCCAACTTAGAAAAAAAATCAACATTTGGCAAAAATGCCCTGACATGTCACTTTCCACTAGCTGAAGGAACTTGAGGGTTCTATTTAGGAGACAATCTATATCCAAAGACAAACTGTCTAAAAGCCCAGATTTTCCAAGGACTGCTTTTATCTGATATAATAGGAAGATAGCTGCTATCAAGAGTCAGGAAGACCTTGGTTTAAGGGCCACCTCTAACACTAGGCTGTGTGACCTTGGCCAAGTCATTTAACCTTGCAGTGCTCTAGGCAATTCTCTAAGACTAAGTTCCAAAGATGGTACAGATTTGCATTGGTGGAGAGACTTTCATCCACAGAGAGTTCCCATGTCAATGAAATCTCAGGTATAGAGCCCATCAAAATTAGCTAATTATTTAACTGAATTTCGGGGGGGGTTGAAAATCCATGAGTTGTAGAAATAACTTGTTTTTAAAAATGTTTTTATTGATGTGCTTTGTAAGCTATCACTGTTAATTTTCCATTCACCTAGTTCATTCACTGCACAAGACTACCCTTGCAACAAATATGTATATCTAAGCAATACAAATTGTCTTAAAATACATAACTTCTTCCATTTATTTGCCACCAGTTGCTCTTCTTGTTTTCAACTCCACTACCCCCATGAGCTCATCACCAGATCATTATGGAGATTGTTTTGGCTGTGGTATTCACTCACCACTACCCTCAGTTGCTTTGGCCCTTCTGATGGAGAGTAGAGCAAAAACCTCTTCCAATGACCTTTCTTTATAGAGGACTCAAAATCCCTACTATCTCTTTATATGCCACCAACTGATCTATTTGGTTTCAACTCCAGTATTACCACCACCACCACCACCATCATCATCAGCCATCATCATCATCATCATCATCATCATCATCATCATCATGACCCTCCCCTCACCCCCATCTGTGTTCTGTCTTCTGTCACCCCTTCAGCTTCTTTTTGTGTATTATCTTCTCCCATTAAATTGTAAGCTTCTTAAGGACAGGAACTGTCTTTATTTTTCTCGTTTGTATCCCCAGCATTTAGTAAAGTAAGTAGCACACAGTAGGGGATTAATAAATATTTATTGTTTTGTACTGCTAATTTACCACATCTTTACCGTTAGGCAGGAGGCATGCTCTACCATCAGTCTTCTGAATTTATGTGTATTAATATAGTATTGTAGCTATCATAGAAATTGTTCTCCCAGTTTTTGTTAGAAAAATAACTCCTTTAAGAAGAGTAGTGTTTCAAAATATGCGAAAATACTTTCATGGGGAATAAAATCCTTCTTAAGAAATTGTGGCTGCTGAGACTCAAATTCAGGGTCGACAATGAAACACTTATTTTGACCATAATGGTGGTTTGGGAGCACCCACTGACTCACCCCAGAATGTCTACCTTGCAATTTTCTGCATCTATTTTTTAAGAGTCAAAAACAGTTGTGTTCTCAGGTTGGAAGTGGAAGGTAAATTTAGGGGGAAATTGGATGTTGTTTCTAGGGTGGCTGAAAATAGATACTAGAGGGGCCTTTTATTACAGTATTAGTATTTCTCTTCTCTTCTCTTGCCATACTGAGATGTGCACAAAGAACTGGAAAGACTAGCAGCTGAAGGAGAAAACCAAAAGCCAGTATCTAAGGTCAAGGAAGATGCAAATTTATGTTTGGCCTTTCTTAAAGTAAAATGCTGAAAAGTAGGGCCATTTGAAGGGACCCTAGCTAGCCCAAGAGGGGTTCAAAGATTCTGCATAAGTCATAAAATATTAATCAAATTTTTAAAAATCTAATTCTTTATGTTATTGGAGATGGTAAAAATCATAGAATATGAATTATGAAGAATTGAATACAAAGGCAACTTGTCAAAGAAATTTAAAAAAAAACCACTATAGGTGGTGTACAAAAGCAGATTTTTACTTTATGTATATTTTTAGTCATTATCTCAGCATTATACTTATTCTTTTAAGACTTTTAGAATGCCAGATACAATGTAATTTGCTGAGTAGGAGAGTAACAAAACCTCAGGAGAGCTGATTAATTACTTGTAGAAGTATTGGCTAAGAGAGTGAGGGTCACTTGGCAGTCTCATAGGAAAGCCAATCCCCACAGCTGCTGACCTGTCCAATTTCCATCCTTGGTTTATTCCTGAATTTCAACTTACATTAAGTATAAAATAACTTGGAGAGTCCCAAAGTCAGAAAATTCATTAATTCACATCAATTTTAAATTAGCCCAAACCCCATGATTCTGGTTATCTATTTCTCCTTACATTGGTAGCAGGGAACAGCCAGAGCCTTCCAGAACAAAAGAACAATACAGCCTGTAGTGCAAATGCTTCTTCTTGGAAGTGTCCTTCCCAAAACCCATACAAAGTGTCCTTTAATAGAATTTATTCAGTTGGCCGTGACTTCAGCCACCAATGTGGACAACTTTGAGGGAGGATGTTTACTCAGAAGCATGTGAGGTTTCTGTTACTGTGAGACAAGACAGGAGCCATTACTGTTCCCAGAGAAAAATCTGTAAATTCTAGTAGTGAGAGAAGAACCTGACTCTTTGGCATGGTTTCACTCCTCTCAAACTGTGTTATTTTTCCTTAAAAAATTTGAGAAAACTTTTCCTGGGCTAGAATTTATACTGGCCACTAATTTCCCTTGAGTTGAAAAAGTTCTCTCTAGTAGATAAGTATTGTCCTTGTGGTATAGTATTGTTACTCAAAGTTTCTATAATAAAAAGGTCAACTTGAAAATAACTATTTCTATCCCCGTGGCAAGTTTTCCAGTGTAAACCCCAAATCTGATTGTATATTTTATTTACAAGTTTGAGTATATAAATACAATTTAATTACAGGGTGACATAACTTTGGGTTAATCATGAATATCCAATTACGCATAAGTTTTAGTTCCCATATTGATGTGATATATCAGTAATTAACTTAACAGTGGGATTTTATTTTGCCCTTTTGGGCCCTTCTTTCCTATATTTCCCTAGCTTCCTTTGATCTTCCTCCCTGTGTGCTGCCTTTTTTGTTTGTTTGGTTTTGGCCTTTCTTCATTTATTAAAAAAAAAAGATCTTCATATTATCCCTGTTCCTTCTACTTGGATATTCAAAAGAGTTGGAACTAAATATATTCTCAGCATGCCCTGCCCATGATTTTGAATCTTTCCTTCCCCTTTGTAATGGCACTACCTCAAACTCAACACGTTCAAATTGGGATTCATTCCCTTCCCACCAAATCCAGAGTGGTTTTCTGACTTCTCTGTTTTTGTCAATAGCACCACTCCCTAGGGACCCAGGCTCAAAAATTCTGCCATCTTTTATTACTCATTATATTTCCCCTCCTAAATCCAAACACTCAACCTAATACCATTACTGTTTTTTCTTCAAGATGTTTTCTGTAGCTATGATTTCCTTTCCATTGGCACTATTACCTCCCTCATCTAGCCTTTTATCAATTTGTTCCTGGATTATCATAATAATCTCTCAACCGATCTCTGTTTCAAGTCCCTCTCTCTTCCACGCCATCTGAAGCATCATCACAAGATGAATCTTCCCATATCATTTCTTTCTTCATGTCACTCCTGTACTCATAAACTATTTTTCTCCCACTCCATAAATATTTCTTAAGCATTTTCTTTTTTAAAATGTTTTTTTATTTTATTTTTTCTAAATTACATCTAAAAACAATTTTTAACATTTGTTTTTATAATTTTCGAGTTCCAGATTCCCTCCCTCTCTCTCCTCACCCCTCCCTGAGAAAACAAGCACATTGGTATAGATTATACATGTGCAGTCAAGCAAAACATATTTCCGTATTTGCCATGTTGTAGAAGAGAACACAGAGGCCCCCCTCCAAAAAAACCCCAGAAAATGAAAAAAAGTTTTAAGAAGTATACTTTAGGGGCAGCTAGATGGCATAGTAGACAGAGCATGTGCCTTGAAGTCAGGAGGACCTGAGTTCAAATCCAGACTCAGACCAAACACTTGATACTTGCTAGCTGTGTGACTCTGCATAAGTCACTTAACCCCAATAACCTAAAAAAAAAAAAGGGTATGCTTTGATCTGCATTTAGACGCTCACAAACTTTCAACACTTCCCTACCACTTTTAGAATAAAGTCCAAAATCTTCAGAGTGGGATGTAAGGTCCTCCACAATCTGGCACCAATCTACTTCCCAACATGAACCCTCTCTTCTGGCCTCCAACTCTTCACTGCCTTTAGGCACACACAGGGTTCACCAGCTTCACAACTTTAAAGTCTATCTGTGGCTACATTTAAGTACCCATGAGTAAGTTTTCTAGTAGGGAATCTCCAGATAGAAGCAAGGCATAAGAAACCAGCATCATACCTCATAAGAATTAGCATGTGGGTGCTGAATTTATCCAACATACTTGTACTAGGTATGGACTGGGTTTACAATGTGATTATAAAGTAATGATAATAGCTTATGTTCACATGACACTGACTAGTTTAGACATTTTCTTCACAACAATCGTGTGAAGTGTGTAATGCAAGTGTTATTATACCCATTATATAAATGAGTACTCTGAGGCTCCAGGGCACATAGGGGCTTGCTTATAGTCATATAACTAATAAGAAGCAGCAGTAGGACCTAAGCAGAGGTCTTCTGACTCCATCCACAGGCCTCTCCACTAATAGAGCTCATTCTGCTCTATTCTTCCCCTGTGCATGAGATTGAGTGCCAGATTCTGGATCAGGAGCTTTGGTTTGTGGTTGAAGAAAGGGTCATCTGTTACCCACACCCAGAGGGTGGGGTCCTGACACTCCTTTTATGCTCTCAGGGGTGGTAATCCTCATGAGGGAGTCATTTGTTAGTGGGATCAAAAGCATACTGGGGTCTCTGATGCTGATAGGTTCACAGGTTATTAATGGAGGAAAATAGCAGAGGTCCCACCTTTGTTTGGAAACACATAGGAATGGAAATGGGAAACTATCTGACTTTTACACTCTGCGACTTGGTTCACCTATTCCTCTTGCCTGGATTGCCTTTCTCCTGTCTGTTCCCTTTAATTTTTTTTTTAATTTAATTTTTTTTATTTTATAAAATAAGATAAACATTTCCATAACATAGTAGCATTTTTAAAGAAGATGATTGCACGTGAAACTGCAAATCTGTCAGGTACAACATGCTATTCCTTTGAAATATATAATAAAGTTATCATGTAAGTTATCATAATTTTTTCCCTTTTTTCTTTCCTCCTCCCCACACCTTATTTAACAGAATCCTACTAAATCTTTTATTAGATCCCTAGTACCATATAGACATATCCCTTAAAAATTGGGACCAGGGAGGAAAGTTATTCTTCAACCAGATATGCAGCATCTTTAGAATCTCAGACATGGATTCATCACAGTCTCACCCCTATGAGTCCACTATGTCCAAAGTCAAGTAAGACAATGTACACTGAGAAACCTAGAGACCCACATCCTGTTTGCTCTTTTGGCAGCTTCTCCAAAGGGCACACCAGAGCACAAAGGCTACATTTAGAAGAACACATTAGAGCCCCCAACTATCATAATTCTCTGCTCTGCCTCAAGAATCCACCACTTAGGGCAGCTAGGTGGCCCAGTGCATAGAGCACTGACCCTGGAGTCAAGAGGACCTGAGTTCAAATCTGCCCTCAGATACTTGACACTTACTAGCTGCTTGACCCTGGGCAAATCACTTAACCCCATTGCCCAGCCAAAAAAAAAAAAGAAAAAGAAAAAATCCAGCCACTCCCTCTCTTTTCACATGTGAATAGTTATTGGCTAATCTCAATACACCAACAAATACTCACACCCTTTGTCTTCCTTAAATACATCAACAACAATCTGTAAGTAGTACTAGCAGACAAACAACAACTGAACACATAAGCTGGAAAGGCAGAAATGCCAGTGCACTTACCTGACAAAATGCTACCTGCTCTTTTCTGCTTCAATGGATTTCCTGTTTTACCCTCCTTGCTGTAATGAGGGCTGTAACTTTTAAAGGCCTTGCTCAATTTATTTCTCCTCTACAAAGTCTACACTGACTACTCTAGCCTACATTGAGTTCTAACACCTATAATCTTTTGTAGCATTTATTGCCCTTATTGTTTATTTACTTATATGCTATTTTGTATATTTATTTAAATATATGTTTAAGAGGGGAAATGTCCATTGAGGGTATAGCAATTAGAGCATGCATGATATCCTCTGCTTGCTGCCTATCCATGTAGAAGCTTCATGAGTCTATGGCTGGAAATGTGGGATTGAGGGGTTCTTTTCCCTCTGTGCTTTAGAGTATGCCTAGGTATCCTCTGAATATTTCCTAGCACTTACTTTGTGGTGATTAAAAGCCTTTGAGCAGCTATGGAGCCAGAACTGAGTGTGCATATAAAAGGCTTGAATAGATGAAATCTCCTCTCTTCCTTGGAAGCTTTCAAGGAAAGGAAAGAGGAAGAAAAATTGCTCTAGGCCTTCAAGTTGGGGTTTAGCAGAGGGAGAATAGAAGTGGTCTATTGCCTGCCACCAGCTGCCTCATGAATACATGGCATCTTTGCATCTCTTGCCTCTTTGTGTTTATTCTTTCCTAATTCTAACACGGAGCAGACCAGGTATGACCTTGTTTGTTTCAAGGCATTGGGAGAGACATCAAAGGTCTAGCAACTGGAGTCAGTAACAGAGTCCGGCAGCCATAACCAAAACCAGAGAAGAACCAGCCCTGAGGAGCAAGTTACAGAAGCAGCCTGGCAGTGAGTTGATTCCATAGCCTAGACACAATGTCCTACAAACAAGGGAGCATCCATTGGGTATGCCACACCTGGAAATGAACTTGATGCCAGGGATGTTTTGTAGCACTTACTTTGAGTCCATTCTCCCTGGGGACTAAGGTAGTAGAGTGTGCTCTTAGTTTGGAAGGGTCTACCTATACATTTGCAGGGAATATCCCTTTGCCAAGTTAATTTAACTGGTTAAATAATATTGGGGAGATATTAACTGGCAATTAATATAAGAAGGTGGACACACTGGTTAAAGGCTCATAAGCAATAATATTAGAAAACCTCACTCTTTTTTTTGTAAATAGTATTTTATTTTCTCCAATTACATGTAAAGATAGTTTTCAACATTCATTTTATTTTTAGGTGATTGGGGTTAAGTGACTTGCCCAGGGTCACACAAGCTAGTGTGAAGTGTTTGGTCTGAGGCCAGATTTGAACTCAGGTCCTCCTGACTTCAGGGCCAGTGCTTTATCTACTGCACCATCTAGCCACCCCTCAACATTTATTTTTTATAAGATTTTGAGTTCTGAATTTTTCTCCCTCCCTTTATCCTCTCTCTCCTCCCCAAGATGGCAAACAATCTGATATAGGTTGTACAAATACAATCATGTTAAACATTTTTCCACATTAGTCATGTTGTGAAAGAAGAAACAGAATAAAAGGGAAAAACCACGAAAAAAACAAAGAAGTGAAAATCTACATTCAGACTCCATAGTTCTTTCTCTGGATGTGGATAGCATTTTCCAAAAGGATCCTTTTGGAATTGTCTCAGATCATTGTATTTCTGAAAAGAGCTAAGTTTTTTATAGTTGATCATTGTACAATGTCGTTGTTATTGTATACAATGTTCTCCTGGTTCTGCTCACTTCACTTTGCATCAGTTCATGTAAGTCTTTCCAGGTTTTTGTGAAATCTGCCTGTTCATCATTTCTTATAGCACAAAAGTATTCCATTACATTCATATACCCCAACTTGTTCAGCCATTCCCCAATTGATGGGCATCCCTTTGATTTCCAATTCTTAGCTACCACAAAAAGAACTACTATAAAGATTTTTGCACATGCAGGCCTTTTTCACCTTTTTTATCTCTTTGGTATACAAACCTAGTAGTGGTATTGCTTGAACAAAGAGTATGAACAGTTTGATTACCTTTGAGCATAGTTCCAAATTGCTCTCCAGAATGGTTGGAGATATATGTGTGTGTGTGTGTGTGTTGTGTGTGTGTGTGTGTGTGTATATGTATTTGTATGTATGCAGGTATGTATGTATGTATGTATGTATGTATGTATGTATGTATGCATATTAGCAGCCATGGAGTAGTATGTAGTCTTAGAGCTAGGAAGACCTGGGTTTAAGTCTCACCTCTCATACATACTGCCTATGTGACCCTGGGGAAATCATTTAACTTAGTGCTTTAGGTAGTTTTGTAAGATTATAAGTTGTAAAGAATGTGTCAGGCTGCATTGGTAGAATGAGTTTCCTTATTTCTACATCAGTGAAATCATAAGTCCAGTCCTTGTCCCTAAGTATACGTATATATGTAGATGTGGATGTATTTATATTTGTGTATGTATATGTATATATGTGTATATTAAAGTTGTTCTAAAAGACGTGTTTCTAGTTTCAACTAAGTACGCCTCAAATTGTGTGAAATTTACACTTGCAGTACGCTTTCCATTTCCCAATATTCTATAGAGTATCAGGATTTTTCCATGGCAAAGAGCAATACTATGTCTTGAGCAAAAAAAAAAAAATATAATAATAATTTGAGAACCAATTGTTGTACTATGTCCTTCCCTAAACAACAACTCCTGGAGGATAGGCACTATGTATTCAGTCCATGTCTTATTTTATGGTTGACTCTATATATGAATACATATTAGAGAGGACCCAGCTTGAATCTCCTGCTTCCCAAAAGAACTATGGGCGTGATAACCATTGGTTCCCCATTCAGAGCACCTGGGGAGTGAATGACCTACGGAGGCACCTTTTCCTATGCAGATGTAGAGGCCTTAAAGGCTAAAACATTACTGGTGCCCGGCAACATCTACCCTGCCCTCCGATTCTGCTGCCAGAGGAGCGCTCTCTGCCAAGACAGGAAGATGCGCTCCTGGCACCCAAGGCTGGAGAACAGAATCCATTTTCCAACAGCAACAATTTTATAAATGGTGACTGAGTGTAATTAAAATAGCACAATTTTATTATAACTCAGTAACATTATGAGTTAAAGAGACATTAGTGTGCTGACATGGAAACCTCACCACCATTTATAATTCTGTTTAAAAGGAAATGTGCAGTCTTACAAATAACCAATTTATAAATTAATTTTTGGAATACAACCCAACTGTAAATTGGCCATTAGCTATAATTTTTTTGTATCTCCCCTACCCTCCACCCAATGCTTAGCACTACTTTCAGTATATGGCCAAATATATAACCCATCTGATCCCAGAATGCTGTCTACTGCCTGAAATTTTTAGGAAAAACATTCTGCCTAATTAGTTAGCACATATGAACTAATCCAAGTCCAGGAGGTGCTAACCACCTGGCCACTGCTGACTCTATATGATTGATTGCCACTAGTAGTTATGCCAGCAGGATTAGATTAATTAGTGACTATAATTATAAAAATTCTTATGGGTCACACACATATGGGTATCTGACTATGTGGTCCACTATATGAAGAAACTTGAATTTCCCAGGCCTGGAACAAAATGATACAAAGACAGGTGATTGAACAATAACTCTCTCTTCTGTTATTCATTCATTCAACAAACATTTATTTAGCCTCCACCATATGTAAAGACCTAGACTAAGTGCTAGATTTATGGAAAAAATGAATGGGCTTGGTTCTAAACCCAATGGGCAGCAATAGCAGAAATGTCCATGTATCTGAAGCAATAATCCACAATGATAATCACAAGCACAAATTAGTATAACAGAATCACAGAGCATTCAAGCTGTAAGGGCCTTTATCAGTCCAACCCCTCTCATTTCACAGATGATGAATCTCAGACCCAGAAAAGTAAGGTGTGGGTAGATCTTTCAGAGCTCATCACCAAGATGTGTCCCTAGTCCCTCTCTCTGCACCTGTTGCTAGCACTGTCAGTGATTCTTGTAATATATGCCTTCAAGTCCCTTCCCCCTTCTGGTCACCCTCCTCTGCACCTGCTCCTACTTATCAAAATCCCTACTAAAATATAGTGTACAGAACTGAGCAAGATATTCCAAGAGGTCTAAGCACAGTGGGACCTCCCTCACTTGGTAAACTACAGAGTCTAAGTTCAAATGAGTTTTTAATATATACATATGTATACATACATACACACATGTGTGCTTTATTTTTCCCAGTTACATGTTAAAACAATTTTAACGCTTTTTTTTTTAAGTTTTGAGCTCCCAAGTCTATCCCTCCCTCCCTCCTTCCCTCCTCTCCCCCTTCTCTGAGATGGCAAGCAATCAGATACAGGTTATACATGTGCAATCATATAAAACATTTCCATATTAGTCATTTTGTACAAAAAGACCTGCATTAAAAAAAGGAATGAAAGAAAGAAAGTGAAAAATAGCATACATCAGTCTGTATTCAAACAATCAGTTCTTTCTCTGGAGGCAGATAGTATGCTTAACCATTAATCCTTTGGAATTGTCTTGGATCATTATGTTGCTGAGACTAGCTAAGTCATTCACAGTTCTTCATCAAACAATATTGCTGTCTACAACATTCTCTTGGTTCTGTTTACTTCACTTAGCATTGGTTCATGTAAGTCTTTCCAGGTTTTTCTGAAATCACCCTGCTTATCATTTCTTATAGCACAATAATAGTCCATTGCAATTAGCTTCTTTAGCCATGCCCCAATTGATGGGTATCCCTTTGATTTCCAATTCTTACCCACCACAAAAAGAGCTGCAATAAATATCAAATGAGTTTTTTTAAGCTACCACATACTATTGAATCACATTGAGCTTAAAGTTCATGAAAACACTCAGATTTACGTCCATCCACTCCCCCCCCCATTAACGCTATAACTCACTCTTCCTATATTTTGGCAGGTGATTTTTTGGGGAAAAAGGCTGGATCTTGATTCTGTCATTTAATATATTAGCAGTCAAAAAGGCTATTTGTTACGGGGCTGACCATCCTGGACTTATACCCACTGCATGAGCTGATGCAGGATAGGGATGGAGAATTGGACTTATGATTTCATTGGTATGGAAAGTTCCCAGATGACGAAATCTCTTTTTCCAATGCAGGTTGACAGCTTTTCTACAGATTAACATCCGAGAGTTGCCTAGGCCCTAGACCACTAGAAGGTTAAGTGACAGCATCACATACTTAGAATATATCAGAAGTAGGAACTGAACCCAGGTCTTCCTAACTGAGGTCAGCTTTTTATCTATGTTACCTCCCAGACACTTTCATAAGCTGATGTGGCTACTCACATTTCATTCAATTTAAAAAATAGTTATGGAATATCTCAGATGCATCATTGCTTCACAAAATTATAGTTACATAATATTTGCTGTCATTGAATATGTCTAGATTTTCAGGGATTGTTCCACAAAAGCCAATTATTTCATTACTTGTTTATTCCAGCAGATCTGACAGCTACCACCAGATAAAAAGGTGATGACTACTTTGAGTTGCTTTGGGCAAGCAGCTATATTTACCACAGATGTGGACAGTAAAGAATTTTTTTGAAAAATAATAAATATTTTATCTTCTTGGTCCCACTTTTCCTGTTAAAGTACAATTACTGAAATAAATTACTGAAATAAGTATTTATGCCAACTTATTTTCTGTACCACATGATGGGGGATACAGTACAGGTAAAGAAACATAAACAATAACTTCACTTGTTGACAACTTACTTATCTTTTATCTTAATTTTCTCCACTAGAGCTAAATGGCAAATAACCTGTGCTCTGGAGCCCTGAATTTCTTCCTAGACCCATAAGCTTTCTGAACTGTAACCACTCATTGATTTTTTGGGACATTGGAACAGTGGATAAGTAAGTTTTGGTCACTGTGTATTCATTACTTATTCCAGCATTCCTGACTTTCCAAAATTCAAAACCACGCCCCTGAACCTGATAACTTCACCCAAATTCCCACGCCCTGCTTTTCTGCCCCATTTTGTGTATTATCTTTCCCCATTAGAATGTAAGCTCCCTGAGGGCAGAGGCTCTTCTTTTGCTTGTATTTGTATTTCCAGCGCTTAGCATTGTGCCTAGCAGATCACTGGTGGGTAAGCACATGGTCCTGTAGTACCTCTTGAAAACTGGGCAAAAGAGAGAAGAAGCAGGCAAAAAGGGTTGAGGAGTTCTGTTGCTCACTTGTATGAGGTAGTACAAAGAGTATCTCAACCCAAGGAATCCATCTTCACAAGGCTGTGAGCTAACCAAATCATCTTGGGGGAGCCCCGGTAATGAGCAGTCTCCAAATCATCCAGCTAATCTTTGGTAAGCCCCAGTCACTGAAATTTAATTAGCTTTCTTTTGTTCTCTGCTCAGTTCCTTTAAAAGGGGAAGTATGGATAGTCCAAAGTGCCAAATAAAATATCAACTTCCTGAAAGCCCATGAGACTGATTAAGGAATTTGCC
This sequence comes from Phascolarctos cinereus, assembly GCF_003287225.1. Classification (NCBI taxonomy): domain Eukaryota; kingdom Metazoa; phylum Chordata; class Mammalia; order Diprotodontia; family Phascolarctidae; genus Phascolarctos; species Phascolarctos cinereus. The sequence goes on from NW_027555847.1 coordinate 513,280,674, forward strand.
CGACCAACCCTTCTTATACTCATATGACATACATCAAAACTTGAAGTTACCTTTATGACTAAGAACCTTAGATTTGGAAGGTATTTCTAAACTTTATCTCTTTCAGCTCCTTAAGAGAGAGGAGGAAATTGAGGAAAAGAGAGAGGAAGTAGTATACCCATGGCAGGAACCAGAATTTAATAGGAGAAAGAGAGCAGGGCCCACAGATAGTTAGTGACAGAGCCAACATTATAACTCAGTAATGGTAGAACCAAAATTATAGCATAATAATATTATAACCTCAGATTCTCAGACTATGTTCTTTCTACTACATTGTACTTCTTGTTACCATACATACAAAGATGTATATAGTCACATTTGTATACATATGTATGTATTTTTGCATATGTAAATACAATACATATATATTGTTTATATGTATATAAAATATAACATATAAATTGTGTAATTTATTTATTAAATAAATGTATATACATCTAATTATATATGCATATACATGTATGTATGTGAACATATGTGTGTATATGTATTTCTTGTTATAAGCAGCTAGGTGACACAAAGGATAGAGCACTGGACATGGACTCAGGGAGACAAGTTCAAATCTGGCCTCAGACACTAACTCGCTGTGTGATCTTGAGCAAACCTCTTCCCAATTTTTTCAAGTAGTTTATGTAGTATTGGGATTAATTGTTCTGTAAATGTTTGGTAGAATTCATTTGTAAATCCATCTGGTCCTAAGAATTTTTTCTTAGAGAGCCCATTTATGGCTTGTTCAATTTATTTTTCTAAGATAGTTTTATTTAAGTATTCTATTTCCTTTTCTGTTCATCTGGGCAATTTATATGTTTTTTTAAAAATATTTATCCAGCAGTGGATAGAGCTCTGGCCTTGGAGTCAGGAAGACCTGAGTTCAAATCCAGCCTCAGATACTTGACACTCACTAGCTGTGTGACCCTGGGCAAGTCACTTAACTTTGATTGCCTCACCAAAAACAAAAAAATTATGCATTTTGCTTAGGTTATCAGTGTTACTGGCATATCATTTAGCAAAATAACTCCTAGTAATTGCTATAATTTCATCTTCATTGATGGGGCATTCATTCTTTTAATTTTTGATACTAGTAATTTGATTTTTTTTAAAGCAAATTAACCTATAGTTCACCTACGCTATTGGGTTGTTGTTGTTGTTTTTTTCTCATAAAACCAGCTCTTAGTTTTATTTATTAATTCACTGTTTTTTCTGGGGTTTTTTGCTTTCAAGTTTATTAACCCCTCCTTTGATTTTCAGTATTTTCAGTTTGATATTTAATTGGGATTTTTAATTTATTCTTTTTCTACATTTTTTAGTTACATACCCAAATTGATCTGTTTTTTTCCTCTTTTATTGATATATACATTTAAAGATATATGTTTCCCCCAAAGAACTGCTTTGGCTTCAAAACAAATTTTGGTATGTTGTTACATTATTGTAATTTTATTGGATGTAATTATTGATTGTTTCTATGGTTTTGCTTTTTAGTTTACTAATTCTTTGGGATTAGATTTTTTTTTTACTTTTCAATATATTTTTAAGTTATGCTTCCATAGTCCTTTATTGAATGTAACTTTTATTGCATTGTGATCTAAAAAGGGTACATTTAATGTTTCTGCTTTTCTGCATTTGTTTGTGAAGTTTTTCTGCCCTAATACATAGCCAATTTTTGTGAAAGTGCCATGTGCAGCTGAGAAAAAGGTATATTCCTTTCTATTCCCATTAAGTTTTCTCCAGAGGTCTGTCATGTCTAACTTTTCTAAAATTCCATTCATCTTAACTTATTTATTACTTATTCTGTGGTTAGATTTATCTAGGTCTGAGAGGGAAAATATAATGTCACCTGATAGTATAGGTTTACTGTCTATTTCCTCCTGTAATTCAGTTAGTTTTTTCTTCAATTAAGAAGTATATACATACTTAGTACTAATATTACTTCATTGTTCATGGTGACTTGTAGCAAGATGTAATTTTCCTGATTATCTCTTTTAATTGGATCTATTTTTGCTTTTGCATTGTCTAAGATCATGATTGCAATCCTCTGTCTTTTTCAATTCAGCTGAAGCATAATAGATTCTGCTTCAGTCTCTTATTTTAACTTTGTATGTATCTCTCCATTTCAAATGTATTTCTTGTAACCAACCTATTGTTGGATTCTGGTTTCTAATTGATTCTGCTATCTGCTTCCATCTTATGGGTGAATTCATCCCATTCAGTCACAGTTATTACTAATTGTGCATATTCCTCCATCCTATTTTTTTTCTGTGTTATCCTTTTCTCTCTTTTTTCACCCTGTCCCTTCTAAAAAATCTGTTTTGCTTCTGGCAACTGCTTTTCTTAATCTGCTCTCCCTTTTCTTACCTGTCCCTTTTTCTTATTCCCTTCCCCTCCTACATCCCTATTGAGTAAGATAGATTTCCATACCCAGTTGAGTATAGGTGTATTTTTCCTCCTCTTTGAACCAATTTAGATGAGAGTAAGGCTTAATTGTGGCCTCCACCCCCCATATTCCATTTTCCTTTCCACTGTAAAAGGTCTTCCTTGTGTGCCACTTTTACATGAGATAATTTCCCCCATTCTTCCTTTCCTTCCCCCTTCTTTCTCAATCCTCCATATTTTTATAGCATCCCAATATAATCAGCTCACTTTTGTGCCCTTTAGGAAGAGACCTTCTAACTGCTCTAATAATGATAAAGTTCTTAGGAGTTATATGTATTATCTTTCCATATAAGTATATAAGCAGTTTAACCTTATTGAGTCCTTATGATTTTTCTTTCATGTTTATTTTTTATGCTCCTCTTAAGTCTTGTATTTTAAAGTCAAATTTTGTATTTAGCTCTAACCTTTTCATCAAGAATGCTTGAAAATCCTCTATTTTATTAAATATCAATTTTCCCCCTTAATGCATTATACTCAGTTTTTCTGAGTAGGTTATTCTTGGTTGTAATCCTAGCTCTTTTGCCTTCTGGAACATAATATTCCAAACCCTCTTCTTCCTTAATGTTTTTGTTGTTGTTATTCAATTGTTTCAGTTGTGCCCTCTTCATGAACCCATTTGAGGTTTTCTTGGCAAAGACACTGGAATGGTTGCCATTTCCTTCTCCAGTTCAGTTTACAGATGAGGAAACTGAGACAAACAAGGTTTAGTGACTTGCCCAGGGTTACACAGCTAGTAAGTGTCTGAGGCCAGATTTGAACTCAGGAAGATGAGTCTTTCTGACTTCAAGCCTAGCACTCTATCCACTGCACCACTTAGCCGCCTGTTCTTTAACATGATAGTTGCTAAATCTTTCGAGATCCTGTCTGTGGCTCTATAGTAAGCACATTCCATGTGAATGATTTCTTCCTGGCTGTTTGAAATATTTTTGCTTTGACCTGGGAGCTCTAGGAATTTGGCTATAACAGTCCTGGGAATTTTAATTTTGAAATGTCTTTTAGAAAGTGATTGGTATATTCTTTCCATTTCTACTTTGTTTTCTGGTTCTAGGATATCACAGCAGTTTTCCTTAATAATTTATTAAAATATGATATTTAGGTTCCTTCTTTGATCATGCTTTCAGGAAGTCCCATAATTCTTAAATTCTTTCTCCTCGATCTATTTTCCAGGTCAGTTGGTTTTTTTCCCAATGAAATATTTCATATTTCTTCTGTTTTTCATCATTTCATTCATTTGACTTTGTTTTTATTGTTTCTTGCTATCTCGTGGAGTTATTAGTTTCCACTTGTCAAATTCTAGTTTTTAAGGAACTAGTTCCTTCAATGAGCTTTTCATACCTCTTTTTCCATTTGGCCAATTCTTTTTTTCTTTTTTAAGGTGTTATTTTCTTCAATATTTTTTGTGCCTCTTTTACCAAGCTGTTAGTTCTCTTTTCATAATTTTCATGCATTACTTTCTTTTACTTTCCCAATTTTTCTTCTACCATTCTTATTTGATTTTTAGAAGCATTTTTAGCTGTCTCAGGAATTCTTGTTTCATTTGTGCTAAATTTGCTTTTTTCTTTGAGACTTTGCTTGTAACTGTTTTGGGACATCATTCTCTTCTGAGTTTGTGTCTTGTTCTTCCTGTCACCATAGTAGTTTTCTATGATTGGGCTCTTGTTTGGTTATTTTTCCAGCCTACTTCTTGACTTTTATTTCTATGTTAAAATTGGGCTCTGTTCTCAGGGTGAGATGGGACAAAGGACTGTCCCAACTTCAGGCTTTTTCCATACTACTATTTTCAGAACTAGTTCTGGAGGTTTATTTTGGAAGTTTTAGGTGTTTAGAAGGTGGTGAGATCAAGGGAGAGGTATGATTACTGCTCCTTTGTGACTGAAAGAGATACTGCTCCTCAGAACCCCTGATCCTTTGGGACTGTAAGCTCTCCTTTCTGCCCTGCAACCATGTCCTGGAAATGGATATAAGCAACAGAGTTGCCAAACAGTGCCCTGTCCTATACCCCAGTGGTAGCATAGGGGTCTCCTATAGTCTTCTAACCAGTTGCAAGACCCCCTTACTATCTCTGGTTTGAGAACTTTCAAAACTGTTGCTGCTGTTGTAACCACCTCTAGGGCCTACTACTTATTGTTACTGCTACATGAGCTCTGGTACAATCCTGACCCCAGTGTCATAGATCTTTCCTTCTTACCTCCTCCTAAGTTGTCTTGCTCTGGAAAAATGTCCTGCTCTAACCTTTTTTTTGGCTATGATGCTGCAGAATTCCATTTGAGACATTATTTTAAAGTTGTTTGGAGGGGAATGTTGAGAGAACTTAGCTGCTTCCTCTACTCTACCATCTTGGCTCCACCCCTGCAAGACTTTCCTCATACCTTTCAATCAGTTGTGTGTTCACCATAGAATATTGTTCGAGAAAGGCTTCCTGTTCCTTTTGCATATCTTTCATCAGATACCTTTGTTATGTGTAGTGCATTTTACCAGACTGTCACACATCGTTTTATGGAGGTGAGAAAGTAGTCATATAGTTCAGCAATATATATATATATTTTAAGTCCTCTCAATTGTGTTTTTTATAGTAATACTTTCTCTGATTTTTTTCACCAATCATTTGGTATCTTCCCTTCTTCAGATAGCTTGGAAATTGCTACTTCAATGCCCTCAAAACTGGGTTAAGTATAGCATGTATTTCCTCTCTCTTTACTTGGTCTGGTCCTATTACTCTAAGTACCATTTTCAGTCTCTTATTTAGCTCGCTGGGGTTGGCTGGGGTTGGGGAGAAGATATTAGAATACAAATGGTTTAGATATCACTAGTGGGTAAAAAATTGTTTGTAGAAATGTTGACAGAACATTTCCATTTTTCATCTATTTGTTGACTTTTGTTGATCTATAGATGCTTTTATAATCTGTATTAATTTGGTCTCATGATACACTATAAACTCATATTTCCTTCTCTCATTTCTTCGTGTCTTATGAGGCAACACTTCTCATAATCTTCTACCAGCTGCTTGACAAGGAATATTTGTTCAGTGAGATTGTCTCTAGACTCTTTTGGCTTCTTTAGTGAGGCATTTTCTTTATACCACTTAAACTCCCATAGGAAATGGTGATAGTCCATATCAGTGTGTTTTCCTTTATCAGTTTCCTACTTTTCAAGCATCTATGACTTCTTTGAATAGGTCAGGTTGGAACTGTTGTAATCACATGCTCTATCTTCTCTTTTGAAATTTTCATATCTTTATCCTTTCTCCTAGTTTAGTGTTGATTTTGATCTATCTTTTTTTTGATCTATTTTTATCTTGTTAAAGAACAAGTAGATAGTCTAACTTTACAATTACAACTAATTTACAAATAACTCCTACATTGATTAGCAGTTATTCCTTATCTATTAAGATACTGAATATAGTTTTTGTAATGCTCACCATATCTAGCACCTTTTAAATTTCTTAAAGAAAACATTCATGATAGCAATGGGGCTTCTGTGTAGTCTACAAGCCTTACAAGCCCTTGCTTGAACAAGTTGATGGACTGACTGTTCCTAATATCAACCTTATATTGCTTCTAAGCTATAAATTTGACCCTGTGGCAGAAAATTCTACTAGTGTGTAATTTCTAGAAAATAATTTCCCAATGGGTCACTTTTACAAGTCTAAGGTTACTGACATCCTTCCACTAAAAGTGCTACCTTCCAGTCTTCAACTCTCCATGAATACTCATGTATGCATTTTGTGATAGCTTATTTTATCTTAAAGGTAGAGTCTGGTTATGATAGGAAATACCTGTTGTTGGCTGTTTCTATTTCAATTGTCCAGTTACTGCTTCTTATCTCCCTTGCATGCTGTTTGTCTTTCGGTATCATCTGTCTCCCACTCTATTGCTTCTTTTTTCTCACCTCAAAGGTCTCCTAACTGAATTGTGTCAAAGCAATTGAAAAGTGGTACCTCAGTAAATTACTGTCAGACATTTTGACCTTAAGGCCGGTTAGACTCTTCTCCTGGAAGGAAACAGTATATGTTGGTAGAAATTAAAAAAAAAAAGGAACATAAGAAGCTACACATTGACAAAGTTCCTTAACACATTATTTACCAAGAAAAAAGAAAATATAATAGTATCATTTAAAATTAATAAACATCAATTATCATTTAATAATGAATTAATCTTCTTCATCTATAAAATATATTATTTTATATTTCCTCACCTATAAATTTTGTATTTCCTCATCTATAAAATAAAATGAACCTTCCTCATCTATAAAATAAAGATGGAGGAAGGGGGTAAGTGGAGGGATTAAACTAAGTTATCTCCAACTTCTCTTTCATTTCTAAAAGTCTGTGATTCCATAAATTTAAGAATGAAGTACTCTGATAGTATTAAAACAGCATAGTAACAAGAACATTTATATAAAACTTTAAGGTTGACAAAACTCCTTCTGGTAAACTAAGTAGTCCAAAATTATAATCCCTGTTTTACATATGAGGATATAAAGAACAGTGGAGGTTCAATGATTTGCCCATTGTCACTTAAGCTAGGATTACTATATTGTTTATCTAGTAAATTAAAATTTTCCTGTAATGTAAGTCAATGCTGCTTTGTAAGGCTTAATTTTTATATCTCAAATTGTTTTTTTTTTAAATGTGTTGCTTTAGTGTATTAATCAGTAAGTATTTTTAAAAAACAACTGCAATGCCTTTTGTGCTATGTTAAACGCAATATTCTTGTCCGTGTATTCAGTTCAATTCAACAAATACTTCTTAAGAGCCTGCTTCAAGGATTATGCCAGGTTGGGGGTGGGATTAGGGGATAGAAAGGCAAAAAACAAACAAACAAACAAATGAAAACAAATTCCATCCTGATCTCAAGGACCTTACATTTTACTGAAGGGGCAAGTAGAGGTGAGGGCCTGTGTTCCAGGACAGTGATAATAGGTGAGTAGGGTGTTAATGTGAAATAAGACTGGTAAAGGTAGGTCAGATCCAGAGAGAGGAAAGACTTGAATAGTAGGCCACGGAGTTTGTATTTTATCCAAAAAGCAAGAGGGAGCCACTGAAGAGTTAAGAGAAAGGATATAAAAATGTTCAGATTTATGTATCAGAAATCTGGGTGGAGGATTGACAGGAGAAAGGAGAGACTTGCAATTGTTGCAGAGATCAATTATGAAGGTTATCACAACAGTCCAAGTAAGAAATGATGGGAGGGACTGAGTTAGGTAGGTGACCATGTGACTAGAGAGAAGAGGATAAATGCAAGAGATTTTGTGAGGGAGAAACAAGATTTAGCAATTGATTGAATATAGAAAGTGAGGAGAAAGGAGGAATCATGGTTAACTGAAGCTACAAATTTAAATAACTGGGAAGATTGCAGCCCTTTTCCCAGACAAAGGGAAAAGATAAGAAAGTCCATTTTGAACTTACTGAGTTTGAAATGCTTTTGGGAAACCTAGGCAAAGATATGTGACTAAAAATATTTGGGTTAGACATAGAGATTTTGAGAATCATCTTTGTGGACACGATAGTTGTGTACCTGGGAGTAAATAGATCACCAAGGGAAAGAATGTAAAGAGATGTTTCTCCATCAGCATGAAACACACACATATATCCATATATAAATATTATGCAATATACATGTTTATAGTACACACCTATATACATATACACATATATATCTTTATTAATGCAATACTACATGGATACATATATAATATATTGTATATATTATATACATTCATATATACATACACACATATACTTTCTCTATATACATATACACACATATATTCCTCATACACTTATTAGTTATGTGACTCAGGGCAAGTCATTTAATCACTGCCTGCCTCCGTTTCCTGACCTGTAAAATAGGAATACTGATAGCATTTACCTCTTAGGGTTATTGAGTATAGACGAAATAATACTTGTAACATATAAATATATGTGTGTGTATGTATGTATGTATATATACATGCATGCACACATGCACACTAGCTATTTATTCACTGTTAGGATCAGAGATCTAGAGAGGCAAGATGTTTTAGTGAATGGAGAGCTGGTCTCTGACCTCTCACACATAATGACTGTGTGACTCTGGGCAAGTACCTTAATCTCTTAGGGCACTAGGTGACCCTCTAAGGTGATAAGTGGCAGAGATTTGTAGAGGGAGTTTCTACAGCCAAGAGTGGTCTATTCTAATGAAATTACATGCCTAGTCACTATCCCTACAAGATTTGCAAAGTGTTTTAAAAACATTGCCTTTGATCCTCCTGACAACCCTATCAGGTAAGTAGGATTTGTCTCCATTTTGTAGTTGATAAGACGGAAAGTCAGATAAGTGTCAAGCCACCTGCCCAAAGGCACACAAGACAGCTCTCAAGTAACAGAGCTGGGACTCTGATCCAGACCTTCTCATCCTAAAGGTGGCGCTCCTTCCTATACAGCATGCTGTCTCTCTAAGACACATCAACAGCTATGTGTTGATTGTCCACTGTGTGCCAGGTACCTCACAATTTGTGTATATGTGACTTCCCTATGAAATATGCCATTGGATCTTCATTACAGCCCCACGAGATAGTGGCTATTGTTATTGTTGAAGGAGGGGGAAGAAGGAATATGGAATACTGTGAAGAAATTTCCATTGCCAAAAAAAAATTCTCACCTGCTCTGCCACTTACCGTCTTAGCTGGGCAGAAACTTTGAAGTGCAAACATAGCAATTAAGAGAAACACGAAAAGGTAAGCAGGAATAAACAGTTATTAGGGATTAAACAAGGATAAACTGCTTATATTCAAATATGGGGAAATAAGACGGGTATCCCCTCCAAACCTTCTTCTCATCAGGGCTCATGGTGGGAGTCTAATTAAAAAAACAAAAAAAAAACCTGGGAGTGGTTCTGTTATGTCTTGCAAATCTTGAGAGAAGAATGTAAAGAGGGACAAAGGCATACACTGGGGGAGGGAGAGAGAAGGAAAGGAAATTAGGGAAAAGTATCTCACGTAATCAAGGTACACAAGTAGATATCTGTACAAATAAGGAGAAGACAATGGGAGGCAGCAGCTGACACTTGAACTTCACTCCCATATGAACTGGTCAAAAGAAAGAAGAATGCACATGCATACACACACACACACACACACACACACACACACACACACACACGAGTACAGAAATATATTTTACTCACCAGAGAACTAGGAGGGAAAGGGGGAAATAAAAGGATGATAGAAGAAGGGAAGAATTAGTCCTAAGCAAAACAAACTGTAAGTAAGGACACACAAAAATATTTATAACTCTGTTTAAGGTGACAAACAATGGGAATCTGAAGGGGCGTCAATGGATGAATAGGTCATGATATGCAAAAGTGATGGAATTCTATTGTGTTGTGAGAAATGATGAAGGGGATGGTTTCTGAGAAACCTGGGGAGATTTCTATGAACTGATGTAGAGTGAAATGAACAGAACCAGGAGAACAATTTATACAGTGACAATAATATGATAAAGACAAACAACTTTGAAAGAATTGGAGCTCTGATCAGTATGTAATGATCAACCACATACCCACAGGACAAATGATAAAGCATGCTGCCCACTTCCAGATAGAATGATGAAGGACTTGGAATGCAGAATGAGATACACACAGACAAAGACATGTGTGTGTGAATATATTATATACACACACATATGTATGTATTATATGTGTGTGTTAAATATGTATATATACACACTATATATGTATGTATATAGTTTTCTTGATGTAGTCAATGAAAAATGTATTTTGTTTGACTATGTATATTTGTAACACGGGTTCTATTTTTCTTTCATTTTTAATTGGGAGAGGGAAGGTTAGGGTGGGAGGGAGAGGAGGTAGATTTTTGCTGATTGAAAAAAAAATAGGTAATTTTTAAAAAAACAACCAGCAAGCATTTAAAATAGATATTATATTCTAGGTACTGTGCTTGGTACTAGGGATATAAAGACAAAAAATACAACATCCAAGCTCTCAAGGGAGCTAGAAACCAAGGCTAGAATTGTGCTTAATATCTATTATGACTGCAAGTTCAGGAGAGGGCACTGGAAAGTTCACACTGGCTGAAGAGGCAGAAAGGGCATTGTGGGCTCCTGACTTTAATTTGTGTTCCCTAAAATGCTCTCTTCTCAGCACTTCCTGTGCGTCACTGCCATTACTGCTAATGGGAGTTATGTGCACTCATTGAATGAACAGACCCCTGATAATTGTGGGATTCTGTATTTGAAAAGCAAAGTAACATTTAATGTTTCAGACTTTTGTGAAGCCTTCTTGACTGCCTTATTAATTGGCTCTTATTTTGGTAATCACTGTTCTTTCCTCTGAGTGGTTATTTTAAAATGGCAAAAGGATCTATGTTAGTATTATATGTTTTAGGACATACATTTGCATCCGTCATAAACTTTAATTTATACTTTGGCCAAATAATTTTAACAGTTGCTATAAAATCAGTTGTTTGATCATAGTTTTTACTACCATATTGAATGCAGCAGGAGACAGGCTTAATAGTACTTGTATCCACAACAGATTTTAAGCTATTATTTCTACATCCTAAATGCTTTTGACATATCCATGGACCAGTCAAATTCCTACTGATTGTTATTTGTAGCTTGCTAAAAATTGGTTCATCACGTGCAGTCCAAAATATATACGCGCATATATATATATATATTTTACTGAATACATTTAGTTTTAAAAACTCAATTTCTTTTTTGCTTTTCTTGAGTTGTAATGTTTGCAAACTACAGAACAACAAAGAAAAGCAAACCCTCTTCTTATGTTCTATGGAATTGTTTGCTATAATCATAGAGGTGGTACTTCATGGAATATCTGTCACTCAGTACTAAAACAATGAACGGAAGAGGTGAAGGTATGAAGTAAAGTTAATATATAGCTATACCAAAAAGTAAAGAGCTAGATTTTTTTAAAAATGGAATTTTAGATGTGTGATAAGACATGGAGGTCGCTATGTAAGTGGAAAGGTAAACTTCAAGGGAAAATGTCAATAATATCAAATATCTGTGATTTAGTGGTGTGGAAACTCCTGCAAAATGGGAACTGTCTGTGATATACAGTCTTGGAAGGTTTCCTGAGGGTCAGAGAGGTTGAATGATTTGTATATGATCACATAGCTAGTGTTAGAGGCAGGGTTTGAACCCATGATTTTCTGATTCTAAGTCTTGTACTCTATTCATCCTACTATACTGCTTCTAATAAATAATCATTCAAAGTGATAATTTGTGTAGGAAAATCGACTATCAGAATACAATATTGAGTCACTGGCTTGATCTTTCATATGACTCCATTTGATAGTAATATATTCGATATAGATGTTTTGAGTTACATGAACTAACATAGCTTAGAATAACTTTGAAATGACTTAATTTAAGATATACCAAGTTTGAGAATTTCTTTTAGGGGGAATCATCAATTGTCTAGAAAACAAAGATTCTCTGGAACACCTGCCACTGGTTTTTGTAAGAATTCAAAATGATTAATTGTTAATGAAATACTTTTACAACTTGGCAAATTTATATTATATCATTGCACATAAAGATAGGGATTAGAGTTGTGACTTCACTGATTTTAAGGAGCTCCCAGTTAAGGAAACTCCCTTTACTAAAGCCAGTGGGCTCTTTCACTGCAACTTACACTGTTAGAGAACAGTGACTTGTCCAGGGTCACACAGTGTAAGCGGTGGGACTTGAACACACCTGGTTCTGAGGCCACATAGCAATGTACTGTGTCATGTAGCCTTCCATTATTGCACATGTGAAACGGAAATAAAATGAATAATGCAAACTTGGAAATGAACAACCTGGTATACGTATCTTTCTCACAGGGGTTTTAGGAGAAAAGAATATTATAAATCTTAAAGTGTAACGCAAATAGAAGTTGTAGTGGTTATTTAAGATGGCCACAGGTGGGACTGGAAACAGGCTGTCATGCTGCCCATGGGCAATAGCAAGGCTTAGCCCAAGTACAACAGGCAAGCAACAAGCCCCACAGCGAAGGTGCACTTCATCTTCCTCTTCAACAAGGAGATGTTAAACAACAAACAATTTCTGAAGGGCAAAGGAATGAGCTTGGTGCCGTGCCATATATCCTGCTGATGTGCTTTCAGGACCCGTGGGAATTTCTATTTTCCCTTTTGCTGCACTCTCTGTATTGATGGAAATTGCCAAATGCCTTGATTCTGAGCCTGATGGCCCAGTGGTCTTTTCATGTGCCCTGATGTTAACACCCCAAGGTTTACCCTGACCTTTGCATCATCTTCCACTATTAGAATATGAGCTCCTTGAAATGAAGGACTAGTTTACTTCTCTCTTTATGTACTCAGACCTTAACATAGTGCATGGTATATAGTAAAGTTATTCACTCACTCATTTTTTTCAGTCCTTTAGTGCCAACATTTAATTCGAATAAGTTATCTGACTTCTTTGCCCTAAGTTTTATTTCTTGTTGAAAAAGATATAACAATATTGCTTCATCATACTTTTTATGAATTATTGCAACTCATGAGAAAATTATTTGAATCTACTACTACTACTATTACTGCTACTACACTACTACTACTACTGCTGCTGCTGCTGCTGCTACTACTACTACTGCTACTACTACTCTACTACTGATGCTGCTGATGCTGCTGCTACCACTACTAGTACTACTACTCAAATATTGCTACTGCTGCTACTACTACTGATGCTGCTGCTGCTGCTGCTGCTACTACTACTACTACTACTACTAGTACTACCACTCAAAACTGCTACTACTATACTACTATAACTGCTACTACTACTGCTGCAGCTGCTGCTACTATTATTACTACTATTACTAGTAATATTGCTCAAATGGATCTATAGTTTTATCAATTTGGGAGTTCCATCCAACTTTGTAGATCAAAACCCATGTTTTACTTTTCATCCTATAGGACATTTGACCACGTTTTCTCAAGAATTCACCATAGCACTGGAGTCCCTCCTCAATTTCTCCTGTTATTTAGAGGTTACTAGAGGATCTTTCTGGCTGTCTATCTGTAATCCCTTGCTCTTGTCACATGAACAATAATCTCATTTTTCTGTAGTACTATTCCTTAATGGCATTCTTTGTCCCTGTTATTCAAAATTCATTTTTGGCTATATTTTGTAGCTTGCTCACACCAACGATATACCTCTCTCTTGCCCCCTTGAGTGATACTCATCTCTAGTTCTTTGGAAGTAGTGATATAGCACATCTCACTCCCACAGAGCAAAACTATTTAGATATTAGTTTTGGAACTTTCATGGGAAACTCAGAGTCAATAAGAGAGTTTTGTTTGCAAAAGCAATCCAGCCCATTCAATGTCTCTTTTTCAACACAAGGTGTCTTCCATTCCTACATCAAGATCATTCAGAATCATTCAGGAGTGAATGAACTAAGGAAAAATGACCCCATACAATAAGTGTCTGATAATAAACATTAGCTGAGGCATAAAACAGGAAGATGTGTGCTTGCCAAGTGTTTGCCACTGTGATGGAGGAAATCTAGCCCAAAGTCTAGTTTGAGGAAAGGATTCCTGTGCCTGATGAGGTTCTCCAGATGTTGCTATTTGCATTTCACATTGTGCTGATTTCAACAAGCCCCAAGGCACTATAAAACATCACAGAAGAGACACTCAAAATATTTTGGTTTGGCCATCCACACAGGAAAAAATAAGTGGATGAAAAATGTCTATTCCCCACATTTTATCATTCATTTTATGGAGATTTTATAGAGTTTATTTGACAATGTATGTCTGAGACATCGTTATCATCATATTCATATAGTGCTTTACATATATTATCTCATTTAATTATCATAACAACTCAGAGAGGTAGGTATTATGCAGGTGTGTGACAGGAACAAGCATTTATTAAACATTTACTATATGCCAGGCATTGTGTGAAATGCTTTACAAATGCCACCTCATTTGATCCTCACAACAATTCTGTGAGATAGTTGCTGTTATTATCTTCATTCTACAGTGAGGAAACAGAAGAAGTGAGAGGTTAAGTGACTTGCTCAGAGTCATGCCACTAGTACGTGTCTGAGACCAGAATGAATTTATGACTTCCTGATTCAGGGAACAGCATTCTCTCTACAGATGTTCTATAGAGCCTTATAGATATTAGTAGGATATTATTGAGCAGCAAAGTGGCCCAGTGGGTAGAGTGCTGGGTCTGGAGTTAGGAAGACTCATTTTTATGAGTTCAAATCTGGCCTCAGATACTAGCAGTGTGACTCTGGAGAATCATTTCACCCTGTTTGCCTCAGTTTCCTCATCTGGAAAATGAGCTGGAGAAGGACATGACAAACCACTCCAGTATCTTTGCCAAGAAAACTCCAAACAGGGTCATGAAGAGTCAGACATGACTGAAAAAAGGGCATTATAGGAATTCTTAACCCTGTTTTACATGTAGGTATAGATTGGCCAATAAGGGGTCAGTTGTTGGAGCATGCACAGTATTCCCTGTCTGCTGGTACTGAGTAGAGGCTTGGTGAGCCTGTTTCCAGAAATAAGTGACAGGGTTCAGTAGAGGGATTCTGCCCCCACTTCAGAGTATCTGCAGGTATTCTGTGACTGTTTCCTGTCAGCTTACTGTAGGGTGATGAAAAGTCTTTTAATCAGTTGCTGAGCTGGGACTGAGCATGCATACAAAAGCCACAAAAAAGCAAAATCTTTCTCCATAGTAGCCTTCATACCGCAAGGAAGAAATGCTATAAGCCTCTAGGTAGGGGATCCCCTCCTCTACCCAGTCACCATCTGGCCATGAACACATGGTGCTTTTATTTCTTCTGTCTCTATTGTGTCTTCTTTCCTGACCTTAGGTAAATTGGCATCAGAGACAAGACAGATAAGATTGCAACTTTGAGAGTTATGAAAGATGGAAGAGTCACTAAGGGTCCAGCAACTGGTGTCCATAGCAGAGTCTGCCAGTAACAATAGCAGCCAAGCTGATGAGAAGTAAATGCAGCACTGAAGAAATTGTCACACCATGTCCTACAAGTGTGGGTGTGACTTGTCCATCAGCTACGCCATATGCAAGAGAGAATTCAGTCAGCAAAATGTCATGGAGTCACCATTTTAAGTTGGAGTCCAGTATCCCTTGTGACTGAGGTATAGAGGAAGAGTGTGCCCCAGTTTGGGGAGATGTTTCTGTACTTTATTTCTGATTATATCTTTTCACTAAATATCTCTGCATTTTGTGTCTAATAGTAGTCATCTCTAGGGTGAGAGGGAGAGGGGAAAAAGAAAAAAAAGGAAAAAAATTAATTTACACGATAACTTTATTATATATTTAAAAGGAATAGCAAGTTATACATAATAGATTTGCAGTTTCATGTGTAAGCATCATTTTACTGTATTATGTTAGAGAAATACTTGTTTTATTCCACAAATTAAAAATAAAATAAATAAAAATAAAAAACCTTAATGATAATTTATTTCTATCAACTGGTCATATTGATATTGAGGTTGTAATGAATGTTAGGCAATATTGAGGAGATATCACCTGGCTAATTGATGCTGGGGGCAAATGGTAACTGGTAAACTGATATTAGAGTGATACTAACTGGCACTGGTGATTGATATTGGAAGAACTACCTCAGATGGGGGTCCATGAGCTATAGCCTTAGAAAGGTACCCTTTAATATCTTGAAGTTACCCTGTAGGACACTAAGGAGAAAAGTAGCCATGTTCTGGGAATTCAGCCTTCTAGTGTGAGTATAGGTGGGGATATTGCTATATGTTCTACACACATATGAGAAAAGGAGGCTCAGAGATAGTAAATGATCTGCCCGTGGTCATGTAGCTTACAAATGTGAGAGGTTGTATTTGAACCCAAACTTCTCTGAACTCCAAATTCAGTGCTCATGAACTCCCGTATCACTTAAAGAGATAAAAATAGCAAGACAGACTACATTACAGCATTACATTCAATTACCATAGAAGATTTTGAAAGTTATCTAATTGGTATTAGGTCCTAAGTGGCAATTTAAGGTCTTAGGTATAGATTTATCAATAACATAGCTGAAGCAGTAACAGCAATATTGTACAATGATCAACTGTGAATGACTTAGCTATTCTCAGCAATACAATGATCCAAGATAATTCCAAAGGACTTTGGAATCTATAATATGATGAAAAATGCTATCCATGCCCAGAGGAAGGACTGATGGAGTTTGAATGCAGATCAAAGCATACTCTTTTTTTTTTGTGGGGGTTGTTTTGTGTGTTTCCTTTCACAATACAACTAACATGGAAATGCATGACTGCACATGTATGACCTATATTAAATTGTTTACTGTCTCAAGGAGGGAGGAGAATTTGAACTCAACATTCTAAAAAACAAATGCTAAGAATTGTTTTGACATGCAACTGAAAAAATAAAATATTCTTTTAAAAATGCAGCTGAAAACAATTGAGAGAAAAGCTAGGGACAGAGAGGACAGGTGACCTGATATAATGGAATATTCTTATTGCAAAAGTAGCCTTTGAGCTTCTCAAGGCATTAGGGTGACATCTCTGCTCCTAAATTCTAGGGTGAACTGTCTCTATCCTGCTTGTTTAGTTCCCTTGGAAACTCTGGCCCTGCTGCCTTTGAGTTTAGGTGTCCACACTGGTTCCATTTAACCTTAGCACCTGCCTCATGAAACTCTCACTTTGGATCGCCTTTCAGTTAGAAGCAGCCTGGCAGAGTGTCAAAAGAAGACTGAATTTAGAATTGAGAAAACTGGAATCTGCTATTACCTGGGTGACCCTTGGCCAAGTTACCACTTCTCTGGGCCTCTGTTATCTTAACTATAAAATGAGGGAAGTTGGGCCAACAATGACCTCTTAATTAGTAAATTCAACAACTTTTTTCTCAATCCTCACTCCCTTTGACCTTCCTGTGGCCTTTGACACTGTTGAGCATTCTCTTCTCCATACACTCTTCTCTGGAGGTTTTTGGGACAACAACTCTCTCCTTGTTCCCTTCCTACTTATCTGACTGCTCCTTCTAAGTCTCTTCATCTAGATCACACCCTCTAACTGTAGGTGTCCTATGAGATTTTGTCCTGGGCCCCTTTATCCATCAATAATATTTTACTTGGTGATTTCATAAGCTCCTATGGATTTAATTACCATCTCTTTCTGATAATTCTCAAATCTATGTATCCAGCCCCATCCTTTCTGCTGATTTCATTCTTTCATCTCCAGTTGCCTTTTAGATATCTTGAACTGGATGTCCAGTAGACCTCTTGGGATAAATGCATATTTGATATAGTTTCTTTGCTCTTTAGCTCTGTGAGCCAGAGGCTGGATTTCTTCACCTTTGTTAGGGTTCTGGTCCAATCAATTCTGCATGTAGCTGTCCAGAGAACATTTCTAAAGCATAAGTTTGACTGTATTACTCTCAATAGTGTTTGAGATTTTAACAAAGGGGTAAACTGAGGCAAGTCTTTGTGCAAGATAACATTTATTAGCAGGGGCATGCTTCCTGTCTATAAATTGGTCACTGGATTACCTCCATTTATGCCAAAGACCCTGATCAAAAGGACAGTTCCCCATTTATAGGGTTTAGAGAGAACAGAACAAAGAACAGGTATTAAGGTCAATGTGACTGGTTACAGAGCTGGAGTGTAGGAGCAACATGATTGGTTGGAAGTTTAATAATAGGGGCTAGCAATGACCTCCCTCATTTTCTCATGAGACTAAGAAATATTCATTGTTTAAGTCTAGGTGCAAGACAGACTTTTGGACTGCAAACCAGACATCCTTGAGGAATAGCTTGGTGAAGCAAAGCTATCAGACCTCACTCTCTTTCTTTTATACACATTCCCTAAGGTTAGCAAAATTCCTTGAGGCAAGAATAGATCAGTGATTAGCAGGAGAGCTGAATTTATAAAATTAACCCATTTCAAGCCAGCTGAATTCTGAACTAAGTTCAGAGGCAAAGAGCCATGCCTTAAACAGTTACAGGCCAAAATCAATTACTTACAAATAGGGTTATAAAACCAATACAGGATCAATCTTAATCTTCTCATCTTTTACTCAAAAACTGTCAGTAGCTTTCCATTGTCCCCCGCTGTGTCAAAGATACAATCTCATAGCCTGGCATTTAAGGTTCTTCGCAATCTGACTCCACCTCACCTTTCTAGCCTTACTTCACATTACTCTCCACCCATTCAACGTTCTTCCTTTTTTTTTTAAATTCTGAACTTAATAAACAAATAAAAGGGACATGTCTATACATAGCAGAACAGAGAGGATGGTACATGAAACTTCAGATCTCCGTTACATACATCCTTTTCTTTGTAAGTATATAATAAACTCAGCTTGTAACTTTCAAACTGACCTGCTTTTCTATACTTCTTTCTTGCCTTCCTTCTCTGAATTTCTTTTTCCTTTTTCCTTAAAAGATGCCTTGATGCCCTTGTTTTCTTTTGGTCCACTCTATCCCTATTCCCCTTCTCTCTCTTATCCCTCTTGAAAAATAGAAAAAAGCAACTATATAGCACAAATCCCCACATTGGCTGTACTGGAATATATTTTATCCTGCATCTTCAATTTACCTTTCTGTTAAGAGATGCCCATTTTACCTTCTAACCAAACCGGGTCACTAGCTATTTGCTTCAGTTGACAGCCCACCTCTCTATCTTCACACAGTCTACCACCCATGTACAAAGTGCCCTCCCTCTTCACTTCCACTTCCCAGAATCCTTCTCTTTTTTGAAGTCTCAGTTCTGGTGTCAATTCCCCTAGGAATCCTTTAATGGTTCCGGTTGTGTTTTCTTTCTCCTCAAATTATCCTGCAACTATTTATTTCCATATGTACATATCCTATCTCCCTACTCTCAGTTCCTTAAGGAAAGTTCTTGAGGGAAGAAACTTTCATTTTCATCTTTGTATCTTCCATACTGAGTATCATGCCTTGCACATAGAAGACATTTAAAAATATGTGTTCAGTTAGTAACAGTGTGACTATGCTTCTTCCTACTCCCTCACCTGGATGTCCAGGTGCCTAGGGGAAGGATAAGGATGTGAGATTCTCAGACTGAGCTGGAAGCGGGAACTTTTGGGGGTGAGGGAGCTAGTGAAGGAAGAAATGATAGAAAGAAACAAGATGGTGACTGGCATAGAGCCAGATTGTTTTTTACTCCTCTTCCCCGCCAGGTCACTTTTATTCAATAAGATTTTAATAGAGAGGCTGAATCCTTTGGGGCATGAGCAGACTGGGCAAGTGGTAATAGTATGTGGCAACACGAAATAAGGATGAATGACCAGAACGAGACTTGGAGCAGAGCTGTGGCGGAGCAGAAAAGCAATGACAATAAGAGGCTGCCAGGACATCAGGTGTATAGCCTAGCCTTGGGACATTGTGAGTAGATAAAGCCTTTTTTCTTCCCTGGAGCAGCAGGAGGGGGAGCTTTGAAAGTGAACACCACAACTGTTTCTTTGAGCTCTTGAATTGTGGCTTGCCTGCTCAATAGGGCAGGGCAGCTGCTGAGTCTCTTAAGGACCCACGAGCACCAGCGCATGGCGAATACTTTAATGTATTTGGTTTGTTCTTTTTGAACATTCTGATAAAAGGACAATATACAGTAGTATGGTTTTTGTGAATAACTTCAGTTGAAATGTAACAGGGATGGTAGAAGGGCAGAGTTTTTCCAGTGGGTGTGAACACTTCAAACCAAGTATCTGATTCTGACTCAATACCAAACCCTTAAGCTAATGAAATTGATATTGGCATCCCCCAAAGGGCACGGTACAAGAGGAGAGAGGAATCTAGCTCTTCGAGAGTCAGAGAGAGCTTGCTCTCAGCTCAGAGCACCTTGGGGCACTTGGGGTATATAACTAGTGAAGATGAGTATTATGCTGATAGCACTTGATTATTATTACTGAATGGGATCTGTCGATTGGGTACCAGCACTTTCTGGTGGTTAAATTCAATTCGAATTTTATTGAAAATTCATTACGTAGGTCAAATAAACATAGTCAAATCTGAGAATTCAACCAAGATGAGAGGAACTTACACTGAATTCTTTGATAAGTCTGTGAATGCTACAAGAATCCTTAGTGCATTAAATGAACTATCTTTCATTACAAAGAAGTGTGACTCAGGCCTTAATATTTTATGCTCTGGAATTTAACTATCAGCTTGTTGGACCATCTAAATCTCTAAGGAACTTTTAGACTTGTTTCCTACCTTTGATATTACATGGAATCACTTTCTATGACAAAAAGCCAGGTTGCACGGTGGATAGAGCAATGGATTTGGAGTCAGAAAGACCTACATTCAAATCTGGCCTCAGATGCTTACTTGCTGTGTGACCCTGGGCAAGTCATTTATCCTTCTCTGTGTCTCAGTTTTCTCATCTGTAAAAGGGCTATGAAAATAGAAATCTCCCATGACCTGTTTTGAGTGCTTTGTAAAACTTAAAGTGCTATATAAATGATATTATAAATAATATTACAATTACAAATATATTATAATTATCGTTATTTTGTCACATTATTCTAGACTGCTGAGCCAAGAGGGATTTATTGTAAAGGAAAACATAGGTAGCCTGTTGTATACTCAAAACCTCTGCTGCTGAACCTTCTTAATACTCTGGCTTTATGGTGTGTGTGTTATTTAAATTTAGAATATTATATTACGATTGTTAAAAATCACTAATGAAGCTAACATATAAAGTATTGTTCCTTTAACAACAGTATTAAAACTTTGTACTCTACTCTGATCAGACCACATGGAGTTTTGTGCTCAGTTCAGGGTACCATACTTGAAGGAGCGCATTTATAAGCTGGAGAAAAGTTCCAGAGGAAGACAGTCAGAATTGGGGACCTCATTCAAAACAATCTCACTTGAAGAATGAGTTAAGGAGCTGATGATTTTACCCCACAGGAGAGAAGACTTGGTGGAGCATGGTAGCTGTTTTCAAATATTTGAATGGCTGTGATATCGAAGAGCTAGTCTTGTATGGCTTCAGAGGTTCAACGGATAAATTACAGGGAGGTATATTTTGGTGCAATATGAAGAAAAACTTAAAAACAATGAAAGCTATCTAAAAACAGAACACCACTGGATGTATTAAAGGAGAAAATGGGGAAAAAAAACATTCCAGAAGGATATTGGGAGGAGATTCCTGTTCTAATCCAACCATCCCAACTTAACAAGCATTTATTAAGTGCTTATTATGCGTAACGTACTGTGATAGACCCTGAGGATACAAAGACAAAGTGAAAGACTGTCCCTGTCCTCAAGGAGCTTACATTCTATTTTGGGAAGGGGAAAGAATATAACACACAAAATGATAAGTAAATATATATCAATTTGAGGAGGAAAAGAATGAACTAGTGAGATTAAGAAAAGGGAGTATAAGAGATGGCCCATGAGCTGATTCATTGGGGACAAGCAGGCAGGGATGTGGGAAATGTAATACCAAGTTTGGGGAATACAAATATATTAGTTTGGTTTAAATGTAGATTGTATGAAAGAGAGTTAAATAAAATAAGCCTGGAAAGTTAGGGAAAGGATTGGCCTAGATGATTTTTGAGGTCCCTTCTAACTCTATTATTCTATTATTCTGTTCTATTATATCACATTATATTACATTGGTCATATGTCCTAGGAATTTTCATTCTAAGACAACCTCTGAATTTGACCTGAGATGGGATTGACATTATTAATATAATAGCTCTTAGGTACCTGTAATCAAGCAGAGTTCTAAGAAACATCCCTCTTGACTTCAAAGGATTAGTCTTAGGGAAAGAGGTAGGAAAAGGCACAAGAATCCATGGAAACAGAAAGAAGGAGGCTGTAATTTCACCTCAGTCTTTTGTGAAATCCTGAATATTCTCCAAGCTGTGTTCTGAGAAAAACACTTTTCTTACTCCATGGCACAGGAACTGATATACAATGCTAGTTCAAAGCCTCAGGGGGAAAAAATGGACATGCAGACAGAACTGCTCTGGTCTAATGAACCCCCACATGGAAAGTGGCTGCTGCCTGGTGGGCCAGAACATTATCCTTTGTACTGAATGAATTTCAAACAGACGAATATCATTTCAAGCTCTAGGAACGACTTCGCAAACCTTTAAAAGTTCCTAACTCTGACTGAAGAGTAACATCCCCTTATAAATCAGAATAGAGATGAAGAAAGATAATTTTCTTTCAGGTCCTTTGGACTGATTTAAAGGATCGCATATTGACCACCAGAGGGCTCTGGGAAGAAACCATTAGAGTAAGCCTCTTTTTTTTTTCTGTTATCTAATTAAATGATATAGGAAATAATAACTAATTTTGGGGGGTATGTCCACAAGATTTATTTTTGCTTCTGTGATCCTTTATATTAATAAAGTGTGTAGACTGTATACCTTTTCCGGTCAGGAAGAAGTGTGTTCGTGTTTTGTCCTGTCAGGCAGTTCTGATCCGAATAATGCTTTTCTGTTGGCAACTGTTTCCATTGGTGCAGGGTTCAGCGCAAGGAAGGAAACAGGGTGCAGAATGGCACGCTTCCCCAGAGTGCCCGCCTTTGTCAAAGCAGCACTGATCTCATATCTTCGTAAAAGGCAGGAAAGTAACCAGAAGGGATTTCTATCCTCTTCCTGAGACCATGTAAGCCACTAACAGAACAACAAAGATACTGGAAATCATGTCACTCATAAGGATTAGCTCTGTTCCTGAGGTTAACTAGGAATTAACTTCCTCTAGCAGAGAACCTAGGCCCTTGAGGTTTGACATGACCATTATATGGACTTTTTGGCAATCTGGAATTACCACGGGTTATGTGGTATGTTACTCACTACCCACCCTATGATCAGGAAGGACATTTTGCACCATATAATCTTACCATATTGCACAAGATAGCAAAAAACAAAGGTTTTTAGCTAGCAGGCTATTTGTGCAATCAGGAAATATTTCATATTGACATATTGAAGGCTTTCAGCTATGCTTTTTTGTTAAGAATGGATAGTAACAGGCTTGAGCTTCATTCAATTCAATTCCACAATTATTTAGCATCTATTTAGTTGTTGTCCTTTGTATTCAAAAAGTACCAAAATGACATCATTATATCAATGTATGGTGTCTGACTGTGGTTGATCAGACCAATACAAACTCAGAAGGCTACCACAGGTCGGGCATAAATAGTCCACATGGACATTTGGAATGGAGATGTCTTAATTTGCACATCTCACATTTCTTTTGAGCTGCTTCAATTCTGCTTTGCTCATAGAGCACAGCACCTCCTCTGATGAGGGCACGCCATGCTGGGCAGTTCTGTGGCAGTGTCTTCTGTGTTTTACAATCAATTCCAAAGTTCTTCAGAGAGACCTTGAGAGTGTCCTTGTAGTGCTCCTTCTGACCTCCATGTGAGCACTTGCCTTGTGTGAGTTCTCTGTAACATAGTCTTTTAGGCAAACATACGTTTGCTATTCAAACATGGCCAGTCCAGTGGAGTTGTGCTCTCTGTGGTAGGATTTGAATGCTTGGCAGTTCAGCTCAAGAGAGGACCTCAGTGTCCAGTACTTTGTCTTGCCAGCTGATCTTCAGAATCTTCCTAAGACAATTGATTCGGTGATTTGGTTTCCTGGCATGGCACTGGTAGATTGCCCGGGCTTCACAGGCATACAACAATGAAGTCAGTACAATAGCTCTAGGAGACCTTCAGTTTGGTAGGCAGCATAATAACTCTTCTCTCCCTTCAGAAGCTCCCAAATACTGAGCTGGCTCTGGCAATGTGCAGGCCAACCTTGTTATCAATGGGTACATCCCTGGAAACTACACTGCTAAGGTAAGTGAATTTATCCACAGCCATCAAAATTTCTTTATTTGCTGTAACTGGTGCTTCCACATATAGATGGTATAATGCTGGCTGGAGAACTTCTGTTTTCTTGGTGTTAATTATCAGGTCAAAATTAGCACAAGCAGTAGAGAATCAAACCATACTCTGCTGCATCTCAGCCTCAGAAGTTATACTGAGTGAATAGTCATCTGTGAACAAAAGTCACACACCAACTCTCCCTCTACTTTAGTCTTTGCTTTTAGCCTTTTCAGGTTAAATAATTTACCGTCAGTGCAGTAGCTGTCTTCAATGCCTTTTTTGTCCTTGTTGAAGGTATTCAACAACATTGCTGAAAACATAATGCTATTCTATATGCAAGGCATTATACTAAATGCTGGCGTTTTAAAGGCAAAATGACATCATCATTACTTTCCAGAAATGCGCGTTTTATTAGGAGAATGTGATATGGACATGTAAATACAAGAAAACTTGAGGAAAAAGGAAGCACACCCAACTGTGGAGGGATTAGTGAAGGCTTTGTGTAGGAAGAGCTACCCAAGCTGAACTTTGGAGAAAGGTAAAGGGAGGTAATGAGGAAGTACAGTCCAGGTATAAGGGTTAGCCTATGTAAAAACATAGAGAAGGGAGATAGTTTGTCAAGCAGGATAACAAGATGAGAGTCCAGTTTGACTGTAATTTAGAATATGTGAAAGAAAGTAACCTGAAATAAGTCTGGAAATTTAAGCCAGGGTCATGTTGTAGGGGCTTTAAATGTTAGCCCAAGGAATCTGTTTCTACTCTTAGCTGCAACAGGGAATTACTAAAGATTTTTTAACAAAGGAGTGGCATGGTCAGACCTTTGTTTTAGGCATGTCAATTTGGCTGGTGTGTAGAGGATGTGTTTGGAGAGGGAAAAGACTGAAAAAACTTTATTGGATTCGTTTAGGAGCCATCATTGCCACTATCCAGATGTGAGAGTTGAAGGTCTGAACTAGGGTAATAGCCTATTACCCTATTACTACCTAGAGTAATAGTCATCAAAGATGACTCTTCTAAGGATAAATAAGGGTCAGACTAGCATCTAAGCATGACTAATTGATCAAATAAAACCATTCATTGACTCAGTGTTTATTGAACACCTAGTATGTATAAGGAACTATGCTTGGCACTCAAGGGGTAATGAAGGCATTAAAATGTATGACATTCTCTGGATTCAAGTTTGACTTGTTATCTTTGAGTAGAGGTTGTCATATTAAAATTTTTAGATTAATTTTTAATAATTAAATTTAATTTTTATTTATTGCTAAAATGCTTCATATTGTACCCCTTTGCCTACCTTTCAAAGAGAGTTACTTCTTTTAATAAATAATAAATAAAAGAGGAAGAAAGAAAAAAAAAGTTCCACAAAATTAATTAATATATTTTAAAAGTCTAATGCTATAAACTGTGTTCCAACTTATGGTCCCTGGAGTTGGGGAAGTTGTCTTTTCATATCTTTTCTCTGAGACCAAACTTGGTCATTATAATTTTTCCACATTTAATTTTTGTTTTGTTGTTGTTAATTTACATTGTTGTAGTCTTTTTGCATATTGTTTTCTACATTGCACTTACCTCACGTTGTATCAGTTCACATGTCTTCTTATGCTTCTCTGTATTTGTCATATTCTTGATTTCTTAAAGAATTGTAATATTCCGTTATAGGGACATCTAGGTGGCACAGTGGATAGAGCACTGGGACTGGTGTCAGAAAGACCAGAGTTCAAATCTACCTCAGATACTAGCTGTGTGACCCTGGGCAAGTCATTTAACTCCTGCTTACATAAAACTAGAGAAGGAAACCAAATACCATTTCAGTATCTTTGCCAAGAAAACCCCGCAGACAATTGATCCACAGGGTCACTCAGACATGACTGAATGACTGAACAATAATAAAAAATCCATTATAGTTATGATTTAGCCCTTCCTCAGTTGAGGGGCATCTACTTTGTGTCTAGTTTTCCACTGTGAAAAGTGTTACTATAAATATTTTCATATATATGAATCCTTTCTTTTTGTCATTGTTATGTTCAGTCTTAAGTTTTTGTTGGATGCATTCTGTCTTTCTACCTCAGCAACATTTTTGATGCATTTGTTTGCCTAGTTGAGAAAGACGGGGATAGGAGTGAGGGGAAGGAATCTTTGTGAGAAATGTTATTATCTGGTTATCAGGCTAGATATGCTTCCTGTAGCTATATGCCATATACTGGAACCACATATATGGCATTTAGCACCATAACCCCAATATGTCTGGTAAACAGTAAGCACTAAGTCAATATTTGATTTTGAAATAATGATTAACAATGTTAGTGTAGAAAGTGGTGCCATTAGGTTTCATTATTGAGATTCCAATAAAGGAAATTTGAATGATGCTACAATTTCATTCCAGAAGCCATTCTAGGAAGACTCATTTGTATTCTGAGGGTCATGGTTATAAATTAAAGTGCTAAAAACAATATTTGTCCTTTTTCAATCTAACTATAGGTAGTTAATTCACAAATTTGTCAAAATATAAAACCTAGCAATTTAAATTATTCTGATTGACTGGTTTTATACAATCCCTAAAACAGATGTACATTTTGTCATTGAGACCATCAACACTGGGCCAGTTTTGATATCAGAGTACACGTGAAGGGGAAGGAAAAAAAGATGAGATGATTTCAATGATGGAATTCATTTCCCCTTTGGCTATGGAATCTCCATTTTCCCTATGATAACTAAGGGCGTTCTTCACCGCTTCTCATGTGCACACATTTAAAATGATTTCTTCCTTGATTTAAGCCCTAGAAGAGAAATTCTATTCATTTTTTATTATGTCTGCAGTAAAGCAGAGCAGACCCAAATAATCAGGGCACTAGCTGTGGCAGACAATCTGTGTGTGAGTATCCAAGCCTGCTTTTGGTGCCCAGGTGGCTCAGAGGCAACCACTCTGTGATATGAGCCAAAAGGAGACAGTACCACATTGGCAACTCTCAAACCTTGATTTGCTCACAGATGACCCATCAATTGAAGGAAACACATTGGGAAATTAATTGTATTGGTGCTATTCCAAATAACAGAACCATATAGAATTGAAGAGTTGGATTGGACCTCCATGGCTTTCTAGTCCAATACATATTTGAACAAAAATCCCTTCTTTGGCATACCTGACAAGTCCTTGCTTGAACATCTAAAGTAAATGGGATGCTTTTTTCTACTATTGGTTTCTAGCATTTAAACATACAATTCTTTGTTGGTAATTGTAATCATATCTGTCATATTTACCTCCATACTTTCCTCCAGGTGACCCATAACTTCAATTCTTTAGAAAGATATACTATTTCTTGGTTCCTAGCCAGACAGAATCAATAAAGAATATTAATATTAGAAAGATGAGTCTTTAAAAGCCTGGAGTCATTAAAAGCATTATTCATTTTTCCTTTCTTCCTTTCCTCCTTCTTCCTTTCTTGCTAATGGCATCTTGTATAGAACACTAAGCCCAGAGTCAGGAAAACCTGAGTTCAAATTTGGCTTCAGATGCTAGCTGTGTGACCTGGGCAAGTCACAAACAAAGAAACAAACAAAAAAAACCCTCTTCTGCTTGCCTCAGTTTCCTCCTCTGTAAAATGGGGATAGCATCTATTTCCCAGGATGGGCGTGATGTCATACATAAATCAAATAAGATTAAAAGGCATGGATGGACTATAGTGTCTACTCTTGGAGGAAATATCCATAATGAGATCACAGATTTATTCACATACTGCCACCCTCAGTCTCTACTGGCTTGAAATATTGGGATGTAATCATTTTGTTGAGGCCTAGGGAATAATGAAATTAATCATGACAATAACTGTCAACAGGCCCTCCCCATCATTGCTATAGATTTTTGTCCTGAAAAGCCCTTCCTGACTGCCCTCTTTGGCTAAAGGAAGATACATCAGCTAGTATATAGAGCAGGACAAAGGGCGCTACAAGTAGTGTCCCTGAGACTTGAAAGTTTAGGTCCTGGCTTGGCACACACTTTTCCTTTCTGTGCCTAAGTTTCTTCATTTGTAAAATGAGATTTTTGACTAGATAAACTCTGAATTCCCTTCTAACTCTATAGCCATAATTCTATGGCTAATTCCTAACATTTAGAAATGTTTGCTTTGTTTTACAAAGTATATATATATATATATATATATATATATATATATATATATATATATATATATATATGTATATATATATATATATATATTATATATACATATATATATATATGTATTTGCAAATACATATATATAAATGTGTATATATATGTGTGTATGTATATATATATATATATACACATATGTGTATATGTGTATATATATGCATAAAATCTCATTTAGTCTCATAAAAGCTCTGTGACATAGGTGCTGTTATTATCTCCATTTTACAGATGAGACTGATAGAGGTTAAATGACTTGCCCAGGGTCATGCAGCTAATAAATGTCCTGGCTTCGATCAGTGATTTTGTAAAGGAACACTGCTATTCATAAAAGTTGATTGGGCAAGATGGATAGATCAATAGGAGGCATTTTCACTGGCCGTCCCCCACACCTAGAATATTCTCCCTCCTCATCTTTGCTTCCTAGCTTTCCTGGCTTCTTTCAAGTTACAGCAATAATCCTACCTTTTATAGGAAGCTTTCACCCATATCCTTAATTATAATGCTTTCACTCGGTTGATTTTTCCAATATATTCTGTATCTAGTTTATTTGTACATAGTTGTTTAAATGTTGTCTCCTACATTAGATTGTGTGCTCCTCTAGAGCAGAACCTATCTTTGGTTCTTTTTTGTACCCCTGGTGCTTGCCACACGATGTTTAATACATGTTTATTTCCTGATTCAGGGGAGGATTTCAAATGTTTCTTGTTTGGAAGGCTAGTATAGTCATCTTACATAAAGACCATCCCATCTGGTGTTAACCTAGATCGGATTACTACTTCATTTTTGGCTGTCTTTCTGTTGTGAAACCTACCTAGCATGAGAAAAATGAGAGGAAGAACAAGGAAATGCCATCACAATTTACTGGGACAGAAGTTACTAAAAAATGATTACAACTGATAAAGATAAAAGTGGTAGACTAGCAATTATTGCCACTTTTATCTCATTAATAATAAAGACAAAGGAAGCATTGAGATAACTGATATCAACAAATGATTCCCAAATTGAATTTCAGTCAAATTTAATCTTCCTCACCAAACATTTTTAAAATTCAATTACTGAGAAATACTAAAACTAGCTTTGATTACCCCCACTTCACTACTATCTCTGATGCAGGCAAACTCCATTATAAAGTACTGTGCCATAGTACAGGAGGCCAGCTCTTCCTGGACTCTGGAGTGCCTAGATCTTACCAGGACACAGAGTGTCTCTGTTCTAAGCAAGGCCAACCTTAGCCTTAGGCAAAGGAGGCAAGGTGACTTTATTGCTGAGATCAGAACCCTAGCAAAAGGAGCATCTTTTTGCCCAAATATCTACCCCCTCTTCCATGCTCTAAAATCCTTTGAGTACAGAGTGTTATATCCCCTGACAGAGGTAACAGGGTAAACTTAGATTTACAGAAAGGTGTAATGGATTTATACCAAATTCATTTTAGGACAATGGGTAGAGGGAGAGAGTAGGAAAGCACTAGGTAGAAGAAGGGGAGAGGAAAGAGAGCAAGAGAGGGGTAGGAAACACACTAGATGTGCAAATCCTAGCTTTTCTATTAACCTCTCTTGGCCTCAGTTTCTTCATCTGCAAAGTGAGGGTTAGGATTACATGAATTTTTTTTTCTTTTTTTCTTAATTTATTTTTAGTTTTCAACATTCACTTCCATAAGCTTTTGAGTTTTAAATTTTCTCCCCCTCCCTTCCCAAAATGTAGTTCAATCTGATATAGGCTCTACATATACATTCCTATTAAACATATTTTCACATTAGTCATCTTGTAAAGAAGAATTAAAATCAATATGAGGAGCCACAAGAAAGAAGAAACAAAATAAAACAAAACATAAGGAAAAGAGCAAATAGTATGCTTTGATCTGCATTCAAACTCCATAGTTTTCTCATCTTCTATCATGAGACCTTTGGAGATGTCTTAGATTCTCGCATTGCTGAGAAGAGCTAAGTCTAGGATTAGATGATTTTCAAGAATCCTTTTAGCTTTTATCCTTTGTTTCTGGGCAACATTAACTACTTAGTTCAGAATTGTGGCTGATCAAAAGCATCGACCTTGTCTCCTGCCATTATCATAGGGCGCTATCATGGGATACATACAGAAACATCCAACAATAGGCAGCAAGATATGGCCTTGGACAAGTATCTTCAGCTCCCTGGGTCTCAGTTGCTTGATTTATAAAATGAGAATGGTTGGACTTTTTTGACAAGTATTGAGAGAGGCCAACTATATCTCCCCCTCTAGGGGTACCCCTATGGGGTTGGGGTATTTTTCTATATTGGTAGCTGGGTGACACAGTGGATAAAGTACTGGGCCTGGAGTCAAGAAGACTCATCTTCCTGAGTTAAAATCTGGCCTCAGATATTTACTAGCTGTGTGACACTGTGCAAGTCACTTAATCTGGTTTGCCTCAGTTTCCTCATCTGGAAAATGAGCTGGAGAAGGAAATGGCAAATCACTCCAGTGTCTTTGCAAAGAAACTCCCAAATGGGGCCATGAAGAGTTGAACATGACCAAAAAATGACTGAACAAAAATAACAAGAAATCAGCTCAAGTCTTCATTCTAGGTGTATTCCTTCTATTGTTGGCTGCCAGTGACTATTACCCCCAGTTCTATTTAACCAGTTAGCATCAATTAGCTTTTCCAAAAGGATATTTACTTCAAAGATAGAGCAACAGAAGTACAAACATTTCTCCTCAACACCTTGGCGACCTACTCTTCCTTCTTGGTCTTTGGAAAGAGTGGGCTCAGACTTAACACAGTTTCTACATAGCAATAGTCCAACCAAGTTCATATCCAAAGGCAGCATCACTGCTGGATGAGTCATCATCTCACCTTAAAGTTGGGCTGAGTCTCAAAACCTGCACAACCTAACATGAATTAGACTCCTTGACTCCTAGACCTCATGTGACTTGCTGTCCTGACCTTCACCTAAAACAAAAAACAAACAAAAAACAACCACTGAAACAACGGAAGTGTGTATTCATAAGGGTCACATTTTGACCTCAGGAGAAAAGGACAATGCTCATAGCATTGTCTCCTACCAGGTGCTGTAAGTCACAAGAAGGGGAGACCAAACCAAGAGAAGAGACTAGTGCCTTTTGAATGTACCCCTAGTTCCAGCTCCACAACTGCAGCCAAAGAGGCTACCATTCACCACATAGAAGTTGTTCAGTCTTGTCTGACACTTTGTGACCCCGTCTGGGGTTTTCTTGGCAAAGATACTAGCGTGGTTTGCCATTTCCTTCTCCAGCTCATTTTATAGATGAGGTAACTGAGGCAAATACGGTTAAGTGATTTGTCCAGGGTCACACAGCTGATAAGTGTCTGAGGCCAGATTTGAACTCAGGAAGATGAGTCTTCCTGAATCCAGGTCCAGAAGTCTATCCACCTAGGTGCCGAGAGAGTAGACTGCTCATGCTACAAATCTCTCTAAGGCAGTTCCTTTACAGTCATCCCTACTCTTCCAGAAGTAGGCTCCTCAGCTTCTACAAGGTGAGAAAGCTCTGTACCTATGTTTATAAAGACTGGGCTCAGCAGCCAGTCCCCCCATAACAGACTAACTGGTCTTTGCTTCCTCCCCTCTACCTCTTGGAATCCCTAGTTCCCTTCAAGGTTTAGCTTAGTCCTATATGAGACATACTCCCTTTGAAAATGGCCATGTATTTATTTTGTGTACAGTCTGTCTTTATTTATACCTCCCCATTCCACTAAGTCAAATGTAAGTACCTTGTCATCGGAGTCTACTTTGCTTTGTCTTTATATCTCCAACATCTAGCAGGGCACCTGACACACAGTGGGTACTTTAGATGCTTATTAAATTAAGAGATGAGCTGGAGGAAATGTACGAAGTGCTATCAGGGATAATAAATAAGAAAGTTCTCTTAATTTCCTTGACTGTTTTATTGATCACATCTATGGTATGTTTGATCTTTAAAAGAATGGGGCTTTTGCCTACCACCGAGAATAGCATATACTAAAATAAGTGTGTGTGTGTGTGTGTGTGTGTGTGTGTGTGTGTGTGTGTGTGCGTGTGTCGGATTTGGCTTCTGACTTAAACTTTCCCCTGCCCCTCTCTTACAAGGAGTTAGGCCAAATGTCTTTGAAAGGATGATGGCTCAATATACTCTTCTGTATTTATTACAAGGAGAGGGATAGATTGAGGGTGGGCACTTTTTTATTTTCTAAATTTGGCATTTTTCCTGTAGCACTGTAGAGCTTTATTTAATGCCACGGTTTTCTTACAGTACCCCAAAGTTCAGCAATGCAGGGAAACTATGAAGGAGCCAGAGGATTCATTTCAATCTGCTTCCCAATCCCTGCCCCATTTATCCAAGTTTGTTCAAAAGCATAATATTGTGTTATTACCGAATTACTCATGTTTGGTGTGAACTTCATCTCCTACGATGCTGCTTTCCAATATCTCACACGTGTATAGGGCAGAAGCAGAGCGAGAATAAAAAAGGAAGCAAACTGCATTGCTATCTGTATGGAAGGTATCAGAGTTCCTGAATTCCACGGCTGTTGACCCCCTGCTATGGATCTGATTGCTCTGGCGCAAGGCTGCACTGGGCAGACAGCGCTGTGCTACACCTGGCAGTCACTGACGGGTTCAGAGTGAGCATTGGGAGCGTTCACAATACCTATACGTTCTCATGGCCAGATTCGGCCGTGATCAGTAGCGCTATCGGACCAAGGTAGGGAAAAAAAGGAAGGGGTTCCTTGTCGTTTTGGGGGGGGTCTCAGCACTGCTCAGAGTGAGATGTAGGTTTCTCCCTGGGAACGGGTGGCACTTGCAATGTCAGATACTTCTGTACAAAAGAGTGTCTCTGGCTGTCTAAAACCCAAGATCGGGGAGCCGATTTTTAGGAGCCTGGTTTTTTTCTCTCCTGAATCCAGGCATTTAGCTTAAGAGCTAATTCTCCATTTGACTCTTTAAGGATGCTATTCTCTTGGTCGATTCTCTTCCTCATTACATCCCTCTGAACATCTCTGTAGTGGGGGAGAGGGAAGAGGTGCCCTCGAACCCCAAGAGGACCGCAAGAAAAGTCGCCTCTAGCTTGAGTGTCGCTCCTTTCCCGCTACAGCTGCAGGGGATGGGGAGCCTCTAACTTTTTTGGGTAAAGCTTCCATCTCTTAGTAGTGTGCAGTGAGCAGCGAGGGTCTTTTGGCACACTTAGCTCAGGGGGTTGCGCGCTCAGGGATTTTAGAACCCTCGTCCCCTCTACTCTCAGCTTGGTTTCAGAAAGCGTAGCTTCCTGTGACCTGAGAGACATTGAACAGCTTCTCCTCGAAGCCAGCTGCAAAAATAGAAAACGGAGGGGGAGGCAGGAAAAGGAAAAGAGGGGTGGAAAATTCATTTCCCCGCGCTTCTCCCGCGCGTGAGGCTCGCAGGCGGCCCCAGCAACAGCTGCTTCGGCTGCTGTGATCCCTAGACAGCCGCGCTCCAAGACGCTTCTTGTTGGCCGTGGAAAGCGCCCTTGGAGAGAGCGGCGCGCAGCGGAGCGGAGTAAGGGAGTACACGAGTTGGGGGTCCGGGGGGAGGCGGCTGGTGAAGTGTGGCTCTGGTCCTGCCCGGCTCGGCCCGGCCCGGTCCGCACACGCCCTCTAGTGGGGCAGTCGCAGCGCCGGCGAGCCTGGGCGTGACGTGGGAGCTCTCTTTAGCCTGCCTGCCGGGGGCACCGCGAGTCAGTTGGGGGAGAAATAGGCAAGCGCGGACCGAGCTGAGCCCCGGCAGCTCGGCGCGCCCGGGGAGGCAAGGGGTGCCGGCCCGCAGTGGGAGCTCTCCGCTGCCCGAGCAGCAGCAGCAGCAGCAGCGGGGTGTGGGGGAGTGCTGGAAGAAAACCGAGTGCACGGTCACGGCCACGGCCGGCGCCTCTGCCGCTGCCAGAATCCCGAGCGGAGGAACCAAGGGAAAGGCAGGAGTAGCCGCTGGAGCCAGCCGCAGGGAGGCTTTTGGCACCCCGAGTGCCTCCACCCAACTGCCCCCAAAAGAAGAGCAAAGAAGCGATCTGGGGGGACTAGGGGCAGGGGGGGAGGTCTAAGGACCCTCTGTACCCCTTGCCCCGGGAGTAGCCAGAGTTCCTGACTTCTGCAACTGTTGTCACTTTTCTCTTTCCCTCCTTTCTCTCTCTCTTTTAAAACAAGCCACCCACGCCCCCGTTTCACGTCCTCCCCGTCTCCCCACGCACGGGGCAGCTTTTGGTGGGCCCAGCCCGGAGTCAAGAAAATGGGGCGAGTTGGAACTTGGCTGGCGACTTTGGTTGGACTTTTGCTAACAACTGGAGGGGAGACGTTCTCAGGTAAGAAGAGGTCTTGCTTTTTTGCTGTGGTTTGGGTTTGTTGTTGTTTTTTTCCATGAGTCTCAGAGGTTGGGGACGGGAGGCCAAGTGCGTGCGTGCGTGTGTGTGTGTGTCTGTGTATGTATGTGGGGGGACATCTCTTGGGTAGCCTGCAGTTTCCGGAAGAGTGGGAGAATGGGGGAGTATGAGTGTGCTTCAGCTGGGGGAGGGAGAGAGCAAGGCGAAGCTCCGGGCATGATGCCTTTTCCGTTAGACGGGCTGGGTTGTGCTTGTGGAGGAAGGGAAGGAGAGGAGGAGTGGGGGAGGCCGGGAACGGAGGAAACCAAGCAAACTTGAAAGAGCCTCCGGCCCTAGCCGAGCCTCCCCAAAACAAGGATTCTCTTTGCAGGAGCACCTTGTCCCTCCCCTCCTCTCTTTCTCAAAGACACTTAGGTGGCACGAACACGTACTGCCTCAGGAACACAAACAACGAAAACTTTTCTTTTAAGAGAAAAGTTTGGTATTGCAAGGAGGAGGGCATTGGGGGTTAAGTTTATGTGCGTTCTCCTCTGATCCCTATGCACACTGTCTGGGGCAGGAGTCGCTCAGACTTACTGGGCTGGCGGCACGCTTTGCTCAGCTGGGATTTGGCAGCCAGCTGGCGGCTGCTGGGGGCTGAAGGGGGCGGGGGGAAACCCAGTCACTATCTCCCCCCTTCCCCGGGCCCCGAGCAGCATCGGGCAAGACTGCTGCCGCGTGTCGGCCTTGGGAAAGGAAAACGGAAACTTCATTTTTGCTAGAGAAGCCTGGAAATCTCCGGGAGCTTGTGAAGCAGGCAGACGTGCACCTACCCCACAGTCCCCCAGACTCTAGAGGAGGCAGCAGCTTAGAGGACCGCTTTTACTTTTCACCATTCTCTTCTGCCCCATCTCCCAGTTAAATGATGTTTCGATACCCAGATGACAGCTGACCTATGTAAGGGTATGGTGACCATGATCCCCAGGGAACTTCCTAGCTGAGAAGAGAAATTGCTTATGTTACTATTCAGCCTGATGTGTGTGTAGGTGTATGACACCCTCCCCCCCCACACACCCAGGAACAGAATCCAATCCTGTATTTATATATAGACCTAACCTCCACAGATCATCCAGAAGCTCCTGGTGGAAGCATTCAAACTGACATGGTTTCAAATGTTTTTTACTTAAAACCTACATTTATCTTATAAAGTGTCCCGAACTAAATCCACATACAGTAACATTTGTGTTACACCCTCCATTTGCTCTCTTCCCTTCACCCCTTCCCCTCCCCCATTAGAGAAATCAGTGACTGTGGTTTGGAGCTTTGATTTCAAAATGGTTTATAAATTGAATTGGTGGGAATAAGTACTACTTTTGTTTGTATTTTCATTTTTGTGAAGTCAACTTAAGTCCTAAAAAGCACATGTTTAGCATCTGGGCTTCTTTGCAACGATGATCTTTTGGAGTCTACCAGTTAGGCTTTTGGTTTGCTGAAAGTTGGTATCTTTGCCGGTAAGTAGGCAGTTCCCTTGACCATAGTTGGCAGGCAAGGAGAAGTTACAGCTGAGTTTGAGGGAGTTTTGCTGATCTGTGCTTTCTTTTCCTGCAAAACAAAAACAACCCCCTCCCCCCAGCCTGTTTAGCCTAAATAGTCAAATGTCCTTTTTCTCAGTGTCTTTTAACATTCCAATAATTGTACATGGGAGAGTATATAACAGAATAATACTGCTGTCATGCTGTTGGGAATTGATGCAAACTTTTGGTCAGCATTCTTGATCATGAAGTTACCCAGTTAATGTATCATGAAAGTCACAAAGTACATTACTGTTAGAAGCTTAGTATGTAAACTGCAGAAGGCTTTTTCCCTTTACTAAGATCCTTAATTTCCCACCTGTGATTTGTTTTACAGTTAAGCTATGGCAAATGTAAGTTAAGTGGATTTTAAAACTGAGTACATTAAAGGTGTTGCTATTTATATAATATTCAGATTTTTAAGTGGCTACCACTCTCTCAGTTTTACTTCTTTGACTGGTACCTCAAGTGAACACCTTAAACTGAAATATTCGTGGAGTAACCACCGTGGACAGGATTTTTGTTTGTTTCTTAAGAATTGTTACCTTTATGTTTTCTTTTGGGACTTAATAGCTATTCTCTATCTTTGTTGACATGTAGTTTTGTTGTGAAAGCCAGAATTCTCCTTAAATACCGTTTTGGAACTGATGGGGAAATTAAAGCTAAAATAGAGCACAGCTTGAGTGTGTATGAGTATATATACATACATAGACACATATACATATATGTATGTATATATACACACATATTTAAAGTGAAGATGATGAGTTTTAGAAATGATTTAATTTGTAGTGCTCTCCCATGATGTATTTAATTTTGACAGCTTTTAACACTTTCAGTGGTAAA
Source organism: Phascolarctos cinereus (assembly GCF_003287225.1). Taxonomy (NCBI): domain Eukaryota; kingdom Metazoa; phylum Chordata; class Mammalia; order Diprotodontia; family Phascolarctidae; genus Phascolarctos; species Phascolarctos cinereus. The sequence goes on from NW_027555847.1 coordinate 513,317,858, forward strand.
CATGCTTTAGACTTGTTCATTGGTGGACCATCTAGTGCTTTGGAGAAGTCATATATGTTCATAGGATTATGGATTTGAGCTAGAAGTGAGTTTAGAGGTCATCTAGTCCAACTCTGTCATTCTACAAAGGAGGAAAGTGAGTCTTGGAAACATTTAGTGATGTGCCCAAAGTCACACATGACACACACTGACCCAGAATTCAAACTCAGATTCTCTGACTCTAAAACCAGCTCTTTTCCGTGCTATGTTTTTGGGAAAATCAGTGAATATGACGACCCTCTTGAAATCCTGACGGACCAAATTTTATTTCAAAATTTTGTCTAAAATTCCATAACCATCTGCTTTCTACCACACTTGGACATGAATTGTTTTAGTAGTTATGTAAGCCCCTTGAGGGCAGGAACTGTATTTTATACATCTTTGCATGTTCTGCAGCACCAGCTACATGGTATCTTGCACATAGCAGGTGTACAGTAAATATTTGCAGGCCATGAATAACCTCCAAATACTAAAAAAGTTATTCAGATTTTCATAACTTGTGCAAATCAGAACATATTGATATTCTTAATAATATATAGCGGTACTTAAACATGTAAGCAAGGTTTTGGAAAGCTGTCATTATATGGAACTAATTTCAGAATGGGAATTTTTTCATCAAACTCCCAAAACTATCTTCTGAAATCAGCTAGATATTGGTCCAGAAATGATGAAGCTGATATTTTAGATTAATTCCTGAGGTCATCTCTCAAATGATAGAGAAATAGATTGTTTCACAATGATGTGCTAAAAAAATACCAGAAATATGTTTTAAAATAATTAGAATTTTGGTTTATTAAGATGATGGCTCATGTAAACATTTTACTTTTTTTTTTGTCTAGGCAATGGGGTTAAGTGACTTGCCCAGGGTCACATAGCTAGTAAGTGTTATGTGTCTGAGGCCGGATTTGAACTCAGGTCCTCCTGACTCCAGGGCCGGTGCTCTATCTACTGTGCCACCTAGCTGCCCCAATATTTTACTTTTAAAAGGATTTTCACTGTGCCTTACCAAGGACAAATAACTAAGGTTCATGTTTGGTTTCCCAAGCTTTTGCTGATCTTTAAAAACAGATTCCTAAAAGTGTACACAGCCAAGGAGTAAGGAATGAATAGAAATTCTGCTTTTAGGTGAAATTCTGTTTTTCAGATTGAGAAACCAAATAGTTGGCGACATATTTATTTCTCTTTAACCCAATGCTTTTTTCAAAGCTAGATGTGCAGTCTATTCTGGATGTATATTGTTAGATCTATTAGGTAACAAGACTGATCTGTTGAGCTTTGTCTAATAAAGAGAGGCAAATCATTGTTTTGGCAAAAGTATTTTGAGAATGTCTGTATATTCTATAATACTGAAGATTCTAGAAAAAAACTTGCTAATGAAAATAACACTTTTTAGTTACACAAAGTAATTTGGCAATTTAAAATATTTCCTTTTTATTTCGTATTATTAGGTAGTTGAAATCACATAGCTGTTACTTTTTTTTTCTATTGCCAATACCAGATTTATATTGTTTTGGTATAGCAGATTTGAAATTGTGAACGTAAAAATAATATGCTAGGAAACAAGTATAACTTTTTTCATAGCATAAAGTATAAAAGCAATATTTATTGAAACAAGTTGGTCTGATTCTAGAAAAACAAGGGTTTTAGTCTTAACATATTTAGGAAGTATTTTGCAGTTTCCTAGAAAAACAACCACACACAAATTGTCTAAGAAAGATGTGTAAGTATATAACATAATAATCCTAAAAAATGATTTTTTTTACATGTTTTGTCTCAAAATCACATAAGTCCTGTATATTAAACAATAATGTTTTGGTTTAAGGGGTGACCTAGGGCAAGTTAATAACCTCTGTGGCCCTTAACTGCAAAATGAAGGTTTTGAACTACATGGCCTCTGAGGTCTCTTCCAACTCTAGATCTATGAAAGAAGATAGTTTATTATAATTTACATATTTTGTTGTTAACTTTTGAAAAGGTAGATGCTGTCATGCACTGTTTTCCCAAAGTGCCATGAGGGAAAATTGTAATAAATTACAGGAAATGAGATAATTTGGAAATGTCAGTGGTGGTGGGGAAATACATTATGAATTATTATTATCAACAACAAAAGATCCCATGTGCTTTGTAATTGACAAATTCTTCATCTCTGACCTTATGGTAGGGTAGGTTATGCAAATCTGAAGGCTTAGGAAAATGAGTTTTTGGATAGATGAAGTGACTTCTCATCGTCATAGAACTAACAAGGACAGTCGTCCTTAAGACCAAGTCCTCAGACCCCCAAAATGACCTTTCCACTATATGACGTTGCTGTTTTCCTTTTATTGTTTGTTTCACTTCTACACAAAGTTATCTTGATTGAGACACTGGGATATAAATTATGTGGAGAGAGAAAATATTAAGTTTAGGGGCTAAAAATTTTAAGCAATAAATGGAAATGTTGCTAGTTTATCAGTAGCATTATAGCATAGTGGTACAAATAATGTGCTGAAGCTTTAAATTTAATTCTAGGCATTATATGATTTAGGTCTGGAGGGGATTTGAAAGTGACCTAGTCTAATCTCCTCATTTGGCAGATACAGAAACTAAGGCCCAGAGAGATGAAAGCACTTGACAAGCCTCATTTTGGTAGTAAGAGCCAATATTTGAACCCACATCCTCTGACCCCAAATACCACACACCACAATGCACTTTGGAAAAAGACTTCATTTAAAGCCTTCCTTAGGATTTCAACACGTGTTAAAGCCTAGTGAGAAATTGTTAGCCCTTTTCAAAGCTGTCAGTGATTTCAAATTTCAGAAAACAGGAAAAAAGCGTGGAAAGGATTCCATAAGAAAGCACACCCTTTTTCACTTAAATTCTGGTATTGCACAGATTTTCAGCCAAGTCATCAGAAAACCTGAGTAGAAGAACAGCGTAAAGCAAGTGGGGATTGGTGTTAGGGTGTGGAAGAGGAAACTTTGAGTCATTCGCTTCCTTAGAACCATGGCTCTGTCTATGGATGCTACAGCTAAGGCTAAGGCATAATTAAGGGAGAAAACAGAAAAGAAGGGAATAGATGGATGGAAGATGGGAGAGGAGTGATTAAAAAACAAACAAACCAATATATGTAAAAGAAGTAGTAAGAAATAGTATAAAATTGTTATGAAGAACTTTATAAATGTCTCTTTTGATCCTCACAGCAGCCCAGGGAGAGGTAAGCAGTATAATTCCCGTTTCACAGGGGAAGAAAGTAATAATCTAGTTGGGATTTGCTCAGAATTACAGTGGCCCATCTAGGCTTCATGAGACTTCAAAGCAGGATTTGATTCCACCATGGTCATTTAGTGACATCAATTACCCTCTAGACCTACTTAATATTTCATTCATCTTGTATCTTTCCACTTTTAGTAGGCCCGAAAAAGTCAGTCAGGAAATAATCACTTATTAAATGCCTATTATATGCCACACACTGTGCTAAGGGCTGGAGGTTTATTGATGAGATGCATAGTGGTTGGGGGTCAAACAGGATTTAGTTCCAAAGCTTACATGATCATTGTTGTTGTTGTTTGGTCATTTTCAGTTTTCTTGGCAAAGATCCTGGAATGGTTTGCCATTTCCTTCTTGGCTCATTTTCCAGATGAGGAAACTGAGGCAAATGGGGTTAAGTGACTTGTCCAGGGTCACACAGCTAGTAAGTGTCTGAGGATGGATTTGAACTCAAGAAGATGAGTCTTCCTGATTTCAGGCCTAGCACTCTATCTGCTATGCCACCTCGCTGCCTCTGTCATCATAGCATTTCTCTATTGAAGAAATAGCTTCAGATGAAGTAATGATTGAATTCATCCATTTATCTCTTAGCTCTTGAACTAAAACTACTCACAATAGTAGTGACAATGCTGTGGTGATGCTGCTGTGAATATTGGTCTGCTTGATACTTTGCTAAGTCATCAGCTGTGACAGACTGTGTAATAATAACCCTATCTGGAGAAGATATTGAATTATTACAGACTTTAGTCAGTGCTTAAGCTGAGAAGGAAATGGTTTCCTATCTTGTTATCAATACCTGCTAATATAATTTCAGCCATAACATTGATGGTAATAATTGTACATTGTGATCAGGGTGATGGATATTTAGTGTAACATGCATACTTGTTGACATGCCCTAGTAAGCGTATGATAAATAATGCCTTTCAAAACAGAATGTTTTTAAAGGTCTGTGTATTAGTAATTTTCAGAAGCTTCCAAACTGGGGATCTTTTTTAGTAGAGAAATGGAAAATTATAGACACATTGATGGGATCTTATAGTTGGAATATGTATTGTAGAACTATGGATTTTAGTTATTTGTATTTTGTAATTAGCATTTATTTTCACTGATATTTTTATATATAATATATAATGATAACATATAAAGTAGAGCTTAGTTTTTTTCCCCTATAGTTGATCAGACTGTCTTTTTCTCTAACTTTTAATTAAATGGAGGTGAGCATGATTTCACTGAAGAAATTTTTTAAAAGTTTAATTCCTAATTATTATTATTGTTGTTTAGACTTGCTTTCCTTCAAACACAGCTAGCAGTTGAATCCCTATTCCTCCTGCTGTGATCTGCTGCTGATCACTAGGTGTAGCTGCATCTCCAAATCCACTGCTCTGAGCCAAGAAATACATGGTATTATATATACACAGAGCTTACTGGGCTAGGTTCACTTGGAGTCCGAGGAATGTAAAGTATTTAGTATTTTCTTAACCATGCAATATCTTGATATGCTTGCATGAATTTCTTTGAGGGCATATCAATTTTAACTCTTTATTGCACAATAATAATTTTTTTTTCATGGAATCTATTGTGGTGAAGTTCAGATTTGGCCTACTGACAACTTTATAACAGAGCATTAGAGTGTCTGTGGTAAAGGACTACTAGATTTTTTTTTTTTGATATTTGATATGTTGCTGCTGGTTTATATATAGCAGTTGTAACTGGGAGGGATAATACAGGTTTGCCAACTAAGTGAGGTTACATGTTAACCTCATTAGTCTGGCCTGTAATGTGCCTGAACAAAATTCAAGTAATGCCTAGCTATTTTAAAACACATTAGTTTTCACTTGGATTCATTTAAATTTAGATTCATTCAACCATTATTTAAGGTCTACACTGCTGAACACTGTGTGTGTGTGTGTGTGTTGGGGGTGGAGAACAGTTATGAATAAGACATGATTTTTATTGTTCAGTTGTTTCAGTCTGATTCTTCATGACCCTGTTTGGAGTTTTCTTGGCAAAGATACTGGAGTGGTTTGCCATTTCCTTCCCCAGCTCATTTTACAGATGAGGAAACAGAGGAAAACAGGTGAAGTGACTTGGCCAGGATCACACAGCTAATAAGGATCTGAGGCCAGATTCTGAACTCAGGAAGATGAGTCTTCCTGATTCTAGGCCTGGCACTTTATCTACTGTGCTACCTAGCTGCCCCACTGACATTCCAGTAGGGGAGATTAGAGTGGTGTATACTTCCATACTTAGATGATTCTATGATCTCATAGATGTGAACACTCTAGCAGTGAAAATCATAATCTATCCAAGCTTTCTTGTAGTCTAATGTTCTTGACAATTTCCTCCTGCACATTTCTTGTAAGTCCCCACCAATATGTTTAATCTTACTAGTTAGAGAACATTCTAGTTCAGGTAAAGGCATTTAATGATACAGCGTAGTTATAAAAATAAGAATAAAATATTTTTTAACTTGAGCCTACTCATGCAAATACAGAGGCTTTCAGCGGGAAGTAATTAATCCACAGTATTTATTAATTGCCTGCTATATACTATGCTATGTGCTGGTGATATGGTGACCACACATGAAATGGTTCCTGTCCTCAAAGAGCTTACACTGAATTGGAGAGATAGTATGTACACTAAGTATTATATATGTATATATATATATATATATATATATATATATATATATATATATATATATGCACACACACGTATACATATATATATATATGCACACACACGTATACATATATATATATATATATATATATATATATATATATATGCAGTGAATGCAGCGTAAAATGTTTTGGGATGAAAGAGGGTACTAAAAGCTGGGGCAATCAGGAAAGATTTTGTGTAGAAAATTTTAATTGAAAATTTTGAAAGAAATGAAGATGTAAAGTAAGGTAGGAGTGAATTCAGACATGGATTATAGTGAGTACAGAAGTTTAGTGGATCAGAGATGTATGAGAATCATCAGGGGGACTGGTTTGGCTAGAGTGGGAAGGGGAGCAACATAAGGACAAGAGTGTATACACAGAGGGATAAGGCATGTAACATACATCTTTGGGAAATATGTGTGGCCAGGATGCCCTTATAGAGGGCTGTACATACAGGGGACATGTGACCAGAGCACACAGAGGGGCGACCCATACTTTCAGTGATCCAGAGCTACCTTGTCTTCTAGTGAAATTATTGCACTACTCTTTCCCGGATCTGCTCTGTGCAGATAGAGTAGATGCATCATATCTTTGATCCAGCTGGTCTTCATCTATCTTTAATGACCCCTAATACCCTGTACAACAGCTACAAGGCAATCTGTGGTTGGTACACCTTTCCCCTGGAGGAGAAGGCTACAGCTTTACTCATCAGTTCCTTCATCCACCTTCATCATTCACTTGTATGGGTGCTGTGGTGAATAAGTTTCTCTTGGACATGGAAGAGCTATAGCTCTCTTGAGCCAACTGTTTTAGCTCTTGGCTATGAAACTGTCTTTCAGCAACCGACTATGTAATTCCCTTCCTCAAGCAGTCTGCTTACAAGTGATAAAGGATGATGAGGTCTGATTGATCACTTTTGCTTTTTGAATGCTCTCTTCTGACTCAATGCAACTCATACAACTTATGGTCAAAACCCTATTTTGCTTCTAAGTTCTAATCATGCTCACGGTGGCTGGTGCAAGTATTCCCAGGGCTCTACTTTCTCCACTGGAAAACAGGACAACTGAAACTGTAATGAAAGTTGCTGCATCAACCTTCCCTTGTAATGTTCCCCTTCCTTATATAAATCACCAGGTCTGATGACTTCCTTCCTAAGGCAACTAATAACAGATTGATCTGGCTCTGATATTTTCATACATGTTTATATTAAAATAGTCAATATTCCCTGACATATATAACAATGAATCAACAAGCATTAATTAAACACTTACTATATATCTAGTACTGTACTAGGCAATGTACATATAAACTCAAGGAATACAACAATCTCTATTCTCAAGAAGTTTTCATTCTAGCAAAGATAATTTGGTCTGACCCTCTCAGAAATATCATGGTGGCATGTAACAGAGAGATGTAAACTAGCTAGAGAGGGCAGGGATGTGCTGGTAAATACTTAACAATAGACTCTTGATTTTAAAAATGTATGCATAATACAATCTTGATTTAATATGCATTATTAACATTTTCTCCATTACCTTTTTTTTTTAGACAAATGGGGTTAAGTGACTTGCCCAGGGTCACACAGCTAGTAAGTGTCAAGTGTTTGGTCTGAGTCCAGATTTGAACTCAGGTCCTCCTGACAGTAAGGCCAGTGCTCTATCCACTGCACAACCTAGTTGCCCTCTTTTACTTTCTTATGTCTAGAAAGTCAACAAAATAACAAGACAAAGTCTGACTTGTAGTATTTGCTGATATCTGAAGTGTAAATGCTCATATTGAAAATTTAACACTTAGCTTCTTGAGCCAGTTCAAGCTGGCTCCAGCACACCCCAGTATGTATGTTATAGTCATAGAAGGTGTTCAGTAAAGAGGCCAGGGGGAGGGATACTGGACGCGGGTGAAATTTTCTAGATGCCCCTGTTAGCAGGTGAATTTACACTGATTGTGTCAAGCCCTGGAACACTGTAGAACCTCCAGCATGAGATCTGTAATAACTTAAAAAATACATACATAAATAAGTATAACATAAGGCAGAATGTGGAAGTGTAATAAGATGTTACAGATAAACTAAGTGAATTCAAAGGATGGATAACTGTCCGGGGCATTAGGTAGGGCTTTATGGAAAAACCTTGAAAAATGAATGAGATTAGGGCATCCATAGCTGCAGCAGAAGTAGCATGAATGAGGGCATAATGACAGCAAAACACAGGACATGTTTGGACAATGGGAAGAACCTTAATTTGATTATAGCATGATGGGAATGAAAAGCAGTAGTTGGAGATGTGACTGAGAAGGTAAGTAAGATTGTAGGTGGAGTGCCTTGAATGTCAGGCTGAGGACTTTGGACATGATTCTATATATAGGCTGTGGAAGACGGGTTCTGGAAGAGAGAGTGAGGCTGACAATTTTGTGCAACTCTGCTCATTTAAATCCAATTCACGTGGGAGTCAACATCACTCCGTGATGTCCTTGATCCTCTTCAAAAATGAAGAACAAACAATGATAGACTGTGAAAAACAGAATCATAGAGTGGGGAAGGACCTCATTTTACTGCTGAGGAAACTGAGGGCTAGAGGGGTGAAGTTCCTTGTCCAAGGTCACACAGGTGTCAAAGCTGGGATTTGAACCCTTATTTTCTGACTCTAAATCTAACAGCCTTTCCATGTGGAAACCTCGGAATATTTTTGAACAAGAGGGTGCCAGGAGAGCTGTATTTTAGGATGGGCACAGTGCCTGGCACATAATAGACACTTAATAAATGCTTACTAATTGGCATTTAATAAATGTTTGCTAATTGATTGCCATCATATGCAGGAGGAAGCAGATATTAGAGGCATGCATGCTGGTTAGAAGAATATTGCAATAGCTTAGTTGTTTAAGATCAGTGCTTGAACAAGGGTGATAGTAGTAGAAGAGAGTAAGTAAAATTGATATGACTTTGAGAATGGATGCAGGGGGCAAGGGAGAGAGGAAGAATAACACTGAGGGTGAATGGCAGTACTATAAAACAGAAATAAAGAAGTCAGAAGGAGGAATGGGTTTTGGGGGAAAAGATGTTTGATTTGGAGTATGTTGATTTTGAGGCATTGGTGAGCTATCCAGGTGAAGGTGTCCAATAGACCATTGACAACTACCCTCAGGACTAGGAATAGTTTTCCCTTCCACATTGCCAGGGTTGGGGGTGCAGCACCCCTGAGATCTGGAAAATCCGGGTAAAATTTTTTGGCCCTCCCTTTGTACCAGAGAAGTCTGATTTTTTTCTTTTGTTTTTTTAATGGGGTGTTTACAGTACCTTACTGTAAAATTTGGGTTAAGTAATTTGGTCATAGGCTGTATTATACAATACTATACATATATTTTATGCATTTTTGAGTTCCTGAACTTTTTCTGTGTTCTCCACTGGCCTTCTCATGTTCTCTGTGGCTTCCACAGAATTCTTCCCCCCTCCCACAAATTCCCATTTAATTTCTTATGCCAACCCAAGATATATTGAAACCAAAATGGGGAATATCTCAACGTGGAAGGGATGACCATAGCGCGTCAGCATACTTTAAGGGTATTCATGAGTCAGTAAAAGGAACTTTATAGTCCCAGGGGCACTTCTAGTCAGTTCTACCTTCTTGAGGGTGGGGCCTACAACACTTGGAGTATAGAACTGACACCAGCCAGCTTCGAGTGAGAAAATCTAATTCTTTGTCATTCTGCTGTACAAGAGTATGGATTTTAGTAGTTTGAGAATGAGAAAAAGAGGAGTGAATGCAATGTGTAGATGCACTCTTGAGGTCTGAGGAGGTCACAGATTTCTCCATTCTCACATGAATGTTGGATTTCCCTGAAACGTTTGGGTCAGCTGATACCCTGGTGGAGTATGTGTCTGCATTCCCTGTGGAAAGGGCGCATTGGTTGTATCAATCCAAGGCTGCTAGAGTGGTTGGTACAAGAATGCAGGGCACCAATATTTACCATGGAGAGTTCACTGTTGGCCTAAGCAAGACTGAGTGCCTTTCCCACCCTTAATTCTTTGTGAGCACACCCTGATTGAGGAGTTCCCTTTACCCAGGCTAGAACAGAAGTTATAATGAAGATTCAACCTTGGAAGAGGTGAATTTGGGGTTTATTAGGATAAGGGCGCATGAATAGATGAAGTAATGAGAATAGGTAGACTCAAAAGGGTTAGAATGGGAAATGAGCACACAAGGAAGACTGAGGACAGGAGCCCTAGGGAAGAGCAGCATGTAGAGGGTGAAGAAGGAAGGAGAGCAATTGGAGAAAATGGTGGAGGAGAGGTCAGTGACTTGGAAAACAAGGGAGGAGATTGCTTTAGGTGGGAAGTGGTGGTGCTCAAAAATGTCAGAAGCTAAGAGAAGTCAAGGAGGCTGAGAACTCAGAAAAAGCAAGTGAATTTGTTGTTAACCATTGGTGATGTTGAAGGAGACAGTAGAGTAGTGGTGGGAAATTGGGAAATGGAGGTGGTGGATGTAAGCCATTGTTTTGGAGGGTTTGGCTGGGGGGGGTGCGGTTAGAGACAGACACAGAGAGACAGAAAATTTGGAGTAGGCAATAGAGGAGGATTACCCCTGGAAAGGAAGAGGGAGGAGATCAGTGAAAATATGGAGAAATTTTGAGAAGAAATGAGGAGGACGAGGAAGTTGTACAGTAGCTTTCCTGGGTAAAAGCATGCACAGAAGATATGGGCTTGAATTCTGAATCTGTGTTCTGTGTTCTCTGCTGGCCTTCTCGTGTTGTCTGTGGCTTCCACAGAACTCCCCTTTGTGACCTTGAGTCACTTGAGGAAACTGAAGCTCAGTCTCCTCTTCTGTTAGATGAGAATAATATCTGCACTATTTATCTCACAGGATACTTGTGAGAATGAAATGAGATAATGGATATACAGTATTTTCTAAAGCTTAAAATGCTGTTTAAAATGGGGGTGTTTTTGTAGGGTTGGGCACTTGACAGACAAAAGAAAACGCTTGGATAGGAAACCTTTTGCTCCTTTGAAAGAAAAAAAGCCTTTTTTTCTTTCCCAAGGATAAGGCAGTTAAAGTTGTTTTGTTTTTTAAAAAACCTTTAAATGGTACAACTGGAACTAAGCTGAGAGGATGAGTTGAAGGTCTCATCACTTTATAATGACCTATTGCTAATTAATGACCTTTTGTTAATTAAGGAGACAGACTGCTAACCTCTAAAGTTAAAAAGGGAGGGGGGAAAGAAACCCTATTTGAGATACTTAGAATCTCGAGGGAGATGCAGTGAAAGACCTGTCAAAATTGATGTACGGTTTTTCAGTCTCCCTGGGAAGAGAAGACTACTGTTTAACAAAATAATTTAATTCAAAATGCAATGATCCAAGCGGAGGCAAGGCATTTACTATTTATGGACCACAAAGTATAAAAGCTTATAAAGCGTCAGTTTGTTTTCAGATGAGTGAATATTCATTTTAATCTTATTTTCCTATTCAGTATGTAGAAAGTAGATTTATTATGTACACTGCAAAGCATATGTATTTAGTTCTGTTTGCTATTAGCTGAAGTTAGAAATGCTTTGTCTTGAGACTTCACTTCCAAGGCTAGTAAGGAGGTGGGGAGTGAGAGGCCTTTATTTACTCACAGGTGTGCTGCTGTTAACAGTAATGACACGTAGAAAGAAGATTGGATTCTAGTCTTTTTAAAGTCCTTTTTTTGTTGATTACATTAGATTTCTTTTCAGAGAATGGGTTTAGAACATTTTTCCATTTAAAAGAAATGGTTAGATTTGGTTAAAAATACAAATAAATGCTTTAAATAGCCTGCCTCTGAAATAAATACTGATATTAATCAAATAGTTGGTGCTTATTTCTGCTTCCTTTCTCTCCCATTATTTTCTCTCTTTTCTAAATATAGTCCCTCAAGAACAGTTTGTGGATTTCATTCATTCGGCATTTAAGTACAGCGACTATACTAGGGTTTGAAGGAGATGCAGAAATAAATAAAACATTGGGCTTGCCCTCAAAGAATTTATATGGTAGTATGGACAGGTTGTATGTTTAACCTATTGTAAGCATTTATACATTCATACATACATATATATACACACACACACACACACACACACACACACACACACACACACACACACATATACATATCTATACACACACATATAAGTTTAGAGGCTACATCTCCAGCTTTTCATGACTAGAAATAATTTAAAAATGGGAAATCAAATTTGCAATTGTATTAAGTAGTTATCATGATACCCAACAATCTTATTATAATACTATTGAACAAGTAAAGTTTGCCACAGATTCTATTCTACGGGGATTTAGTTACCGCAGCAATAAAAAAATAAAAATAATGATAATAATAGTAATTACAATGATAATCACTGAACATTCCTAGAGAGCTTTTTAAGGTTTGCACAGAGTAAGGTATCTTTAGTGATGATATACATCCTGATTCTTGTCTTTTTATTTCTGATGTGAAGTAAAATCCATTTTGTAACATTACACATATCTTTACAGTGGTTCTAAGTTATGTTCAGTAATGCCTCATTTATCCAATCTGGAATAAGGTGTTCCACACAAATAAACTTTCCTCATAACAGACTGTAAGTACCAAAATTTGAAAAAAAATTATCAATTTTTGATGGAAATAATTTTAAATATATTATACTTCCCTTCTTACTGAATAGAGATTACCATGTACTTATGACTCAGGGTCTTCAATATAGCTATCCATTTATGTGATAATGTAGTCATGGTTCTGTTTTTTTGTTTTGGTTTTTTTTTTCCCTCAGGTTTGCTATTTTTTCCTTTGGTGTGTGTGAGACTGTCTGTTGCTGTTTAATCTAATCCTAGTGTGCCTGGCTCTAACAACCTCCTAACCCTTATCCTTTCTAGTCTGCTGCTTTTAATTTGTGGGCAGAGAAACTATATAACCAAGCTTGTTTAGAGACATATGTTAAATCATTAAGACTGTTGCTGAAGGACTGAGGGCCTAAGGAGTAAAATGTATGCTTAGTACAGGATTTTGTGATAGCTATTTCAGCTATTCTCATGCCCTTTTCACTTCTGAGTGACTGCAATTTTGGGCCTCCCTAATTTGGCTGCAGTCCATTTTTTTAACTTCATTTCATATTACTTCCCTTTAATACTGTGTTCTAGCCAGAGTGAACCACAAACTGTTCCCTGAACTCAGTCCTGCATTTCCCTGCCTTTACACATTTCTGCAAACCTACCCTTATGCCTAGAATGAGTTTTCCCTCAGCTTCTATTCCTCTTCATAGGAGCACAGATTCAGAATTGGAAGAGACCTCAGAAGACTGCTAGTGCGGGCCTTTGATTTTATAGGTGCGGAAACTGAGGTAGAAATAGTTTTCTTCTTTCAAGGCCCTATGAAATCTTTCCTTAATCTTTTTCTAAAATTGAAAGTAATCATTTTTCTTTCTGTCCAATTTCCCAGCGGATTTGATGTGATCTTTCCTTTGTTGCTGTCACATTCTACCTTGTATTAATTATACTTGCTTGGATACATATTGAATCCTCTATTACATTAGATTGTGAGGCACTTGAGGACCTAGACCATGACAGTTTTTTTTTTCATTTTGATATGTCAGAGACAATAACTAGAGAGCAGACTCCTGGAATAGTTGAGGTAACAGGCGGTGAATACCTGAAAGTGGTTGGTGGCTTTGAGAATGGTGGGCTATTATGGAGAAGGAAACAAGAAAATTTGGGAATTAAATATTAATCGATTTAATTAATATAATAAGTATTAATTAAATATGATTAAACATGTGGGGTGAGACAGAGTGAGGAATAGAGGATGAATCTGGGTGACTGACTGGAAGTGTGGAGGTGCCCTTGACAGAGACAGGAAAGTTTTGGAAGGGTTTGAGGGAAAAGATAATGGGGCTTTGTTTTGAACAAGTTGAGTTATATACATCTGTGTGACTTCACTCCAATGTGAGAAAACTAATTGTATCAAAATGCAAAATGCTGTAGTTTCAGAGTCCTCTTTCTGCATATTATCATGTCTTTGTAATTTCCTATATTTAGCATCTGAATATCTGACTAAGTTGAAAGGTGTAAACCTCATGTAAATCCATTGCCTGTGCATGTTAGTGGTCTCCTGGGCAAACACTGGTGCTGCTACTAAGGTCAGGAGTAATTTATTTTTAATTCCCCAGCTCCAGGGAGGAGTGTGTAGGCCTTTATGGTTTGATGTTAATTACCCTCTGCAGAACAAACTGCATTTCCTTTGAGCCTCTACCAAGACATATAACTCAGAGCATGTGTGTCTACACTCATGGGGTAGAACAAAATAAAACAACCATCCAACGTTTGATTGTCTTTATGTAATTATATCATGGGAAGGAGACCCAGGTGGCATATAAGTCTGCAAGAGGTATGTGAATTGATTATTCGTTTAACAAACTCTCAGTGTTGGTGTGGGAGAATTAGATGTACACTGTATGCTAGCCAAAGGCAAATTCTTCATGGAGAGGATTATTAGGATTTATATATGTGATTTTTTTTTATTATGAGTCTGGGACCTATTTTCGTGTCAGACTATGTCTCTGTAATTACAATGGAAATCAAAAGAAAGGTGTTAGGAGGTATACTATTCTTTACATACAGTTGGTCAGAAACTTGTGTAAAAATCAACCTACCTTTAGAGCTGGGATAGCCAACTTATAAACTTGTTAAGCACAGAGAAAAGGCACAGTGACCTTGGGCAAGTCACTTTACTTCTGGGCTTAATTTTCAGTATCTGTTAAAAAAACAAAGAAAGAAAGGAAGGAAGGTGTTTGAAGGTCTTTCCTGGCTTAAATATTCAGTGATTCTGTAAAAGTGAGGGCACACCTTATGCCTTTCTGTGGAGCTCAGTAGTATGGTGGTCACTTTAGGACTTTGCTACTCATTTCATTACTGTTTCATTTTGCAAGGCTATATCTTCTAGCTAGAGAGAATATTTATTAAGAGCTTACTGCTTGTCGGGAGAGGTCATTTGGGGCCATGCTGAGGAGGATGCTAGAGACCTGAGCCTTCCAGAACAAGATAAAGTGAAAGTTCACTTATCTGAGCTAGGGTAGCCAAGGACAGGACCAGGGGTGGAGTCCAAGGTTCTGTTCCTATAGGGCAGATATGGCCACTTTTATAGCAATAATAATTGATATTCATATATCATTTTATTGTTTTCAAAATACTTCAAATATGTTATTGTATTTGATCCCCACAACAACCCTGTCCTTAATGCATAAGACAAATAGCGTTATCTACATTTTATAGGGGAGGAAAATTGAGCGTGGGAGAGGTTAGGTGAAATGATTTGTCTAAAATCACACTAATAAGTGGCAGAGTTGGAACTCAAACTCAGATCTTCTGACTCCCACGTCCAGTATCTTCCAACATCCTGCTTTTTATCATCACCCTATGAGAACAGGCACTGTGGTGCAGGGGATCCCAGCACTGAATCCCAGCTCTGCTGCCTCTTACCACCAGGACATGTCTCTTTATCTCTCTGGGCTTGGGCTTGCTCATCTGCAAAATAAAGAGATTGGAATTACATGTCTTCTAGTGGCCTTTTTCTCTATATATCTGTGATCCTGTGACCTCCACCTTTCGTATTAATACGTTAGGCCCTTTAGAACATGCAGTTGTTATGTGGCTCTTTTGGTAAATGTTGATTGCATGTGGTGGCTAGAATACCATTCCTGTGCGTGCCAGTGTTGCAGAGGATGATTATTCAGGGTGTCCCAAACAGCTCTCTAATAGTGTCCCAGTAGTCGTTCATTAAAGCTTTAAATAGTTTTAAACAGCACTAAGTGTTTTGGGCATCCTGCATTTTATTGTATTGAGTTGTGTACTTTTGGATGACTGAGAGCAGAAATAAGACATTTCCACCAATGATGATTCCTCTATTTTAAAAAAACACTCTTTATTAATAGTTTTGCAACAGTGCATTTCTTAAGTCAGTTATATAGAATATACTATTAGATTTATATAGGTTAGAAAGCACATTTTCCCCTTTAGATGCTAGTTGGTGTGTTTGAGACAGTGGTAATAATGTGCAGCCATACTTGCGTTGCAATCTAAGGCCTATCTATTAGTAAAAGAGTTGATTATGTTTTGGAAAAGTGAAAATTAAGTCTTATTTAGGTAGCGTTACATGAGTGTTACCTCGAAGAATGAAGTGGTAAAATGAGGGAGTTATCTGTATCCTAGTAAATTTCATCTTGCAAAAAGCAATGAGTTAAGTTAGAGCAAAGTTTATGAAAACACAACTAAGCACAGATTGGTCTCTTCGTCACTAAAGTCAAATGCTATCCATCACGGATTGTTTTTTGGCATTCTCCTAGACCATACCAGAACTAAGTAGAAACAACTTTTGTTGCAGGTAGGTGTGTGTAGAGCTTTACGGTATAATGTGAATTGCCTTCAGTAGAACAAACTGCATTCCCTTCAGAGTTCTATAAAGATTTAATTCAAAGCATGTGGATCTGCACTCACGAGATAAATCAAAACAAAATTTAAAAAAACAGTAGTTGACTGGATTTCAGGCCTTAGTTCTAGCTCAGTCACTAATACTTGGGTCTTTTCTTTGGTATCAGAGGTTATCCAGATCTGTTAGTTACCATGTTCCTCAAATTACTTTAGCTCAGATATCTTTTCAACCTGCATACTGTTGATCTCAGAGACCTAAATTCTATGACTTTTTTTTCTTTGACAGGGAAATAATTTTTCCCCATCTTTGCTTCTAGTCCTTTTGCTCTCTTATGTCTAGTTGCAAAAGACTCCAAAACATTGAAGAGCACGTACAATGTGACTCCTCTTTGGCAATTTTGCTGAAATTGGGAAGAGGTTCATCTGGCAAGGATCCCTTCTGTCTCTCCATTCCAGATGGTATTTCCTTTCCAACTAATCACCTGATTTTGGTGGCATTCATTTTTCATAGAATGGCTAAAGATTTCTAATTAAATCATTACAGGACACCAGAAGTTTTTCAGCCTGGCATCTTGAAGCCACTAACACACCTTCATTCTCCTTTGAGCTAAATAGAACTAAGGCAGCTAGGTGATAGAGCTGCAGGCCTAGAGCCAGGAAGATCTGAGGTCAAATCCAGCCTCAGACACTAGCTGTGTGACCATGAGTGAGTCACTTAAACCCTGTTTGCCTCAGTTTCCTCATTTGTAAAATGAGCTGGAGAAGGAAATGGCAAACCACTCCAGTATTTCTCTAAGAAAACCCAAAATGGGGTCACAAAGAGTTGGACATGACTGGAACAACTGAACAAGGCAAGTCACTTTATCTCTGCCTCAGTTTCCTCAACTGTAAAATGGGAATCATAATAGCACCCATCTTCCAAGGCTGCTGTGAGTATTAAATCTGATAATATTTGTAAAGCATTTAGCAAATGCTTGACACATCTTAGGTTACATACATGTTATCATCATCATCATCATCATCATCATCATCATCTGGAGGCAGAGGGATGAATAGTGAAAAGAACATTGGCCTGGGAGTCAAAAGAACCAGGTTTTGGTTTTGGCTTTTGTACTAACTAGCTTTGAGATTGTGGAAGAGGAACTCATTCTCTGGACTTTGGTGCTCTACCCTTTGAAATGAGAGGGTTACCAGATCAGGTGTAGGGAATCTGTGGCCTCGAGGCCACATGTGTCCCTTTAGGTCCTCAAGTGGGGCCCTTTGCTGAATCCAAACTTCTAAGAACAAATCCCCTTAATAAAAGCATTTGTTCTGTAAAACTTGGACTCAATCAAAAGGCCACACCCAAGGACCTAGAAGACCACATGTGGCCTCAAGGCGGCAGGTTCTCCACTCCTGGATTAGATGGTTTCAGGTCTAGAATTCTTTGTATAAGAAACATTTTCAAAAAAATTTATATTGCAGTGTTTTCCCCCACTTAAACCAACAATAGGAACTGTCTAGAATTTTTTTTAAAAGTCTTTAGAACAGATCCCATGATCTTCTTTGCAGGTATATGCCAGTATTTTTTGACTTTGAATCAGAAAGTTTTTTTTTTAAATCTACGTCAGCTACTCTTTGTCCTGCTTTCAGTGGAAATAGAAAAGTAGCCTACCATGACTTAATCACTGTTTTTCACAAAATTTATTGTTTCCCCTTATACCTCTTCTTCCTTTCCAGGACTCCTTAAAGTCAAATTCTTGAACTTTTCCCTCACAGGTGCTCTTTCCCAAATGTTTAATTATTTTTTATCCTTTCTAGTCTTGATCTTTTTCTAACCCTTTCATATATGAATCTGTTGGTGAGACTAAAATGTAGTACTACTCTGTAAGTAAAGCCACCCCCGCCTCTAATACTTTTTAAAGATGGTATAAAGACCAGGAAAAAAATCTCTCAAGGGATATTTTTAAGGTCCATTCATTCTCTAAAAATAAATATGTAGATTAAAATGGACGAGAATAAAGTGAATAATCCTTACCTTAAATGCAGCAAGGCCTTCTAAGGGAAGATAAATGTTTATCTCAGAGATAGAGCAGTCTTTTCCTGAAGAAGGGAATTTAAGCAGGGATTGAGGCCCTGGAAGGAAGAACACAACACCAATCTGAAGAAAGGAAAGTGAATTTTCACTTGTTTGGATTGAAGGTGTCCATAGCCTGAGGGACAGTTCAATACCATAGAGAGACTCTGAAGATAACTGCATAGTCTGGTAGAAGGAGGCATTGAATCTGGAACTATGAAACATCTAACTTCAAAGTAACGAATCTGATACCTACTAGAAGAGCTTAAGAGATAGTAGACAAGTCTTTTAATTCTTGCCTCAGTTTCTTTATCTTGTTGTTCAGTGGTTTCAGTTGTGTCTGACTCTTCATGACCCCATTTGAGGTTTTCTTGGTGGAGATACTGGAGTGGTCTGTCATTTCCTTCTCCAGCTCATTTTACAGATGAGGAAACTGAGGCAAACAGGGTTAAGTGACTAGCCCAGGGTCACACAGCTAGTATCTGAGAACAGATTTGAACTCAGGTTTTACTGATTCCAGGCCCTGTGCCCTACTGACTACATCACTTAGCTACTCCTAGTTTCTTTTTATAAAATGGAAAATTTATAAAATGGCAAATCTTGGTCAATGTGGTTAATAATACTTGTAGCATCTATCTAAGAGGACTGTTGTCAGGACTGAATGATTATATAATAACTAATGTTTATATAATACTACATTATCACTTTTTTGGCTTTTCTTTATATCCTTAGTACTTAGCATGGTGCCTGACACATAGTAGGCACTTAAAAATGTTAGTTTAAATGAACTGATAGTCCTATATAAATAGCAATTATTCTGTATGTTATATATAATGTTACTGTTTGATCCTGACAATAGTTGCCACAAGTATTACGAATCACCATTTGTCATTTTAGAGATAAAGAAACTTAGGAGTATGTATTAAGAAACTTGCCTATATGTAATATATCTTATATATAATATTTATAATCATATATACCATGTATATGTTATATAATATCAATATAACATGCTATATTTTATACATATATTACATCTATAGACCATATATAATGCATATTATAATATCACTCTGCAAAACTGAGAGTGCTATTCTGGAAGGTCCCTCTAATCGGCAGCTCAAGTCCTGAAGAAGTAAGAAGGCTTTTTATCCAAGAATAAAGATGGACCTGAGGGCAGCCAAAAGAGAAGCTTAAGAATCGAGACTTAAGGGACAGTAAGTAAGAAAAGGAAATGTATACATCCTGCTTAGGGATATTGCTGCTGCTGTTTGTTCTTCGTTCTTAAAGAGGACGATGACATCAGGAAGGTGATGCCATGACATGCAGGTGATTGGATTTCAGTGAGGAAGGACTGTATAAAGTCACCAGCCTCACTTTCTCCTCCAGAGCCATCAGGGAGGGTCCAGTGGCCAGATATCGATCAGGACTACTGGAGATGGCCTCCTCTCAGGGATAAAAGAGAGACTGACAACCTATAAATAAGAGACTATTTTTCCTCCTCCTAAGCACAGTGCTTGTTCTGATTAAACACAAGGGCCAGAGTATTCTGATTACAGTACGGAAAAGACTTTAGAAATTGAGAGGAAAAGCCTTAGCTAAATTTTTGGCTGGAGGTTCATGTTGTCTGCTTGGCAAGTTTTCCTTCTGTTTCTGTGCAATCTATCACTTTTAGAGTTCAGTTCTGGCCAGCGCTTTCTTGCGTGGGGGCACTGGTTAAGGTTCAGAAACCCAAACTTGGCTTTTCTTTCTTTCCCATGTCTGGTTTCAAGGTCTTGGCAGTTTTTATTTGTATAGATAGGCCCTTTTGAAAAGTGGTCAGCAGGCTAAAAAAAAAATGGCAGGATAAAAAACACTGTGAAACTTTCAAATTGTCTGGTTATTGTGGCACATTGCTGGAAATTGCACAGCTAGCATGGCAAAACAGCTTGTGCCTGACTCTCCTTAGTGAATTGCCAATAAAATAGTGGTCGGAGTTCACTAGAAGAAAGAGAGAGCAGCAGCAGATTTTTATGTTTTACTTGGATCTGGGGTTTGGGAGTTGTTCCCTATTCCATTCCCCTAAATCTTCCCTTCACCAGCTGCCAGTGGGGATATTTGAAATTCAAAAGGTATGCACAACTCAAGGGTACTGTCTTTTTGGTGGGAAGATCAAAGAACCAAAATGAACTCAGCTCTAACTCAACTTATGTTCTGTTATACATCTAGTTGACAATCAGGCACTATTGTCCCAGGGAGAGAGGGAGATGGGATCCTATCAAGCACCTACTACATGCTGCAGTATATATACCGTATTATCTCATTTACTCAAGGGACCAAGTTAATTTCATATACAAGGAAGAAAACTAGAGACTTTTTTTTTTTAGTATAGCATTCAGCAAGTATTTGTTAAATGCTTCCTAGAATCGATATTTTCTGGGAAGCTTAGCTCAAGAGCCATCAGGTACCTAATTAAAGCCTTTCCTGATCCCTTAAGTTGCTAGTGCTTTCCCTCCCAAATGTTTATCTTCTATTCATTTTGTACATGTTTATCTGTGTATATGTTGTCCACCTTAGTAGAATAAAATCTCCTTGAAGGCAGGGACTCCTTCATTTTTGTCTTGGTATCACCATCTCCTAGTTCAGTGCCTTATACATGTAGTAGGAGCTTAATGAATGCTCGTCTGCTGTGTTAACTGGGGCCTTTTTGAAGGATACCAATATGAAGAAACAGCATAGCCGTCACTCCCAAAGACCATAAAAGTTGTAAGGATTCTTCCTCCTTCTGTGTATACCAGGCATTTTCAGGCCAGGTGGTAGGTCAGATCTATTAGCAGGAAGATGGGGACCCAGAAAAGAAGTGTGACAACCACAGGGAGGAAATTTGAACTGAGGCATCAAAGTCTAATTTCCCTTCAGTCAAGTATTTTGGAAGGTGTGGGGATGGAGGAGATAAACATTTGTTCCTTTCTCATGCCTTGCTTTTTTGCCCCTCTAAAGAACAGAATATTAGATCTTGGTGCTGTTGAAACTAATATACCCAATGACATGCTTTAGAAGTGAGGGAGACACTGTTATAGGGTTATGTTGGGCCAATCACACATACAATATCTTTTGACTCAGTAATCCAATTATTGTAGATACATACCTTCTACACTCACTATAAACTTCCTTATACCAATTTCTGGTTCCATCCCACCCCCAATTAGCATATAGTGTTCTAGGTCTTTTCTTTTAAAAAAAAATTGTTTTGGAAGCATTTACGGTTAAATGTTTTACCCAGGGTCATGCAGCTAGTAAGTGTCAAGTAACTGAGTCTAGATTTGAACTCAGGTCCTCCTGACTTCGGATCCAGTGCTCTGTCCACCTAGCTGTCCCTGTATTTCTTTTCTTCCTTTGCATTCATTCATATATTTTCTTCAGAGTTTATTTATATTCCTCATTTACTTATAATTACCTTATAATAATCAATTACTTTGATATGCCATAGCATAACTATTCAATAGCTATTGTATCTTTAGGGTAGGCATTCTGAATAAGGGGGCCACAGTCTGCCTCTATTCTCCCCTCCCCCAATTGAATTGATGGATAGATTTCAGAGGAGGTCTGTGAACTTGAAGAAGAAAAAAATACACTTTATTTTCATTAACCTAACTGAAATTTCACTTTTCCTTCAATTGTGGATGTTTAAAAATATTTTGAAATGAGGACCATAGACGTCATCATACTACCAAAAGGATTCATAACACAAAAAAGGTTAGGAGGCCCATCTTGAAGCTGATTTTCTAGTTCTTTGAAACTACAAAGAATGCTGCTATGTATACTGTTTTTTCTTTGTTGTACTTAGGCTATATTTCAAATAATATGATTAATTGTATAAGAATATTTTTGTTAATCTTGTTTATTGCCAGATTACCCTTTGAAAAGATTCAACTTTCATTTCTACCAGCAATATAGCATTGTAGCTGTTTCTCTACAGTCTTGTCAACATTGAATTTTGGTATAGATAACTCATTTTGACCTATTTCATAGAACTGTTGCAAAGATTAAGAATAACTTGGGCATTATTAGTTCAGCTTAGAGATAATGGCCGAACACATGCAAAAATGATGGACTAAGGCAGATAACTCATAAAGCCCTTCATCTGGAAGATTCTTGTCAAAGAAGACTCTTCCTCATTATGTAAGCAAATCTTGACAGTTAACAACTGAATTCTCAGCCAGTTCTAGGAAGAAAGATTCCCAGGGAGTAAAAAGAATATAAATAGAATTGTACAGATACCAAAGACTGTTTGCAAGTCCACCAACAACTTAGTATTTTGGCCTTTAACACTTCTTACTTTATAATTGTTTATGAATATGAGGTGGTTGGGAAATTTTATCTCCTTTCATTGTACAGATGAAGAAACTCAGAGAGGTTAAGGTTAAGTGGTTTGTCAGGCAAACACGGAAAGGGCTTGGTGTTTCACAGTGGGAAGGCTCGATTTCTAATTAGTATTAGAGAGAAGCTGCAGGCCTTTAGCTTTGTACCACTTAGGAAAGATGATGGAGCATAAGTTAATGGAGGATTGATGGATCTTACAAATATAGAATTCACTGGCCTTCCCAAATGTCTTTGATAAAATGAAAATATTAGGTTAAGCACATTTTGTGGGCTTTATTTTAATCATTTCTACTGAGATTTGGATCCTTGTTTTCTTCCTTAAAATATAAGCAGTGTCTTGGATATTGCTTTAGGTAATACCTTTTACATCAAGACATAGCAAGTTTGTATTCAGTTTAGGAGCCAGCCTTCAAATTTAGGAGCCTGTGCTGATAGGGCCTATAGTCCAGAGGTTAGAGGGGGAGTTTCCAATTAGTCTTAGAGCTTAACGCTACTGAACATGGGCTACCTGTTGGTTATTTTGTTGCTACCATGTCTTTACTAGCTGAGTTTCTTTTTCTTCCTTGGTTTTCTATTTGTGGAATTAGCTTCTTTGTGTATTTGTCTTGGAAATCAGTGTAGAAAATTTGATTAGTTTCTTTAAAAGCTGTGTTAGTGACAATTTTTATGATAATTAATTTAATTAAATATTCAGACTATCCTGGAAAGTGTTTCTGCAGTCAGAAGACCTGGGTTCAAATGTCACCTCTGATGTTTCACTGTGTGACCTGGAGTAAGTCAACTTCAGTTTCCTTCTCTATAAAACTGGGGGTTGGATTAGATGATGTCTACCTGCAGACCTGTGATCCTGTATATTTAAACAAAATGGAAACATTGAAAATCTTAAAAGTTAAGCCTGGTACATAAGTGTGAGGAATTAGTCAGTCAACATTTATTAAGTGCCTATTGTGCTAGGTGATATAATATCAAACTCCCCATTTGATTCATGGATTTCCTCTACAAGTCAGGAAAATGATTCCTTTGTATCTTTTGTTTGCAAGAACTGCTATTAATGCATTTTCCCCCCTTTTTTTGGAGGCAGTTGAGATTAAGTGACTTGTCCAGGGTCATGCAGCTAGTAAGTATCTGAGGTCACATTTGAACTCAAGTCCTCCTGACTGTAGGGCCAGTTGCTCTATTCACTGTGTTACCTAGCTACCCATTCAATTAATTATTTTCAAAGCCTATAATCCATTTGGATTCCCTACTAACTTTATTTTTGCTCGGGTGCCCCTGACTTTCAAATTTCTGGCAATACTGAGAAGGCTGCCAGGTACTAACTTCTTGGCTGTAATTCAGTGTCTAAGAGTAGGGTCACAGCATTGCAGAGTCAGATGAATTTTCCAACTTTCATGTTTTAATTATAGTTAAAAAGTTTTTTTTTCATTCCACCAGTGAATACTGTAAATTAGATTTTATTTATACATAATTATGGAAAAGAACTTTAAATCTGCATGAGGTTTTTTTTCCTTCTTTTTTAGCTTGTAAGGGTTTCTTATATCCACTTTTAACTGAAAGTCAGCATGAGGCAATGGAAAGTACCATAGATTTAGAATAGGGATACCACCCAAGTTTGTATATTGGCTTTGGCACTGGCTATGAGTTGATGCTGGACAAGTCATTTAACCTCTGAGGGCCACAGATCTGTACGTTGATCTCTAAATGAAGAGGTTGAACAGATGACCTCCTAGGTCTCTTCTAGGGCTTTAATCTATGATCCTATGATGACTGTCTATCTTCCTTCAGATATTTTTTTAATTGTGAGATCAAGATTTCTGAGAGAGGATGAATTCACACTTTCCTGTTTTACCATCCCTCCTTTCTCTTTTATCTTTCTTATTTTCTGCCTTTTTAAAAAAAAATAATTTATTTTTGGTATATACATTTATTTATTTTTACCACAAGACTTTGAATTCCATATTTTTACCCCATCTTGCCCCTCCCCCCACCCTAAGATGGCATGCATTCTGAATACCCCTTCCCCTAGTCTGCCCTCCTTCTCTCTCTCCCCTTCTCTTATCCCCTTCCCTTCTATTTTCCTGTAGGGCAGGATAGATTTCTGTACCTCATTTCCTGTATTTCTTATTTCCCAGTTGCATGTGGAAACATTTTTTTTTAACATGTGTTTTTAAAACTTTGGGTTCCAAATTTTCTCCCTTCCTCCCACCCCACCCACCCTCATTGAAAAGGCAAGCAAGTCAATACAGGCCATACATGTGCAGTTATGCAAAATACTTCCACAGTAGACGTGTTGTGAAAAACTAACTCTATTTCCCTTAATCCTATCCTGCCCCCCCATTTATTCTATTCTTTCTTTTGACCCTGTCCCTCCTCAGAAGTACTTCCTTCTGATTACCCCTTTCCCAATCTGCCCTTCTCTCTATCATCCCCCTGCTCTCTTGTCCCCTTCCCCCCTATTTTCCTGTAGGGTAAGACAGATTTCCATACCCAATTGAGTGTGTATGTTATTCCCTTCTTAACAAATCCTATGAGAATAAGATTTCCTCATTTCCTCTCACCTTCCCTTGTTTTCCTGTAAGAACCTTTTCTTGTCTGTTTTGTGCAAGATAATATACCCCATTCTACCTCTCCTTTTCTCCTTCTCCTAGTGTAATCCTCTCTCACCCCTTAATTTTATTCTCCAGATATCACCCCTTCATCTTCAACTCACCGTGTGCCATCTATCTATCTATACATACATACATACATACATACATACATACAATTTTCCCTCCCACTACCCTAATACTGACAAAGGTCTCATAAATATCATCTTTCCATGCAGGAATGTAAACAGTTCAGCCTTAGTAAGTCCCTTATGATTTCTCTTTCCTGTTTACCTCTTCATGTTCCACTTGAGTCTTGTACTTGAAAGTCAAATTTTCTATTCAGCTCTGGTCTTTTCATCAAGAATGCTTGAAAGTCCTCTATTTCACTGAATGACCATTTTTTCCCCTGAAGGATTATACTCAGTTTTGCTGGGTAGGTGATTCTTGGTTGTAATCCTATCTCCTTTGCCCTCTGGAATATTATATTCCATGCCCTCCCATCCCTTAATGTAGAAGCTTATAAATCTTGTGTTATCCTGATTGTGTTTCCACCATACTTGAATTGTTTCTTTCTGGCTGCTTGCAGTATTTTCTCCTTGACCTGGGAACTCTGGAATTTGGCTACAATATTCCTAGGAGTTTTCCTTTGGGGATCTCTTTCAGGGGGAGATCGGTGGATTCTTTCAATTTCTATTTTGCCCTCTGGTTCTAAAATATCAGGGCAGTTTTCCTTGATAATTTCTTGAAAGATGATGTCTAGGCTCTTTTTTTGATCATGGCTTTCAGATAGTCCAATAATTTTTAAATTCTCTCTCCTGGATCTATTTTCCAGGTCAGTTGTTTTTCCAGTGAGATATTTCACATTTTTTTCTAATTTTTCATTCTTTTGGATTTGTTCTACTGTGTTGTGATTTCTCATAAAGTCACTATCTTCCAATTGCTCTATTCTAATTTTTAAGGAAGTATTTTCTTCAGTAAGCTTTTGGACTTCCTTTTCCATTTGGCCAATTTTGCTTTTTAGGGCATTTTCTCCTCATTGGCTTTTTGGACCTCTTTTGCCATTTGGGTTAGGCTATTTTTTAAGGTGTTATTTTCTTCAGTATTTTTGGGTCTCCTTTAGCAAGCTGTTGACTTGTTTTTCATGATTTTCTTGCATCACTTTCATTTCTCTTCCCATTTTTCCTCTACTTCTCTTACTTGCTTCTCAAAATCCCTTTTGAGCTCTTCCAAGGCCTGGGACTGATTCATATTTTTCTTGGAGGCTTTGGATGTAGGAGCTTTGACTTTGTTGTCTTCTTCTGGTTGTATGTTTTGATCTTTTTGTCACCAAAGTAAGATAATATAGTCTGACTCTTTTGTGAGGTTTGCTCATGATCCCAGCCAATTACTTGAGTTTTAAACTCTTTGTTAAGGTAAGAGTCTGCTTCCAATGTGGAGAATGTACTGTCCCAAGCTTCACGGGTTTGTATAGCTGTTTTCAGAGATACTTCTAGGGATCTGTAAATTTTCAGTTCTTGCAAGGTGGTATGATAAGGGTGGAGGTGTTTACTCTTTTCCTGGCCTGAGCTCTGGTCTTTGAGTGACCGGCTACAAGCAGTCTTTTCTCTCTTGGAACTGTGAGAAGGGTTTTCTCTTCGCCTCCACTACAAGCTCCACCACTCCAGCGCTCCTCCTCACCCCAGCACCGCCATCCAGAACTGTGACCCAGATCCAAGCACGGGCAAAGCAAGAGATTCCTGCCTCAGCACTGGCAAAGAGATTCCTGCAATTCCCCTCTGATCAGCCACTTGATTCCCCCTCAGTCTGTGGGCCTGAAGCTCAGGACCCAGCCACTGCCCCGGCGCTCTGTGCTCTATGCTCTGGAACTGGCTCTGACCTAGCTCTTCTCTCACTGCAAAAACAGACTTTTCCCACTGACCTTCTAAGTTGTCTTTGGCTTTCGTGGATTGAGGAGTCTGGACACTGCCACAGCTGCCCATGATTCAGTCCTCTGAGGCCTGCTCCAGGTTCACTGCAGCCTGCACACCCACACCATGCTGCGCTCAGCTTCCAGCCCAGCGCGATAAGCCTTTCCAGTCAACCATCCAGGCCGTCTTGGGCTGGAAATTTGTTTTACCCTGTCTTTTTGTGGGTTCTGCTGCTTTAGCATTTGTTTAGAGCCATTTTTTTAATAGGTGTCTGGAAGGGTTTGGGGGAGAGCTCAAGCAAGCCACTGCTTTCATGCTGCCATCTTGGCTCTGCCCCCCACCTTTTATCTTTCGAGATAGGCAGGTGATCTAGTGGTATAACCCAACCCTGCCCAGGCTGGTGGCCTAGGCTACCTTGCCTGCATCACAGAGAAGAGACCTCAAAAGCTATCTAGTTCAACTGGGACCTGTATAGAACTCCCCTCTACAAAAATCCCCACAAGTGGTCATTTACCTTTCTCTTCTCTCATGAAGGCTTGGCTGGCACAGGAACTGCCTCCAAAGACATCGTTTACTCCTTTTGGAAACCTCTAATTGTTAGGATGTGTTGTGTGAGTCTAAATTTATTTTCTTTGCATCATGTACCTGTTGCTTCTGGTTCTGGCCCCAGCTTGAGCAGAAATCCCATTTCCACAGATAGCTCTTCATATGCTTAAAGACAAATGTCCTATTTTCTCTAAGTCTTTTTCCTCTCCAGGAGGCACATCTCCAGTTTCTTCAGCCAGTGTTCTTAGGTACTCTTTTCCCCTCCCCCCACCTCTCTCTCCCTCCCTATTTATTCTTTTGCAGAACACAGCCCTTTTTTTCTCCTGCCTTGTGTGGAATTCTCCAGGAAGGATAAAAAACTCATTTACCCTTAACTGTTTAACCCATCCTAAATACTGTAGCCACAATAAATTACTATTGGCTTAGTGACCCGGAGGGCAGAATTTGTCAAGCCCTGGTTTTTTATATCATGGCATTTGGTATATAAGGTCTGTCTCCTTGGAACACAGTCAGCCTAAGAAGATTAATTGCTTGAAAAACCAGAAGGATTTTGTTTAATCTCATTGATACAATCTTGTAGCTTGGACCCTGAATTCTGAGGATTAACAAGGGCCTTTATAAAGTGCTTTGAGTTAAGTAGAAGGTCGTTGTATAATACAGGGTAGTATTCTAATTTGCCAAGATGAGTTGATCAGTATTCTCTTTCCAAAAAAAGTCACCATCTGAAGTGCTTCTAGCTAGGATGCTGGTCTATAGGAAGGAATGTATCTTAAAAGCAAGAGTTGTCATCTTCAAATCTGTCAGGATGGAACATTTACTGAGGGTTTTAAATTTTCACCTAAGGAAACTGTGAATGGGTGTGTACTTTACTGAAGAGAGAAAAAAAAATTAAGTGTAAACTGGGAAAGAGCAATAACTGTCTCTTCTGGACAGGTGACAACCGAGAGGAAAATTTTCGAGTTGTAAAACACAACTCAGTTTACTGATACTTGTAAAGGATGGAAAAAAAAAAAGAGAGATGGAAAAGATACTCCTATCAGTAAAAGGGTGCAGAACTGTATTACAATGTGATTTTTAAGCATATTGTGCTGGCAGCTGATGCTTTCCCTAATCCTCATTTGGCTGGCTTTTCCCTCAGAATTGTTTCTGTGCTAAAGTGTTAATGGATTGGTTAATTTGTGAGCAACACTGCTAATTGTATTAAGCCTCTAAAACCTTATTAAGCTTTTGTGTAGAATTAGATCACAGAGTTTAGCGAGACTGCATACCAGGAGGCTGAGGGAGGGAGAGAAAATAAGTGAGTCTGTGTGCTTAGAACTAGGGAAAAGACTAGAAGAAAGTTTTGCAAAACAGACTGCACAGCCACTTTGGTGTATAGAAAAGGACTTGTTTCTTTATGGAGTTAGCCTTTTCCTTTATTTTAATCTGTTCTTTTTTACTTTCATTTGTTGTTTTTCTGCTGTTTCAGTTGTGTCTGACTCTTTGTGACCTCATTTGAGGTGTTCTTGGCAAAGATACTGAAGTGGTTTGCCATTTCCTTCTCCAGCTTGTTTTATAGATGAGGAAATGGAGGCAAATAGGGTTAAGTGACTTGCCCAGGGTCACACAGCTAGTAAGTGTCTGCGGCTGGATTTGAACTCAAGAAGAGAGGTCTTCGTGACTCCAGGCCTGGCACTTTATCCACTGTGCCACCTAGCTGTCCTTTATTTTCATTTAGGGCGTAAGAAATGAGCAATAATTGTACAGTGTCAGAAAAGACTAGAGCTTTTAACTCTGACATTTTGTGCTTCTATTTTGACATTATACTCTGAGTATTCCCTACCTTAGTGAAATGAATTCACCGACTGAAACATGTTTTAAAAACTGCAGTGTAAGTGACCATAACTATTTCCAAATCTGTTTAGCTGATTGATTGGAGTAGAGAAGGAGGGTTTTGAAATCATGGTTGTTCACAAGTGTTTGCTTATCATTCATAGAAGTTTTCATTGTATACAGGTTTTTATAGGTAGAGACAGACAAATTACCAACTGAAAATGTTCTGTTTTCACTTTGGAAAAGAAGAGTTAATATGCCATGAAATACCCCGTTGACCTCACAATAAGGAATACCTCATTGGAGATTTTCAGTTGTCTTGGCACAGATGAACTCCTTTGCAATTCAGCTAGAATTCCACTGTTGAATGCCTGATTGAGGTCTAGCTTTGGGCATTTGTGGTTATTTGGACATCAGAAATGCTGACTCAGAATTAAGTTTCAGGGTCGAATCAGCCAGGGCAAATGCGTCCAGAATGTTTCTGCTTTTTTATATGATTGCTTTCTCCATTTCTTCTCCCTTGAGTATTTTTTTAAAGGTTGACCAGCATGAACTTTGATTGTTTGCCCCAGAGTTAAAGAATAGGATATAGTCACACTTGAATCCATAATCAGGTCGCACATTTTTATTATTTTATTGCATGTAAAAAGGTGGTGGAGGTGAGGGAAATATTCAGGGAATAGAGATATTTCCAAAGTTTGAGAGAACCCAGAAGTGAATGCTTATCCTGTGCCTCAGAACTTTCAGATCTGAAGTGGTTGTATGGCTAATCACAGTACTGAAATCTTTATTCCTGACTACGTATTTTTACTGAGGCTTAAAAAAATACTCAGCATGGGCTTTAAATGTTCTAGAGCAGTATTTGTCAAACTAATTTAACCAAGGAATGCTTTTGGGCCTGACAATTATTGATAGAGCCCATAAATACTAGCTTTGTATCAGTGAGGCACAGGGGGAATTTTAAAATAGAGTAGAGGAAATTAAGCCTCTTTTCATAATGAAAAAATACTGGGTACAATTTTTGTGTTTTATATACGCATATGTTTATAGGATACATTGTGTTAATGTTATGTAAATATTTATCATAATATATTAATTATATTTTATGTCATAATCACACATCAATTACATATTATTTTTCTATATTATCTCATTTATACACATATATCTGGCCTTGGAGTTAGGAAGACCTAAGTCCAGTCAATTAATTCACAAGCATCTAAGGATATGCTTTATGCCAAGACATTGTAGGCATTGGGGATACAAAGAATAGGCACTGGGGATGGGAATGAGCATTTATATAGCGTTTACAATGTGCCAAGCACTGTGCTAAGCACAAATGTTATCTCATTATATTTATTTACTTACTTTACTTTAAAGTACAATATATAAAACAATCTCTATTTGAAAAGGAAACTTCAGCCCTGTTCAGATACATATGAGCTCTGTTGCCATGGGTAAGGTGCTAATTACAGTGTCCTAGGTTAAACTGTAACTTATAAGTTTCTGATTAGTGTTGATGGAAAAAGTGTGCACATCCGGAATCCCCTATATACATGAAATTATAGACCTGGACTCCTGAATGCCATTATAGAAAGAAAGAAAAGAAGGAAGGAAGGAAGGAAGGAAGGAAGGAAGGAAGGAAGGAAGGAAGGAAGGAAGGAAGGAAGGAAAAGAAAGAAAAAAGAAAAGAAAAGCTACTCAAGGAGAGGTAATCAGAAAGCCTTGAGTTTGTATCCTGTCTTTTAGATATACTAGCTGGGTGATCATGGACATGTCACTTAATCTGTCAGTATACCTCAAGCAGCATGATTGTAATTTAGAAGAGTTACTAGTCTGTATTGATAGATGGAGTTTCCACACAGGGACACTTAAGAAATAAATGCCTGAGGTCCAAATCATCACCACTACTACCATTACTTCAAACATTTCCCCTCTCCAAATCCACAATTTCACACACACACACACACACACACACACACATACACATGTATGTGTATATATGTATATATATAGTATATATATGTATATATGACAGTTGGGGTTAAGTGACTTGCCCAGGGTCACACAGATAGTAAGTGTCAAGTGTTTGGTCTGAGTCTGGATTTGAACTCAGGTACTGCTCACTTCAGGGCCAGTGCTCCATCCACTGTGCCATCTCGCTGCCCTCATTTTTTTTTTTATATTTTTAAGAAGAAAATTTTGAGTACCACCATTTTTTTTTCTGAGTCCGCTATTCACATAAGTGGAATGCCAAGATTTTGTGGAGTAACAGTGTTTGGGGGAATGTTTTTCTATGGTGTGTGTGATAGCTGCTTCACAAATTCTAGGCCTTTATGATAATCAGCCTGCTGCTATTTGCTTTTTAGTCATTATCTATTGAAAAAAAAAGATTAATTTCTTGAATTACTGGAAATAAAATTGTGGCAAACTTAAGAAGTGTGCAAATTGAGTGCTTAGTTAATCTTTATTCTGAGGTGAGTTGGGTTATTTACCCTCCCCCTCTCTTTAATTGGTTGAGTCTTAATAAACTGCAGTTTATTTCAAGGACACAACAAGTTTTTAATGGTTTTACAGAAATTTGTGGGAAAAAAAATCCGAAGAATTAACATAATAAATAATGATTGCTTCCAGTGTTTTTGTTAAGATAATAAAATGTTAAAAAGCAAGCTACTCAAGTAGAAAGTAATTGCCCTGACAGGCACCACACAGCCAGCATCCACCATAAAGCAAACCTTCCCTCTAATGTCAACCTGATTTGCTACCCACATAAATGTTTCCTCACATTATGGAAATGTGCTTTTCCTATCAACAGAATAGAATGAAAATGCAGGCCTCTAATTAATCTCAGCTGACATTTGATTTCATACCCAGGTTAAAGGCAGGAGGCAGGCAGATCTCCCCCCTTTCCCCACCCCCTCCTCCCCCCCTTCATGTGCATGACCACAGGCAAATCTCTCCATTAATGTCAAATTGCATCTGTTTGTCTCATTCTGGATGCCACGTGTCAGTCATCAGTGCATCAGTCTTACTGCCTACCATTCAGCTTCCTTGGCAAGGAGACTGCTGGGGTTTTACATTACAGGCCTTTTCCTTTGAACCCAATGTCCTTGTCTCTTTTTATAACTGAAGGGAGATAGAAGTGGTAACAGGGTGAAATAAAATTACAAATTCACAAGAGTAGAAGAGAGGGCAGAGTGAGTTTATGTGTTTAATACTTATTTATCTTTCAGTACTTTAAGTGAAAATTTTGGTGTTCTGGCTGCTGGGAGGTGGAAATAAATTAGTTAAGCAACAAGACAGTATGTGGTTTTTATATTTTAAAAAGAGGTCGTAGTGGATTGAAGGGCTGGCCTTGGAGCCAAGAAAAAACTCTGGGTTCAAGTCCTGACTCGGAAACACATGTTGGCTGTGTGATCCTGGCCAAGTCACTTTTAACTCTCAGTGCTCTAGGCAGTTCTCAAAGAAATTTCAAAGAAGGTAGTTTCCTCACCTGGGAGTTCTCTATACGAAGGAAATAAGAGACCCAACTTTTATCCATATCTCTTTTTTTTTTCCTTTTCCTTTTCCTGTTAGAAACTAGTGGTAATCAAAGCCTTCAGAATGAGATTTAGATTGGCAGTGTAAAAGTTGGCTCATTTGAATAAAGAAACCTAGCGTGCCCAGTTATTCCCTCAAAGAATGGCTAAAGAGGGCAGGAATCCTTGGGACTTCAGTCCTGAAGTCACATGTACCATATTTTACCCTGTGGGAGCACCTGTTTCAGGCATCTCTGTATTCTGAGGGGTTCTTCTTAAAGATGTCTAGCAATAGTTAGTGAAGTCCCTCAGCCTGCATCAAATATCCCCCTGGTGGATGACTCGGTGCATTACAATGGGGTCATAGGAGACCCATTATTCAGGGAATGAAGAGTGGATGATTACAGGGGACAGAAGTAGTATGGTATTGAAGATGACAGAGAAGGGTAGAGATAAGAGAGTGAGGCCAGAATAGCAAAAGATAGGGTGTGTGACTAGAATAGCAATAAGAACATCTTCCTTTTACATAGTAGTTCATGAATTTTAAAAATTACTTAGTATTTTATTTTCCCACAGTTATATGTAAAAACAATTTTTAACCTTCATTTTAAAAACTTTGAGCTCCAAATTCTGTCCCTTCCTCCCCCCCCCCGCCCCTATTGAGCAGGCAAGTAGTTTGGTATAGGTTATACATGTTTAGTCATTCAAAAATATCCACAATAGTCATGTTGTAAAAGAAAACATAGACCAAAAAGTAAAAACAAAAAAAACATAAAAAACCCCCCAAAAAACTCAAAGAAAAATAAATAAAGTGAAAAAAAAGTATGCTTCAATCTGTATTCAGATACCATCAGTTCTTTTTCTGGGGATGGATAGCATTTTTCATCATAAGTCCTTCAGAGTTGTCTTGGATCATTGTATTGCTAGGAACAGCTAAGTCATTCACAGCTAATCATCCTACAGTACTGCTGTTACTTTGTACATGGTACATTTCACTTGCATCAGCCCGTACACGTCTTCTCAGGTTTTTCTGAGAGCATCCAGCTCATCATTTCTTATAGTACAATAGTATTCCATCATAATCACATACCACAACTTGTTCAGCCATTCTCCAATGGATAGACATCCCCTCAATTTCTAGTTCTTTGCCCCCAGAAATGAGCTGCTATAAATAATTTTTGTACAGATAAGTCCTTTTCCTTTCTTTATCTTTTTTTTTGGGATAGACACCTAGTAGTGGTATTGCTAGTTCAAAGGGTATGCATAGTTTTATAGCCCTTTGGGCATAGTTCCAAATTGCTCTAGAGAATGGTTGGATTAGTTCACAACTCTACCAACAGTGCATTAATGTCTCATTTTTCCCACATCCCCTTCAACATTTGCCATTTATCTTTTCTGTCCTGTTAGCCAATCTAATATGTATGAGGTGCTACCTTAGAATTGTTTAAATTTGCATTTCTCCAATCAATAGTGAGTTGTATGAATTTTTTAAAAGTACTTTTTCATGTATTATCTAATTTTATAATTCATTCAGCAATCATTTATTAAGCCCTTATGTATAAAGCAGTGTACTAGGGACAGGGAGAAAATACATAATAGTCAAGATGGAAAATTTAGGGCTCGAAGGACCTGAGAGATCATCTTTTACAGATGAAGAAAAATGACATGTAGTGAAGGGAAATAACTTTTTTTGCATTCTTGAATATAGGAGGTAGCAGAGTCAGAATTGGAACTCAGGGCCTCTGATTTCATACTATGCTATTAGCTTACCTTATCCCTTCCTTCACAGAGCACAGAGTCACAACAAGCCTGTAAAGTATGCAGAACACACATATTTTTAAAGCCCTTCTTAACCTGACCCCTTCCTGCCTTTCCAGTCCTCTTAGATCCAGCCTAGATCCCTGTCCCTCTCCCCAACTGCACTCCTCTCCCCAAACCTACTCTGTGGTTAAATGGCATTGGCTGCCTACTGTTCCTCACATAAGACACACCATCTCCTGACTCCCAAGTGTCTTCACTGTCTGTCACTCATGTTTGGATCTCTCTCTGCCCGTATCCCTGCCTCCTGGCTTCCTTCAGATCTTAGCTAAAGTCTCACCTTCAAGAAGCCTTTCTTACTCCTCATTGTTCTTAGTGCCTTCTTTCTGAAACTACTCTTGATTTATGCTGAATATGTCTTGTTTGTATATAGTTTGCATGTTGTCTTTCCCAATAGACTGTGCCGCTCCTTGAAAGCAGAGACTGTTTTCCCCTTTCTTTGTGTACCTATCACTTAAAACAGTGCCTTGCACATAATAGGTGCTGAGTAAATGCTTGTTGATTTGACATTATTACCAGATTTGAAATCCGGTCTTGTGTAGATGGTGATGTCTTTAATAAGGTCGGAATCAAATGAGCTAATTGCATTAAACCCCAAAATATTACAGAATGTTCTCAATGAGATTCATAACCATTTAAGAGATTGGCCATTTAATAATCCATGCAGAAAAATATAGATGACAAAATATCACCATCTAGACAATGACATGCAGTTAGATAGGCAGGATATTGACCATCAGTACATGTATCTTGAACAGATCCTGAAGATGAATAGGAAGAATAGTTTGGATCGTGTTTGGGAAAGTGTGCAGTGTTCTCCATGATTCCAAGTTTATGTGGCTATAAATCATGAAAGATTACAGTCTCTGGAGAATCAGATTTGTAGATGACCCAAATAGCAATAGAGGAGTAGATGGTGGTTATAAGTAGGCTGTGGTAGTTATGACTTGTACCCAAGAAATGCCATAATAGATCCAGGTAAAAGTATGATTGGAAAAGGAGATGGACAGGTCATGTAATGAAAATAAAGGATAACTGATCAACAGCCTGAATGCTGCATTGCTACCCACAAACTATATTTTTCCTATTAAAAAATCTTAAATACCAGATGAGATGCTTATTAAATATAGGACAAAACTAGAAAAGTTTATGAAGTTGTGAATCCTGCTTACTTTTCTCTTTAAGTATGTAATACATTCAACATGTTATCTCCAAGGCTATATTGGTTACATGTGTTTCCTATTGACCTTTGTCCTGTTTTTGTCTGTGCATTTCTCAATGACCCTCTTTTCTTTTCCTCTTCTTTTTAAAAAAAATTTGCTTATGCCATGGCTGATTCACTTCCCAACTTCCCTTCTTCAAATCGAATGAAAGATAAAATCCTTGTTATCAGATATGCAAAGCATGTCCCCAACTGGCTATATACAAAAACTCATGTCTCATTCTGTGTCTTGAGTTCCTTGCCTCTTTGTCAGGAGAAAGAATCCTGCTTGGTCATTGTATTAAGAGAAGTTCCTATGTTTTGTAAAGTTATTTTTCTTTGCAATGTCATTGTTATTATACAAATTGTTTTCTGGATTCTGCTTACTTTCCTCTGTATCTATTCATAAAAATCATCCCACGTTTGCTGAAACCATCTATTTTGTTATTTTTAGATGCCATGATATGCCGTTGTTATTTGTATAGCATCTGTTGCATGGTCTTTCCTGATTTCCCTAACTTCTAGTTTCCTTCTTCCTAAACTTTTATTTTAACTTTGTATATATTTGTATCACTTGATATTTATGCTGTCTGTGTTTATATATGTACTTATCTCCCCCATGAGCACATAAGATCCTTGCTATTAGGAACCATTTCATTAATTTTTGTATACCCCTTTACCCGATGTCTGGCATATAGTAAGTATTTAATAGATGGTTGATGATTGATATTTCCTTGACAGCCCTTTACATATACCAATGAAAGTGAACTTAAATTGCACGTACCAGACATCTGCCAAAGTAGCTAGAATCTTGGGAAGGGGGAGCATAGTGTGGAAGGAAGAGCCCTGGATTGGAAATGAGGAGAATAAAACTTATTTGGGACACCCTAAGGATAAGCAGACCTAATAGTGGGGAACAGCTGACCAAGAGTTGTTTTGGAGAAACTAACCTGGCCTGAGATTAAAAGTTTACAACAGAATACAGAGTTTAAAAATGGGCCTTGTGAGATATTCACCATTCAAAACAGTGGGAGCCCCAGAGTGGGAGTTCTAGAGATGAAAGGAGTAAGTCCCTCAGGGCATGGGCTCTTTTCTGGAGCATGCTTGGGCATGGGGGCAGGCAGGGAAGGAGATGCAAAATCAGGAATGACTAAAGCCAGCTTGAAGTAATGGGCCATGGTGAAGCATTAAAAAAAAGTGTGGGCTCCATGTTGCAGGTTCCATAGCTGAAAAGGTTGTAATGCTGTACGTCTTTCATTTTTGAGAGGAGAGATACATCCTCTGAATGTATTGATATCCTTACTCCTTTGAAAACAGGATTGATCTAGAAACTTAAATCACTGGACCTCTAGCCCCCTACTCTTGTAAAGAGAGAAAATGGGAAAACGGATGGTAGAAGAGAATCAATTCATTTACCCAAGAAACAGTCCTAAAAATTTGTGACATGATATTTGGGATTCTAATCAGAAAATCCATAATGGAATTTAAATAAGTAAGGACCTTTCAATGCCTCTCTAATTTAAAATGGCTTCTTTTAAAATTTTTGTTATTTTTTTTAATGAATCAGAATTGATTTTCCCTTTCTCCTGTTTTTCCCTCTGCTCCATTATACTTCTCACACTTATAACAAATATTCATAATCAAGCAAAATAAATTCTTAAATTGACTGTCCAAGAAGTATGTCTTATTCTCCACACTGAGTTTATCACCTCTCAG
The DNA here is from genome assembly GCF_003287225.1 of Phascolarctos cinereus. Lineage (NCBI taxonomy): Eukaryota > Metazoa > Chordata > Mammalia > Diprotodontia > Phascolarctidae > Phascolarctos > Phascolarctos cinereus. The sequence continues at coordinate 513,355,759 of NW_027555847.1, forward strand.
TCAGGAGGTGGGTAGCTTGCTTCATCATACATCTTTGAGAGTCATAGTTGGTCACTGGGTTCATCAGCATTCTCAAGTCTTTCAAAGTTGTTTATTGTTACTGTGTTATTTTTACTGTATAAGTTGTTATCTTTGTGCTGTTAAGTTCATACAAGTCTTCTCTGAAATTGTCCCTTTCATTTTATGGTACAATAGTATTTTCTTACATTCAAAACCATAATTTCTTCAACCATTCAGCAACTGATGGGCCCCTGCACAGTTGCTAGTTCTTTGCTACTAAAAAAAGAGTGGCTAGCAGTATTTTTGTAAATAGGCATCCCTTTCCTTTTTCTTTGGTCTCATTGGGACAGGGGCCTCGTACTGATATCATTGGCTTAGTTGGCATGGGCTTAGTTCCATCGACCTCCAGGCTGGCTGTACCAATTTACAGCTCTACCAACAGTCAATTAATGTTTGCTTTCCTGTAGCCCCTTACGGTAACTTTTTAAAGCAGTAGTTCTCAAAATCAACCCAATTGGTTAGTGTCCATAGCACTTTCTTCCACTTCTGAAAACAGCCTCCCACCTGAAAGAATGTCCTTTCCGTTGCTGTGTGAATGAAAAAAAGAGACAATGGCAATAGGAGAATGAAATGAATACATGAGAAAATAGGGCTTTTACCATTGAGTGACCTCATTCCTTTCCTGTGACAGCTCCAGGCACTTTTGCTCCAAGGTGACAGAAAGTAATATGTCCCTGAAATAGGACTAGATTTAGCCAGTATAGCAGTTGGAAACAAGAAAATTTGATTTTGATGTTAGGCAAAAAAAAAAAAAATTACATTACTCACTCCAGAATTCTGTAGTCACAAAAACAAAAGAAGAAAACAAACACTCAAACTAGTCCAATCTGAACATCTTTAAGAATGAAATGCATTTGTACTGAAATCTGCTCACTTTTCTCTAATACTTTCTGATCATTCGAGCCGTTCTGTGTCCTGTCTGAAAGAAAGCTCATTTGCAGCAGTTGTGCTAAAACATGGTGCTAATGAGGTCAGGGTCACAAGTTCTTTCATGAGTCAGTGGGCTTCACGGAAGGAAGAGAAAACTTTTAAGTCTTGCTCTCTTGCCACAGATCTTGCCCCTAATCAGATGTGTCAGTGCACAAAGACAAGTGGTAAATGTGGAAATGGTTCCATGTAATAAAATCATTTTGATGATTCAAAAGAAAAACTTACCTCCCGAAAATATCTCAATCAGATTGGGACAGTTGTATCATTTCTATACCTTAAGGATGATACACAGTGTGTACCCCATTCTCTTTGAAACAAGAGTTATGTATCAATAGAAATGTGAGCTTTTGTCTGGTGTTTTAGTACTTAAGTGATACTTAAGAAAAAAATGGAAATGGAAAACTACACTGCAAAGTTCTAGCATTTAGAAACCCTGAGGGTCAGCGCGTTCATAGCAGAAAAAAGTGTGTTGTGTACGTTGCTTAAGTGGACATTTTTGTAGGTTCAGGTGAAAAAGAATATTTGCATAACTCAACATCAGAAAAAGAAATAGAAAAAGCCCAAAATGATCTTCTACAGGGAAGGAAGAAAAACAAAATGAAATTCCAGCATCAGATGGATTCATTTACAAATGTATTTTATGAAACATTCAGAGAACAATGAAGTCCGACATGAATAGGCCCTATATATGCCTGCAATAATAAAAAGGCACCCTTTTAATTTCTTTCTATGATATAAATAGAGCACCTAAACTAGGGAGAGAGAAAAATAGGCTCATGTTGTATTTAATCAGTTTAATACTAATAAGTTAAACTTAATTTATAGCTCAGAGATTGAGATTGGGCCTGTGATATCATTGGTATGAGGAAACTCCCCTTTCCTGTGCAGGTCCACACCTTCCTAGCTACTTAAGAATCAGAGTTGCTGGGTGTTCTTAACGTGACTTGTTCAGGGTCACAAAGCAGGTTATGTGTCAGAGATGGGACAACCCAAGTCTTTTTGGCTTTGAGATAAACTCTCTATCGACTGTACCACACTGCCTCTCCTGATAAAGGGAGAGAAGATTATGTTGATATTTTAGCTACTGCTTAACTCATGACTTTCACTGACCCTTCTCTTCAAGGCAAATACGCAAAAGGAAACACATTGAGACTCTTCACTGGCTGGGCTCAGAATGTTAATGATTCAGTGTTTCAAGGCCTTATCATTTTAACTTCATAAGTGCATGAATACAACCGAGTATTTATTTCCCTTAATTTTATATAAGAAACACATAGTTTGTGGTTCAAGCACTAAAAATATATTTTGCTTTCTCCTTACTTCCCCACTAATAATCAACATGCATAAAATATTTTAATATAGAAAAATCATACTAGCAATATTATATAGATACCTTATTTTTACTTTATGCTTTTTTATGTGCATATATATATATATATATATATATATATACAGTTCAAAATATAAATATGGTAGTGGAAACATATTTTGATCTTAGGATTGCAAGCTGCAGAGGAGCTCAGAAATTAAGGGGTTCTTAACTTGGAGTCACGGGGTTAGTAGATATGTTTCGGGGGTCTGTGAACTTAGATAAAAAGAACTATATTTTCACTGAACTCGAACTGAAATTTGGCGTTTCTTTCTATTGTAATTTAGGCAATAAACCATTATTCTCAGAAGGGTACATAGGCTCTACCAGACTGTTAGAGAGATCCCTGGCAGAAAAAGGGCCAAGGACCCCTCATCTAGGCCAACCACCTCATTTTGAAAATGAAGAAACAGGTGCAGAATGGTTAAATGGATTGCCTACCCAGAGTCACATAGGTAGTCAGTAGCAGAGTCTGAAATGAACTCAGGTCTTCTGGACTACCAAGATCAGTGCTCTTTCTGCTGCTCTATATTGTATTCTTTTTGGCTAATCATTAATTAGCTTATTAACTTATTTAATTGTGGCTTTGTGTAAGGAAATTCTCCCCTCCCCCATGCATGCTCTCTTCACTAAACCTGTCTCCTTATAATACGGTAAAGAAAAAACCTTGGAATGGAGCCCAAATGATCTATAAAATAGGCAGATCAGGAACCAGTTAATAGCCCTCATAATTTCTATTACAACAGTCAGTTCATATATATGATTTGGAAATCCAGAAATCAGCATCTAGTTTGGAAACAGTTTTTTAACTACATTTTGATTGAAAACACTGCATTTGCTACTTACAATGTAACTGATTGATGATGATGATGATGATGGAACAACTGCTTTTTCCAAGTCCAGAAAAATTCATCAAACAGTTCCATTTGGAGACTGGCATGTGCAAACAGCATAAATGAATGAATTTCAGTTTTATCTCCTCTGCCTTCTTTTTCTGGGCTCACTTAGAAGAGTAGCATTTAGGATTGTGGGTTGGGGTAGATGTGAAGTTTGTGTTGTTGGGGTTCAGTTCAGACGTGTTTGACTCTTTGTGACTCATGGACCATCGTATGTATACCAAGCCCTTCTATCCTCCGCTATTGAAGCCTGTCCAAATTCATGTTCATTGCTTCCATGGCACCATCCATCCATCTCATCCTCTGCTGTCCCTTTTTCCTTTTGTCTTCAGTCTTTCCCAACCTCAGGGTCTTATTATGTGGCCAAAGTTTTAATCTTCGGCTTTGGTATTTGACCTTCCAGTGAAAAGCCTGAATTGATTTCTGAGTTTGTAGGCAAAGTCTTAGAAGTGATTGCTGAGTAGGATTTAAAGGCAGCCTCTTTGTCCTGATTTAATTTTTATTTGGGGTGGCTAGGTGGCACAGTGGATAGATATAGTTGTCCTCCTGGAGTCAAGAAGACTCTTCTTCTTGAGTTTAAATCTGGCCTCAGACACTTCCTATCTGTATGATCCTGGGCAAGTCACTTCACCCTGTTTGCCTCAATTACTCATCTGTAAAATGTGCTGGAGAAGCAAATGATAAACCACTCTAGTATCTTTGCCAAGAAAACTCCAAATGGGGTTATGGAGAATAGGACACAACTGAACAGTTTTCATTTAAAAGAAAAAAAGGAGGGGAAGAGAATAAGCTTTTATATAGTGCCCACTGTGTGCCAGATGCTGCACTAAGTACCTTCTACAACCTTGGGAGGTAGGTGCTATTATTATCCTGATTTTACTGTTGAGCCTGTGGCAAACAGTTATAAGTGACTTGGCCAGGGTCACACAGCTACTCTGTCTGAGACCATGTTTCACTTCAGGTCTTCCTGACCACAAGCCCAGGTCTCTACCCATTTCTAATCCATTGCATAGCTATATTGGGTTTTCCCTCTTGTTTCTCAGAAGTACAGAAAAAAATCTTTATTGATATTTAGTTTGGTAAAACTCAGAACTCTTTAATCCAGCCAATATATTTATTGGTAAGCCCTGAGACTGTTTTAACTTACAATATTTTAACTGATGGACACATTTGGGCAAGTCAGAAATTAAGATAATTGCATATCGTTTTAAAAAAAGTTCTTGACTGTTTCTTCTTCATTTAAATTGAATTAGTTATTTATTAACCACCTAGTATGTGTTCAGTATCGGGCCAAGTTCTTCCGAGGGTACTTTATGATGCTTAATGATAATTACTGTGATGTGATCATTGAAATAAATTTAATTCATGGTTATTCTAGTTTCATTTTTCGTAAGTGTTTGGGCATAGTCATTTAATTGAAGTACAGTCAGGTTTTGTTGATGTCAAAAAGGTAAAGGGACTGTTCCTTTTAAGGTTTGATGATTTAGTGTTTTATTTGTTCCGTGTTTATGCATTTCTGTCTCATCTATTCAATGTGATTTTTGACAGAAACTTCAGCTCACAAGTAAACTCAATTCAACAACAACAAAAATTTGTTAAGTGCCTGCTCTAGTCAAGGAAAATCTTTTAGAGCTTTTGGCCTCTGAATTTAGTGTTTTCTAGTAAGCCAAACAATTCTACAACCCTCAGTTCAGTAGCTGTTTTAAGGTGAATGGTGATCTATGTATTTGTTCAGCAATAAGCCCCATTCCAAAAAAAGGCTGTAAAAATATACTCCCTCTAGGGACTCTTGCATTATTGGCACACTGTAAACATTTAGGCGTTACTGTCAGAATTTGGACTAAGCGATGAAGTCCTTTATAGCTCCCCCTTGCCATTCTAAAATGTACTCTAGGCTTTCTGTTGCATAAAAGTTGAATCAAAGTTAGTTTGTTAGGATTTGTTATACCTGTTAGTTTGTTATAAAAGAATTTAACACTGCTTTTGTTTGGAGGGGATTTCTTTTCTGAATTGTATTTGGTAAGGCTTGCAAAAGGGGAAATTGGCTCTTAGGGTCAATCATAATTTTTAATTGTAGAGTTTAAAGTAACCGCAGAGGCCATCTAATCCCACCCATATGGCAACAATAATCCCCTTCTGCAGCCTAGCCAACAAGTGGTCACCCAGCATAGGCTTGTAGGCCTCTTTGCCTCCCAAGGCAAGTGCCTGTTCCATTTCTGGATAGCTGTTATTGTTAGGAAGTTTTCCCTAAAAGGGTCTCTAGGAAGCTTTTAGCCATTGCCCTTATTTCTGCCCTGTTGTGTCAAACAGAGGTATAATCCCTCTTCCACCTGACTGACCTGCCTTCAGATTCTTGGAGGCAGCTGCCATGTAATAACATTTGATCAATGGCATTCACTCTGAATGTTATCATAGCCAATTTGAGTCTTGGCGCTACTGAATTTTGTGATGACAGGATCGTCAAAGCACATTGGGCCCACCTGTGCCTAGTACGGTCACATGGCTTCTAGGCCTGAGATGACACTCAAAGTTTCTTCCTTATCTCCAGTGTACCCATTTTGATGTCCGCTAGCTTGGCCTTCATCACTCACCTAAACTTTTGAGAGAGCATAGTAGATACAAAGTATTTTTAGTGATGTCTAGATATAGTGGATATGAGATTTGTGATCTAGTCACTTCTAGATACTGGACTGCAGATCTGGATCAGGTGACAACATTGCTTCCGTCTTATTTGCCATTTTTGAACAGCCTTTTTTTTTTTTTTACTATTAAAAGAATTCCATATTATGCCCAGCATTTTATCTGTTACCTATTTAATACTTTATTATCATGGTTAATTGAAAATCACCACCAGTATTATATAGGCAGCTAGGTGTCCACAGGAGATAGAGCTCTGGGCCTGGAGTCAGGAAGACCTGATTTCAAACTTGGCATCACCCAATTACTAGCTTTGTGACCATGGGCAAGTTGCCTTAATTTCCTTGACTGTAAAATGGAGGTTGTGAGGATATTTATTAAGGTGCTTAATAAATGCTTATTTCTTACTTCTTTCCTTCCTTCCTCCCTCCCTTCCTTCCTCCCTTCCTCCCTTCCTTCCCTCCCTCCCTTCTTTCCTTCCCTCCCTCCCTCCCTTCCTTCCTTCCTTCCTTCCTTCCTTCCTTCCTTCCTTCCTTCCTTCCTTCCTTCCTTCCTTCCTTCCCCTTGGCAGTTAGATGGCTTATTGGCTAGAGTGCTGAATTTAGACTTAAGAAAATCTGAGTTTCAATTCTCCATCATATACTTGTTAGTTGATATTTAACTTCTTTTAACTTCAATGTCCTCATCTGTAAAATGGGAATAATAATAGGACCTACTTCACAAGGTTGTTTTGAGCATCAAATAAGATAATGTATAAAGCCATTTACAAACTTCATACTGCTGACTAAACGTTAGATAGTATCATTATTACTTCTCAATGGAAAATGCATTTCTAATTATTTAAGAAACATGGAAATTTTACATTCTTTGATATTCCCCACCCCCTTTTAAAAGATAGCATGGTAGCACATTTCTCTCTTTAATTCTAATTCTTCTGGTTTTCTTTTTAACATATGAAATAGAAAATGGATAGGAAAAATATATTATGATGAAAAATAGTAGAATTCTTCAAAATTGTTTTTGTAATATTTTCTTTTGGCATATGCGTCTAGAGAGTCAACCTCAGAGCTTGGAGGGTCCCTTTCAAGTCTTACTTCTGACAACTAATGGCTGTATGTCTCTAGGGCAAACCATTTAATCTCTCAGTTCTAGGCAGCTCTCTAGGACTTGAAATCTCTTCCTTACTTTCAGTGCTCCTGTTTTGATGTCTACTAATTTACCTTTCTCATTCACCTATACTTTTGAAAGACCATAGGAGATAGAGAGAATTTTTAATATCATTTGGATATTGTGCAATTGTGATTTGTAATCTGGTCACTGTCTTGGTGCTGGACTGAATCTGGATCAGGTAACAATGTTGCTTTTATCCTAGTTGCTGTTTTTTAATAAACTCTATTTTCTACTTGATATCTGTATTGATATTTTTATTTCCTTATTGAAGTCGTTCTTAACCTGAGGTCCGTGGATAGATTTTAGTGGGTCTGTGATCTGGGATGAGAAAAATAAAATTCCATCTTTTTAATAAAATATTAACTTTTAACTTAATTTTTAGCATTTTTGTAAATTATTTAAAATATTTTGAGAATGGATCCATATGCTTCACCAGACTGCCAGAGGGGTCCAAGATTCTTCCCCCCCTTTAAAAATTTTGTGTTATGCAAAATATCTTATTCATTTATTATCATGGTTAATTGCAAATCATCACCACTATACAGAGGCAGCTAGGTGTCACAGCAGATAGAGAACATAGAGGGTACTGGCCTGCATTGGCAGAGGGAGTTTTCTCATCCAAGGAGCTCCCTATACCAATAAAATCACAGGCTCAGTTCCTCTCCTCTTTATGGAAAAGGGAAATTGTCATCTACCTTCCTTACTGCATTAATGGATCCATGATCTCTCCCTTTACCTGTGCTGGATGTTGAGGCAACATCTTTAGTCCCATTCTTTTTTTTTTTTCTGGTTAGGCAATGGGGTTCAGTGACTTGCTAGTAAGTGTTATATGTCTGAGGCCGAATTTGAACTCAGGTCCTCCTGAATCCAGGGCCGGTGCTCTATCTACTGTGCCACCTAGCTGTGACTTTATTCCCATTCTTGCCCATGTTTTCCATAAATCCGCCATGAAGGATGTATCTAATGCATACATGAAGGCATTATCCACTACTCTAATTGTCTTTCTCTTATTCTACCAGTATTTCAGATTTTCCATTGTATTACTTGGGCTACCCCCTTGTTGTCATTCTCAATACATGGCCAACCCCCCATTCTAGTCCGATCATGTATGTACTTTGAGATTTTCTTTGGTGGGGGTGCCAGACTACTAGGGTTCTTAAATTTTATATTCTCCAGAGACTCCAAAGAGTATATATATCTGTCATCTCGATAATCTTTCTAGGGAGCATAATTCATTTTGCATTTTAGCTCCTTATCCTCTCTTTTAAACCTTAGGGTACAGGTTTCCAGGGCATGCATGTTTCTGGCTCTGCTAGACACTTCATTGCTTATGGTGAACCAGTAGCCTCCATGTAGGTCTAAGGGATAGGCAAAGTGAGGTATATGACTCATCCAGGAATGGCAACTGATGACAGAGGTTCAGAATAAGGCAAGAGAAGTGGAGAGGGCTCTCTTTTCTTCTCTGGGCCTTGCCACTGTGCTTTTAGCAGCAACGATTTGTTTCTCTGAAGCCTAATAACCGGTGAAGTTTCTTCCCCTCTTACCTCCCTCAGTCCATCAACCCCTCTTCATTCTTTTCTGCTGCTGATAGCTCCCTACTTATAACAGACAAACCCCATGCCCTCTGATGGTTCTGACTTAGTGGTTTCATCAATTTCAAGACTCTCCCTGTGAAACACATACTGACTTGTTAAAACTCTCTTAAGCCTGCATCTGGACAATGGTGCATTCAGTCTCATCCTATCCAGGATTCTGGCTGCAGCAGCATAACAGATGCTGTGTTCTGAGCAGCCTTTTCATGGGTCTTTAGATCACGTTCTTCGGCTTTCATTTGTAAAATTTAATTTTGTGCTCTCTTCCTCCCAAACAGCCTGTCTCTATGCTCTAAATAACCAACACTTAGGCACTTAATTTCTGCATATCTCTTTCTATGTATAGCATACAGAAATTAAGGACCCTTCACAGATGAAATTATATCACCTTAAAGTAATGAAGTAATATTACCAAGTAATCAAGTAAATGAGTGCATAGATAAATACACACATATATAAGTGTATAATGTGCATACATGCTTACATATATGTATATATATACACACACATACACATATACTCTAATCAATGCTTTTTATTGACTTTTAATTTTTGTACATCTCACCTATATATGTATCAATATCTGTATTTCTCTTTAATAAGGGGTTCTTAATCTGAGGTCCATTGATATCCATGGATAGATTTTGGTAGGTCTATGATCATGGATGAGAAAAATGAATTTACGTCCTTGTTTTTTTTTAAATTAACTTTTAACTTAATTTTAGCATTTCCTTAAATTGTTTAAAAATATTTTGAGAAGGGTCCATAGGCTTCACCAGACAACTAAAGAGGTCCATGATCACCGCTTCTCCCAATTATGAACCTCAGCTATATACAGGTATCTCTCTGTCTCTGTCTCCTTCCTTCTGTCTCTTTCTCCTTAACTCTTTCTCTTTTCTTCTTCCTCTCTCTCCCTATTTCTTTCTCTCTTTCTGTCTCTCTCTCTTTTCTCTTCTCTTCTTTTCTCTCTCTCTCTCTCTCTCTCTCTCTCTCTCTCTCTCTCTCTCTTCTCTCTCTCTCCCTCTTCCATTATACCTAACCTCCCTTTATACATAAACACACACATATATAGATATAGACATCAGAAGTTCGAGGAACACTAGTTGCTTTCTCTCTACCTTTTATACACACACACACACACACACACACACACTGCTTAAGTGTGGGTATACATATATAATACATGTATGTATATACTAATGTTTATGCACAGTACAGTACTTTAAAACCTTAGGATTTCATCTGTGAACATAGTGATCACTTTGTCTATGCCTCAGTAGGAAGTCTTCATGGAATACTGTGGCAGGAAAAATTAGTCATCACTTTGTGGCCTACCTTTTGATGCTGTCTGTTGGTATTTAGTCAGGCTGTCTCTTAGATGACAGTCACATGGTGCATTCCTGGATCATATTCAGAGCCTTTCCTGCTTGTGAGACCTGATAGGGCTTGTGTTCCACTGGAATGGATTCCTCAAAGTCTAGGCATTGGAGAAAGATTTTAAGGGAAGGATGTGTGCATATATGTTTACTCTGTGTGTGTATATAAATATATATTATATATGTGTGTATGTGTCTATGTCTATGTGTGTATAAATATACATGTTTGCATATGTTTGGTATCATTTTAATCAAAGTTGTTAGTTTTATTTTAAAACAGGACATATTGATCATAGTGAACTGTCAGAGATAGGGACCGGCGAAGTGAGTGGGTATTGAGCCCAGATCTATTTGGTTTTTCATAGGGGAAAACGGAGTAACTAAAATCATCTTTAACTTAGGGAGACAGAAAAATGATCCCTAGAAATACCAGTTTACAAATGAGCTCAACCAACAATTCGTTTCATGCCGTGCAAAGCTTTCAGCTAAATTTGGCATCTGTGGAGACTGATTTAAAGTCTGGAGAGTTAAGTGTGAGACACGTTGACTGCTTGGCTTCATGCCAGATGCCAAGAGGTGTATATAGCTTAGGGTTCACAGCTTTGTTTTGGATATTGTTGGTCGTCTGTAAACAAATACAGTGGAGTTGTGTTAAGCATGAAGTATGGAAAGTTGAGATGAGAGAAGTTCTTTGGAGGTGTGTGAATATCAGTAATAACAACTAAAATACTCCTTTTAGTGGAGAGGTATTTGACACAACAAAACTATCTCAGCTACTGAAACCAAGAGTTCATAGATGTTAAATTTAAACTGGAATTGACCTTAGACATTATCTACTTCAGCTCCCTTGATATACAAATGAGGAAACTGGGCTCCAGTGAGGTGAAATAATTTTTTGGAAGGTCACTCATTATAGCTTGCCTAGACCATAGCTTTGTCCAAATTGCCCACATTATAGAGATTGCATAGAAGATGATACCAAATTTCTGAATATTTGGGGTATTTAGAAACTTAGGAAGAGGAAGATAAAGTTTTCATAACTCCAGAACTCTTTACAATGCAGTGTATGTGTGTATATCACACACACAGGTATGTATATAGGTATAAGTGAAAAGGGAAAACCAGAGCATTTGATCCTTAAAAGAGATCTCAAAATGTTTTTGCTAGTTCAGCATTCATTTCCATGGAGACAGAAGAGAAGAACAGCCAGTCAAGTTGTTGATAACTCTCATTCAACTTCAGCGGTGACTGGGTGTTGAATTTTTTTTCCCTACTTCAATTTCACATGAAACAAATGGATGATGCTTCTAAGTCTCTTTTTCCTTCACCAACAATGTACTGTTAAATTAACTGGAGTTTTTATTATGTTAAAGTAGGAACAGATCAGAAAAAAATTCAGACCTTCCCTCCCTTTCTTTGGATTGATAATGTAATAAAATTTGGCAATTTTAATGGTAACTTCAGCACTCCTACAGATGTGTTTTATATGACTGGCTGTCTGTTTTATTATGTAGAATATTAATAAATAACGTGATGATTATAATTATGTTACTCTCTAAGATTGTAATAATTTTTAAAGTCTCAAAAGAATGTTTGGCAACTTGGTTTCCTGTTGCAAGTTATTAGCTGTGTTAGTGACACCTTTCATTAGTTTGGGGAAAACAAAAATGCTATCATGCAGTTATAGGCTTTTTAGCATGGAACTTACAAAAAAAAGTTGGAGAATAAAAGGCATTTCATTCCATTCTTAATAGCACTAACTTCCATATTTTATTACATTTCTGATCTCTTTTGTGTAAATGCTCTCTCCAGTGGTATAGATTGAAAACCATCCATTTCTTATTCTTTGCCTCTCTTGTTCTCCAGAGGGGATCCACCCACTGTGCCAGGATCCTTCCTCTTCCTCTTAATCTGGCATCTGTGAACTTTTAAAAAAAAAGTTTTGATAATTGTATTTCAATATAATTGGCTTCCTTTATAATCTACATATTTTATGCATTTAAAAGCATTAATCTGAGAAGGGCTATGTACACTTTACTAGCCTATCAAAGGAATTCACGACACAAAAAAGGTTAAGATCCCTTGTTTTAGATCTCTTATCTTTGTATGGATAACTGCAGCATGCAGGTTTTATGTAGATCATCTGATATAACCTCCCTCTCTCCCTGTTTATATATCGTTTGGGCAATATATATTATGCCTCTTCCGTGCAGTTATTTGTTAATGCACTATGCTTATACGTACCATGAGGCTCTCCATTGCCATTTGGGTGACTTGCAATTTTAATATTGTACCTCATGCATTGTAACCATGAAACATCATCAGAAGAATATCAGTGTGAAAAAAACGGGTCTTTGTTTTAAGGAGAAGCTTGGGGTCATTAAAGACACTATTGAATTTCCCAAGTGCCCTTCAGCCCTCACTCTTTCTCCTGTTCACTAGTGCATTGCCCATCTGTAGCATCTACCCAAGATATCTGAATTGAAAGAACAACCCAGTGGGTTGTCCATCCTGTTGTAAACCATTTAGGGGTGGGGATCCTGTGGCCTCAAGGCCATATGTGGCCTTCTAGGTTCTTGGCCTTTTGACTGAGTCCAAGTTTTACAGAACAAATCCTTTCATCAAGGGGATTAGTTCTGTGAAGTTTGGATTCAGTCAAAGGGCTGCACTTGAGGACCTAGAGGACCACATGTGGCCTCAATGCCACCGTTTCCCACCCCGATAGGCATTCTGTGCCCCTCTGTAAATAGGCTGCAATGTTTTGAGTGGCTATAGATCTCACCTCAGAGGCATGCATTGTTTTGGGGGCTAGAGAAATCAGTACTGTGCCATTTAGAAGGAGGATCATTTGAGGACCTCTCTAGCATCTGTCTTCCATTTGAATTCATGTAGGATTGACAAAGAGTTAACAGTGTGTTTGGTCCAAAGTACTGGACCTAGAACCAGGAAGACCTGAGTTCAAATACTGCCTCAGGCACTGAATTATTGAGTGACCCTGTTTGCCTCAGTTCCTTCATTGTTAAGATGGAGATAATAACACTACCTACATCCCACAGTGATTGTGAGGATAAAGTGAGATAATATTTGTAAAGCCTAAAGCCCTCTGCAAGTTTTAAAGCACTATACAAAAGCTAGCTATTATTATTGTTATTATTATTATTATTATTATGAAACATGTGCCCTCTGTTGTGAACCTAGCTTGATATTTATAATCAGAGGTCTTTGAGCATAGTTATTTCTATAACGTCTTTAGAGTAGTTTTGAATGTTTTGACTTGGTGCGCTGAAGACAGCAGGTTGGAAGACAGCCTTGAAGGCAGTGCTTTGCTCTACCAAATCAAATGCTATTTATAGTCATTGAACAATAATCAGCACAGTGGGATTTCCTTGTTTGCAAAATGAAGGGGTTGGGTTCAATGGTCTCTGCCAGGGAGGAGTGGTCCCTTCCAGCCCTAGAGCTGTGATCCTTTCGTCCTTAGGGCCCCCATTTCATTGCATCTTCCTGGTTTCTTAGGTATTTGAGAAGATGTGTACTACTGTAGAATACCAATTAAAAAGAAAAGAGTTTACTTTTCCCCTTCTCATACCTTCATCAAAGATAACGTCATTAAACGTGTAGATTTAGTGGAAAAGGTAAAGCAGACATATGGGTCAGCAGTAATTGATATTTTTCATTTTTTTTTTTGTAATAATACAATCCATCCTAGTTTTTTGTTGGTTTTTTTCAAATCTTTTGATATCCTCTTTCAGTTACCTTGACAATTGATCCCACAGTGCCCTCAAGACCATATCTCCTTCAGTATAGATGTCTTTGGTGCATACTTGGTCTACTCTAGCTGTTGTTCCTATCTTTTTCTTTAACGCTGATTTTACTTTTTCATACAGTACATTGGAGACCATGATATGGAACTCGTTTATTCATTATTGCTCTGTTGTCAATGATGGAGATGTTTCTTATGGTGAATTTTACTGCTGTTTCCCATTTTTTGTCTTTTATTTTCAATAACTCAGTATGGATATTGCCTGGTAGTGCATAGGGTATTTTGGATGAGGGTATAGTCATATCCATCTGGGAGATCACTTCTTTTCTCCATGGGTCATATGTTAATGAAATGATTAAAAGTAGCATACCTTTTGTGGAGGATAAACTGAGTCAAGCTCACTCTTCTCAGTCATTTTATTCAGAGTTGGTTGCTAGGTTAGGTTCCTTGTTTAAATTCTGCTAGATGAGTCAGGGTTAACCAATGAATCCCTCTTTTATTCATGATTCCTTGCTACCTTGCACTGAAGTTGTGAGCTGATAAACCTGGAAGTGTAAGTTATGCCGTGATAATGGTCATGACCTCTCATCTTATAATAGCTCTTTCTCTGCTTCCCACTTCGGTGCTCTTGAATGGTGTATTATCCCTGTGTTAGTGACCTCCCACCCAACTAGACTGTGGTGTTAAGGTACTTAGTAAATGTAGGTGACATCTCCTCACTTAGCAGTGCATTACAAGCCCATAAGCAAGTTGTAGAAGGTAGGCATTAGTATGATCACCCTCGTAGCAAGTAACATGCCTACCAGCTGCAAACAGCAAATGAACGAAGGTTTTTCCTTAGGTCCTGGCTTGAATAGATATAGGGTAAAGGTCTATGTTGAGCCCTAGGCCTGTTATCTTGCAAGCTGCTACATGCCTGCTGAGTGCTAAGATGTCACTTCTTCTCAAATAAAAGCTTCACATGCCACAAGTAAGCCGCTCATTCCATTGCCCTGGCTCCTTCAAAACATTGCTCATCTTTTCGACCATGGATAAAAGGCATTGAGAGTGCATTGAACAAAATTCTCTTGGCATATGTTTTTCTTTCTACTGACCTCTCCTGAGCAGAGTAAGTATAAGGGACAGAAAAGGAGCCATTCTGTAGACTTCCTTCCATTACTATTGCTTACCAGGACAAAGGATATTCCCGTTCCTCAAAAAAGAAACAAACAGCAACAACAACAACGAAAAACAGGACAGAGGATACTTTCCACACCTGTTCCCTAACTCAGGAAATTCGTTTAACTGTGGATAAAGACTTCCCTGGCACTTAAAACACAAATACTGTTGGGTACAGGCAACGATTTAATTAAAGGTATAAAACCTTGTAATGAGATCCTTTCACCAGAATTAATACTTGTCTCTTTGAATAGGCCAGTAAACATGAATGGGTCACTAAATGACTCAGTATGGTAGAAATGGCAAAACTTCCCTTATATTTCATCTTAGTCACTTGAGCCATAGGATACAAGTATTAAAGCTTTACGTGTATCTGCATATGTTCTGTAGCTCAGTAGCCTCCAGATCTTTTTGATAAAGCACACCATCTATAAAGAATAACAGCACAACTTTTAGATATGCACACCAATCTTATTGGTACATCGATTTATTTAAATTATAAGTATAATAATGTTACATATATTGTTTTTCGTGTGTGGTTTGTTCTTTGTTCTTGAAGAGGACCATGACATCAGGGAGATGATGATATATACATGTTATATCTATTATAAAACTTATACAAAATTTAAAAAGGATAAATCAAGGTATAGTAATAATAATAATAACAATATTATTATTATTATTAATAATAATAATGATAGCTAATACTTATATGGTGCCTGCCATGTTCCCGGGTCTGTGCTTTACATTTATTATCTTATCTGATCCTCACAACAACCCTAGGAGGTAATTGCTATTATTATCCCCATTTAATAGATGAGGAAACTGAGGCAAACAGAGATGAAATGACTTTTCCCAGCTAGTAGTAACAATAATTATAATAACAGCAAATATTTATGTAACGCTTCATCTTCACAACAATCCTAGGATGTAGGTGCTGTTGTTATCCTCATTCTACAGGTGAAGAAACTAAGGCAAATAGAGATTAAGTGACTTGTCCAGGGTCACATAGTTATAAGGGTCTGCAGCCAGATTTGAACTTAGGTCTTTCTGACCCTAGGCCCAGTGCTCTATCCACTGTGTCATAAATATTTTAAAATATCTAAAGTTATATTTAATAAAAGTTCAAACCATTTTTGTTTTCACTAGAATATTAGTGTTAACAATATATTTTAGTGAGAACAATATGATTTGAATATGCCTCATTATAGTTGGAAAATCCCTGTGTCTAGAGGAATAGGGTGGACTTGTAAATAATAATTGTTTTTAGTAATTAATGATTCAGTTAATTTAATCAATGTAGTTAGCCAAGCAGATAAACTTCTTTTCTGTTTTTTTAAGGAAGCTCTAGAGAAGCACAATCATTAAATACTAGGTCATAAGAGCCAATGAACAGAACAGCTTTTCAGCATCATGTTTCTTTGTATGCAAATCCTCCCCATAGGCAAAAACAATAAGGGAAAATGTGACTTAGTATTTGATTTCACCTCGACGGGAGGTTTTCAGCATAAATCCATTCTTCTTTATATGATTCTGCTTAAAATGTAGCAAGGGATATAGGGAGATAGTAAGTGATTAGACCTGTGATGTCATTGGTATAAGGGACCTCACAGATGAGGAAAGTCCCTCTGCCATTGCAGGTACCAATACCCTTTTCTGCTACTTAACAATTTTCAAGAATTGCTTAGACTCACACTGATAGATTAAGTGACTTGCCTATGGTCAGCCCCAAAGCCAGTTTGTGTTAGAAACAAGAGCTGCACCCAGGCCTTCCTGGCTTCTAACTCAGCTCTCTATTCACCATCCCACCTGTCTCTTTAATAGATGGCATCATCCCTTAATTTCTTATTCAATGTTGGATATTTTTGTTATGTTTTTGTGCAAGTTACCAGAAGTAAAGATAGTGAGAATAAGGGATAACCAATGACTAACCTATGTGTTCCACTGATATCATTGCGATGCCAGGAGGAGCTCTTAGCAAATTGAGTGAACCACTTTTGTCACATTTACAGGAGGACATGGATACAAGAGTTGTACATGATGGGAAAACATGGATGGGCTGTAGTATGTATTGTTAGCAAGAATAGCCACATCAAAGAGACTGTAGTTCCATTGAAGTATTGGTGAAGCTATTATTATTTAACATAATTATTATTATTACTCTCTTTTTTTTTTTGCTGAAGCTATCAGGGTTAAGTGACTTGCCCAGGGTCACACAGCTAGTAAGTGTCACATCAAGTGTCTGAGGCTGGATTTGAACTCAGGTAATCCTGACTCCAAGGCCAGAGCTCTATCCACTGTGCCACCTAGCAGCCCCATATTATTATTGTTACTTTTGTGGCCTATTTCTAGATTTCTTTCTAAGAAGGATGAACCAGTTTACATTGCCACCAGTAATGTATGAATGTGTTTTTTGCCTCACAGCCCTAACAACTTTGAATTTTATCTTTTTTTAAAAAATAATTTTGGAATGTGCATACCCTTTGATCCAGCAATAGCACTTCTAGGGCTATATCCCAGAGATCATACAAATGGGAAAAGGACCCACATGTACAAAAATATTCATAGCAGCTCTTTTTGTGGTGGCAAAGAACTGGAAATTGAGAGGATGCCCATCAATTGGGGAATGGCTGAGCAAGTTGTGGTATATGAATGTAATAGAATACTATTGTTCCATAAGAAATGATGAACAGGCTGACTTCAGAAAAACCTGGGAAGACTTATATGGTCTGATGCTGAGTGAAGTGAGCAGAACCCAGAGGACTTTGTACACAATAACAGCCACGTTATGCAATGACTAAGAATGTTAAACTGAACCCTTCTCAGCATTACGAGGATCTAAGACATCTCCAGAGGCCTTGGGATGGAAACTGCTGTCCACACCCAAAGAAAGAACTATGGAAGTTGAATCACTCTCACTTAATTTTACCTTAAGTTGAATTTTGTTTCATCTTTCTGATGGTTCCTCCTGTTGGTTTTAATTTTTACTTACAACTTCACTAATGTGCAAATATGTTTAATGGGTATGTAAATGTAAAGCCTATGTCAGATTGTGCGCTGTCTTGGGGAGGGCGGGGGAGAAAAGGGGAGAAAAAATTTTCAACTCAAAAGCATATGGAAAAAAAATTAAAAAATAAAATAAAATAAAATAAAACAACTAACAAAAAAATGATTTTCACATGAAATTGTCTGTAAGAGTTGAATTTTATAATTATTTTAGTTTATTTTTAAGGAACTCTTTTTAAGAGTTCATGTCAGTGTTTTTTCTTTTGTGAATTGTGTGTCCATTTGTTCACTAGCTTTATAGATTTGTATTAGTTCTATGTAAATTCTGGGTCAACATTTTATCTGACATGTTGATAGTGAATATTTTTTCCTGTCACTTTTTAGAAGCTTAGTTTATTTTTTCATTGTGCACTATTAAAAAAATTTTTTTTATACTAAAACCTGACAATCTTGTACCAATAAATTCTTCTATCAATTTGACACATTCAAGGATTTACTTCCCTTCCACATAGATAATTAGACTATCCTATTTTAAAACATTCTAATGTATTTTTTCAATATGCAGCTTATCCCAGATTTGTTTTATTTTATTTTCCATGTCACCTAGTATGGCCAATATAATTTATTTAATTATACTTCATTTCCCACATTGTTTTCATCAACTCAGTTTTTGGAGTTTACAAATAGAGACATGATTGTCTACACCTCTAGAACTGCCAAGAGAACTTTTTGAAGAACACGCTAGGGAAAATGATCTGACTGACGAGTAGTTTAGCCCACTTACAGAACAGCTGTAGCAAGTAAAGAATGAACACCAATTCCTGGGAACATCTGGGAAAACTCTTAAAAGTTGAGACCAGTCACTGTGTGATCCAAGAAGACAAGGGGATCAGAGGAGACTCAAGGCAGATGTCATGGTTAGTTATCTGGCTTACCCTGGATAATTCCTTAGTTTTGTTTTGTTTTTCCCCAGGGTGTACTTTGCTATTATTATTATCTGATTACAAATACCAATTCCTTCCTTCCCAATGTATATTCATAGCACTAAAAATAAATTTCTGGGCTTGACCAGGAGCTGGATGTTTTTGCTAATCTCTCTCAGAATCTTGTTTTTATACTTGTGTGCCTTTCTGTGATGAATGTTACCCTTTTTTCCCTCCTATGGATGATGTAAAACTCTTAGTAGTCAAGAAAGATGTTCTAAATTTACAGAAAGTATCGCATATACCTACTTAGCGATAATGTAATATAGTAGGAAAAAGCAGCATTTGATTTGGATGGAGACAAAAGACCAGGGTTCCAGTATTGATGCTACCATTTTGTTAGCTGTATGACATTTTACAAGTCGCCTAAACTCTCTAAGATTGTTTCTTCATCTATAAAATGGGGATAATAATCCTTACCTCTTTTAAAAGGTTCTCAAAAGGGTAAAATGAGTTAACAGCATGAAAAACATCCTTGTACATTTAAAAGCTCCGTATCAATGTTGAATGTTCGTTGTTGATAATGTAGTGAGGTATAATAAGTGGTCCAGGAAGTCCTTAGCCTTAATGTCAGCGGAGTGAGAGTACAATTTACAATCTGTAGATTGTTAGATTTTTGGTAGGTAGTGCTCATCAGATATGGCAGATTTTTAATGATGAATACTGGACTATAGAGAAAAACCTTTGGCCTCTACTAGATTATAAGCTCCTTGAAGGCAGGGATTGGCTATCTTGTTATCTTTGCATCTTTGGTAGTGCCTACATTGGTCCATTGTTGAATATGCAAGAGGTCCCAAAAGTCTTAGTGCAGTTTTAAGACATTAAAGTTTAGTAGTGAAAAGTGAGAGAATGAATGCTTTAGATGGCCATGAGTGGTATTAGTTTTATTCACTCCTTGGGCATTGATCTTAAGTGACCTAAAAAAGTACTCAGTCTCTTTTAAATACAAAACCTTTTCTTTTGTCTGTCACCATAGTGGGGTCAGGAAAATATCCTTATGAAAGAAAATAAAGCCTTCCTTCCCATGGTCTCTGGATGTATGTTATACATCAACCTGAAGTTGTTTCAACTGGCAGAGAACAACTTGCTAAAGGATAGAAGGGGAGAAGGTAAAGACCAAAAGAAAAAAAAAAGCCTTTGTTGGGAAATTTGAGACTAAAAAAGGAAGCCTGTACTTTTCACTGAATGTAAGCATATTAGGCAAGCTCTCAAAACGCTCTCTATGACAAAGTGTCTTGTCTCTGGTTCCCTAATGATAAAGTTTACAGGGAAATAATAATATAAAAATATCATAGGGATTGCTGTGCTTCTGCAGAGTAGGTCTCCATAGTGACTTAGGAAGGTAATGAAAGGGCAGGTTGAGGCTGCCATAGAACACTGGGCCTGGAGTCACAAAGACTCATCTTCCTGAGTTCAAATCTGGCCTTGGACACTTATTGGCTATGTGACCCTGGGCAAGTCACTTCACCCTGTTTGTGTCAGTTTCCTCATCTGTTAAAATGAGTTGGAGAAGGAAATGAAGAACCACTCTAGTATCTTTGCCAAGAAAATCCCAAATGGGGTCATGAAGAATTGGACACAACTGAACGACAAACAAAAAATCAAAGAGGACCACAGAACACAGCAAATATCCATTGGTCCCTCACCTAGGTGGAATAGCATTATTATTCTGCAATATACTGTTGATTGTTCCTCCTTAAAGACTCTATTTTCCATGTTAAAATCTGCACTTATTCTTTGCCTTGACTGACTCTCTCTCTCTCTCTCTCTCTTCTCTCTCTCTCTCTCTCTCTCTCTCTCTCTCTCTCTCTCTGTCTCTCTCTGTCTTTCTCTCTCTCTCTCTGTCTCTCTCTCTCTCTCTGTCTCTCTCTCTCTCTCAGTCTCTCGGGTCATCATCATCATCATCATCATCATCAACAACAACAACCACAACAACCAATTTTGTACAAAACCAGAAGAATGTAACAGAGAAAACAGTCCACTATCTTTACTGATGTTTTTTTTTATCTGTGTAAATATTGTATTTCCCCCTAGTTGAATATCACCTCTTTGAGGTCATGGACTGTATCCTTTTGTGTTTATATCCTCTGAGCTCATGCATGGTCTAATCATGGTAGGTGCTTACTAAATACCCATCAATTTTCAGAGAGAGAAAAAAGAAGAAAAAATAATTCCTAGCACTTAAATTCCAGGATCATGTTTGAGTATATTTTGAGGCATTTTCCTGCTCAGAAGCAGTCTTTAGCTTCCAGTTTGTAGCTGCATCACTCATTGGATTTGGAAATGAAAAGGAATAGAACATCTGGTTCAACCCCTTAATTTTACAGGATGACAAAATGGAAGCCCAGAGAAGTTAAATGTCTTTCCTAAGGACACAAAGTAGTAAATAGCAGAGCCAGAATGGGCATTCAGATCCTTTGATGCCAAATGCAGTAGTCTTTCCATTCTACCATTCCACCTCAATGCCTGGCTGTTGTTGTTGTTGTTATTATTGTCATCATTATTCACAATAATAATAATAGCTATCATTTGGTTTGCAAAGTGCTTTACATATGCCATTTCATTTGGTCCTCACAACGTTTCTGTGAGGGAGATACTCTGGCTGAGACAAGTTCAGTGATTTGCACAGAGAGTCCTACTGCTAAGTGTGTGATGTAGAATTTGAATTCAGACCTTCCTGTGTCTTTGTCCTGTGCTTTATCCATTGGACCACCTTTGAAGATCAAGAATGGTTTGCCTTCATCCTACCTTTCTTGTTGATCTTCAGCTTTCATCCTCACGCTTTGTTTCACGCAGGCCAGTCTTTCTACTGTCCCACTAACATATTATTTTCTTGTTTCTCTGCTCATGATACTCCCCTTACCTGGAATGTCCTCTCTCTATCTTTTTCAACTCCTATCAGTTCTTCAAGGTTCACTTCTACTCTTTTTCTTTCTTTTTTTTTTAAATGAATGAAGCTCTCCCTTATACCTCCATCTTTCATTTGTCTTTCCCTTCTTTGAACTCCTGTAGTACTTACGGTTAAGTCATATCAAATATTCTTTTAGGATCACAGATCTGGTGCTGGGAGTGACCTGTCCAGTCCCCTCATTTTGCAGAAGATTGAACTGAGGTCCAAGAGGTTTTAAGCGAATTACCCAAGATCATACAGTTAGTTAGCCTCAGAAGCAGAAGCTGAACCAATGTCAGGGCCAGTGTGTTTTCCCTTCTATGGTCAAAACTGTTTCACACAGTAAATGTTTGGTGTTACTCTTGTCTCCTTAACAATATTCTAAGTTCCTTGAGGGCAGGAACCCCATCTAATGCTTTTTTCTGTAGTCTTTATAGTATCTAGCATAATATGGAAAACCTAGTTGGTTCTTTGTAAATATCTAACTTGATTTCATGTGAGCCAGAGGTTGGCCAAAGGATCATAGATTTGGAGCCAGAAAGAATCTTAGAAATTATCCAGTTCCCATCTCTTGTTTTACAGGTTAGGAAACCAAGGTTAAGTGACTTGCGCACAGCAGGAGTAAGTGCCAGAGTAGGGTTTTAAATCTCAGGTCCTCTGACTCTAATCTAATGCTTTTCTCACCATAGTATACTGACTGAGGAAAAAGAGGAACAGAAGGAGTAGATGTTCTGTGATGGATACTCAGTGCCAAACATACTGTACCTGGTGTACACTTTTCTCATTGAAGCATCCCAGTTGCTTTCACTGTAATGATGCTTAGCTAGGGAAAAACACAATAAGGTACAAATCTGTTATTTTCCCCAGTAGCCATTATATCTTGTTTCAAGCAGCCAGGCAGTTAATGGAAAAGGAAGAAAATGTGCATCTGTGATTTAAGGGGGAGTCCAGATTTGGCTCATTTAGGTGATTGGGTCAGCAGATGGCAAATGTAGCTTTGTATAGCAAAAAAACATTTTTCCCCACTCCTCAAAAATTGTTTAGAGTAAGTAGGAGAACTAGAGGGCATGTGTTAAATGGAAACCAAATCAAATGTACTAATTGTGCAAATGATTTAAGGGTTATTGTGGAAATCTACTGAAACTGTCAACTCAGTATATATAATGGCAAAAGCCCACATGGTAATGTGGTTAGACTTCATCTGGAATATCCAGTCCTTAGGTGGAAGAGGAGATTTCTGCCTCGAGGGGTTTTATGGTGGGCCATCAAAGAGGGTTTAGAACCTGAAAAACTAAAGGCTTATTAAGAAGTTTGGGCTCACTCAAAGCAGGAGAACAAACAGTTCGTTTTAAAAGGAGGAAAGTAGCTCGTATAACCTCAGTTAACATGTTTTTCCTTAGTGGAAGTTAGAGAGCAGGTAGGCAACTTCTCTAATTAATAGTCTGGATTTTATCAGCCTGATTCAAATTGTCTGGCTGAAGGTCCTTCCCTTACACAGCTAGGATGAAAAACCAGACCAACCCACCACACTTTCCTCATTAACAAACTGTTGACAAACAGGTAATGAGCTTGACGTAGGGATCGATATGCCATCAGTCACTAAAGTAGACAAGTGTTTATCGTATATTTTGGCTTTCTAAAGCGGTGGCTTAGTTTTCCACTTGTGGGAGCATATGAATAAACAAACTGCTTATTTGAGTGGGGATTTTTAGAGTTTAATCATAATTACAAGGGATGATCATTTAGAAAAAACAGCTTCAGTGTTCAGAGAGAGGGTGGGGAAGAAGTGAATGCCTTTATGCCTCTTGTCACCTATTTTCTCAGTGTCTCTTTCCTAGTTCTATTTAAAACCTTATGCATATATAAATATAGTGTATATATATACATGTACACGTACATATACACACAATGTATGTGTGTATGTATACATATACACATATACATGTATATAGAAATATACATGTGTATGTGTGTATACATACATACATATATAGAGAGAATTGTAAATAGAATTTTTCCCAATTACGTCAAGACAATTTTTAACATTCATTTTTACAAGATTTTGACTTCCAAATTTTTTTCCCTCTCTTCTTCTGTCCCCTCCCCTCTTCCGAAATTGGTAACGTAGGTTATGTGTTATCATGTAAAATATATTTGCATAGTCACAGTAGTGAAAGAAACAGATCAAAAGGAAAAAAAACCACGAAAAAGAATAAAGTAAGTGAAAAAAATGCTTCGAACTGAATTCAGAGTCCATTAGTTCTTTATGCAGACGTGAATAGCATTTTCCTTCATGAGTCCTTTGTATTTGTCTTGAGTCTTGTGTTGCTGAGAAGAGCTGACCCTTTATAATTGATCATCGCACAGTGTTGCTGATACTGTATACAGTGTTTTCTGAATTCTGCTCATTTCACTTTGTATCAGTTCATACAAGTCTTTCCAGGTTTTGTTTCCTCATTGCCTATTCTAATTCCTTCAGTTTCTTTTTCTTCTCTTATTGCTATAGCTAATATTTCTAGTACTATATTGAATAATAGTGGTGATAATGGGCATTCTTGCTTCACCCCTCATCATATTGGAAAGGCTTCTAGCTTACGCCCATTACAGATAATGCTTGCTGATGGTTTTAGATAGATACTGCTTATCATTTTGAGGAATCTCCCCTTTATTCCTGTGCTCGTTAGTGTTTTTAATAGGAACGGATGCTGTATTTTGTTAAAAGTTTTCTCAGCATCTATTCAGATAATCATATGATTTCTGTTTGCTTTGTTATTGATATGGTCAGTTATATTGATAGTTTTCCTATTATTGAACCAATCCTGCATTCCTGGTATAAATCCCACCTGGCTGTAATGTATAATCATTGTGATATATTGCTATAATTGCCTTGCTAGTATTTTGTTCAAATTTTTTACATTAATATTCATTAGGGAAATTGGCCTATAATTTTCTTTATCTTTTTTAGTTTTTCTTAGTTTACGTATCAGCACCATATTTGGGTCATAAATGGAGTTTGGTAGGGATCCTTCTTTGCCTATTTTCCCAAATAGCTCATATAGTATTGGAATTAATAGTCTTTGAATGTTTTATAGAATTCACTTGCGAACCCATTTGGCTTTGGAGATTTTTTCCAATTTCTTTTTCTAAGATGGGGTTATTTAGGCATTCTTTTTCCTGATCTGTTATTCTGGGTAATTTATATTTTCATAAATATTCATCAATTTCACTCAGATTGTCAGATTTATTGGCATATAATTGGGCAAAATATTTCCTGATGATTACTTTAATTTCTTCTGCATTTGGTGGTGATTTCACCCTTTTCATATTTGATACTGGATATTTAGTTTTCTTTTTTTAATCAAGTTAACCAATGACTTATCTATCTTATTGGTTTTTTTCATAAAATCTGATGCTAGATTTATTTATTAGCTCAATAGTTGCTTTTTTTTTTAAACTTTCAATCTTATTAATCATACCTTTGATTTTCAGGATTTCCAATTTGGTGTTCCTCTGTTTTTTGGCCTTTTTGCTTTCTTTTCAGTTTGGGTTCTGCTCCTGGGTTGGAAGGGGCATCATCTCAGGCTTCTTAAGGCAGGGTTTGCAGGCCCTGGCTGTTTACCTGGTGCTGCACTGATGTTGCCCAGAGGCCCGTGGGGGACCCTCTGTCTGGTGCTGTGCTGCTGGGGTGCCTGGCACCGTTGGGGGCTGTAGGGATGTGGCAGCTTACCTGGTGCTGAGACCCAGGGCTACACTGAAGCATATGGCAGTCTGGCCACTGGTGGTACCTGTTTGCTTAGGCACCTGTAGAGTTGGCTACCTATTTGCCCAGGGCTACGGGAGGTCTGGCTGCTTCCTGGGGCTGTGATGAAGCACATGGTGGTTCTCTGAGCTGGAGCCTGCCTGTTCCCCTGGCTGTGCTGAGGCATGTGGTGACTCTTTGTGTTGATGTTGGCTTGCTCCACCACACTGGGGCTCAGGATCTGCTGCTAGTTTTCTGAGGTGGGGATTGCTGCTGGTTTTCTGGAATGCTTTCTGTTGTGAACTGTGCTCCCCTTTTGCCCAAGTGAGACAGACCTTTCTTCCTGATCTTCCAGGTTTCTTGGGCTCAAAGATTGTTTTACCCTGTCTTTTTGCTGGCTCTGCTATTCCAGGATTTGTCTTGGGACACTATTTTATGGTTGTTTGGAGGGGAATATGGGAGAGTTACAGAGATTCACTGCTTACCCTTCCATCTTGAGATAGAGTTTTAAAAGTCTTTTATAGGCATTATTTAATCCTGATCATTTTTCATTATTTTTGAGCATTGGGAATTGGAGCACATTTATCTAGCACTATGTTCCAGGTGCTGTGCTAAACATTTTACAGTTATTATCTCATTTGACACAACCACCCTGGGAGTTAACTACTATTATTATCTAATTTTACAGATGAGGAAATTGAGGTAGATAGGTTAAGTGGCTTGTCCAGGGTCACACAGCAGTTAAACATCCAAGGCTAAATTTGAACTCAGGTTTCCCTGACCCCAGACCTGACACTCTGTCCACTGTACCACCTAGCTGCCCCTGCCCCCTATAAACTGTAGTGGCTACCTATTGCCTCTAGGATCAAATATAAAATGCTTTGTTTGTCTTTTAAAAGTCCTTCATAACCTGGCTGTTACATTTCCAATTTTCTTATACTTAACTCACTTTCACATACTGTAATATTCAGCAGCGTTTTTGGCCTTCTTGCAGTTCCTCAGATGTAACAGTCTGTTATGTCCCAGCATTCCTGGAATGCTCTTCCTCTTCACCTCTGTCTTATAACTTCCCTAACTTCTCTCAACATTCAGCTCACATCCAGCCTTCTGCAGGAGAGCTTTCTGAGTTTCCCTCACTCCTAAAGCTTTCCTTTGGAGGAAGCCTTCCATGTATGCTGAATATATCTTATATGTACACAGTTGTTTGCCTGCTGTCTTCCCCATTAGAATGGGAACACCTTGAAAGCATAATGTTTTTGCTTTTCTTTGTATCCCCAGTGCCTAGCATGGAGCCTGGCAGATAGTAAATGCTTAATAAATGTTGTTGACTTACTGTTGGAGGGTAGAACAGTTTGGCTGAGATGTAGAGCCCATAGAGGCAAATATGTTATAAGGCTGAAAGAGTAAGATGTAATGTGATCATGGAAGTTCCTGAATGCCAGGCCAAGGATTTATTTGCTTTAAGTGATAATGGAACACCACCTAAGGGTTTTTGAGGAGGAGGGTGATGCAATCATACCTGTGAATGTAGAAGACCTAGTATGGCAGAGTGGTGAGGGGCAGACTGGAGAAGAAAAACACTAAAGGCAGAGAACTGATTAGGAGGCTATTACCACATAGAGGCAAGAAGGATCTGAACCAGGATGATCCTAGAAGCTAGAATTGAGATAAGAGACACTTTGGCTATAGAATTGATAGGACGTGTCATTTGGTTAGTGGATATGAAGGTGAAGAAAGCCAAACATAATTAGGAGATTTCAAGCCAGGATAATTAGGAGGATGGTAGGGGAGAGAGGGAGGAAGGGAAAGAGGAGAAGGAGGAGGAGGTGGAGGAGGGGAGAGAGAGAGAGAGAGAGAGAGAGAGAGAGAGAGAGAGAGAGAGAGAGAGAGAGAGAGAGAGAGCGCATTAGGAGGAGCAAGAGCAGGTTTGGAGGGTCAATGAATTCTGGTTTTGGCCTGTTGAATCTGAAATGTGGCAGGGCATCTAGGTGAGGATATCCACCAAACAGCTGGAAAAAGGCTAGTGGTAAGAGTAGATTTGGCAATCCTCTATGTAGGTGTGATAGATAAAGGCCTGGAAATCCAAGAAACCACCAAGGGAGAAAGATAAGCAACGAAGACCAAAGAACAGTGTTAAGGCATGTTCACACTTAGAAGGCAAATAGAAAGGAAAAGGAACTTACCAGAGAGACTGGGAAGGAGAAGAAGAAAAGAATCAGGACAGAGTAACTTCATGGATGCATAAGGAAGCAGGTATCAAGCAGATGGCTCAAGTATCAGAGACTTCAGAAAGATGAGAAAGAGGGAAGAGAAGAAACAGGGGAGATGAAACAGTTTTTGTTGTTCAGTCATTTCAGTTGTGTCTGACTCTTCATGACCCCATTTGGGATTTTCTTGACAAAGATACCAGAGTGGTTTGCCATTTCTTATCCACTTCACTACCTATACAGCAGCTGGGACAAAAAGTGGATTGTTGAGAGCAGTGATCACTCGAGTGCCTCTTTTCCCTCTGTTTTTCCTGCTTCAAATGCTGCTTCTGTTTTGAGGACTTTTCTGTTTCTTCCCCCACAACTGGATGTCATTTGTTTTCCTCTGCACTTTGTTCTAGCCCTTTCTCTTATTCTTCCTTATCTTACAGTAATTTGTGCACTGCTTTAGATTGTATGTGAGGACAGCTAGGTGGCACAGTGGATAAAGCACTGGCCTTGGAGTCAGGAGGACTTGAGTTCAAATATGGTTTCAGACACTTATTAGTTGTGACCCTGGGCAAGTCACTTAACCCTGTTCACCTCAGTTCCCCATCTATAAAATGAGCTGGGGAAAGAAATGGCAAACTACTCCATTATCTTTACCAAGAAAACCCCAAATGGGGTTGCAGAGTATTAGACATGAGTGAAATGACTCTACAACAAACAAATTAGATTCAGTGTGCCTGGAGGGTGAGGACTGTCTCTTGTTTAATCTTTGTATTCCCCAGAATTTGGCATCATGCCTCTTATTTGGGCTTTATAAAATATCTGTTTAAAGAAAATGTGTTTTTCTTACCTCTTCAATTAAATTACAAGCTCTTTGAGAGAAGAGAACTGTGTGGTCTGTACCCCTTTTGTATTCAGCTAGTGCTTAGCACAGTTTTAGGTATATAGTAGGTACCCAACAATTTAATTCCATTCAATAAACATTTAAGTATTGTCTATGTACAGGACTGAGAATTGTTACTTGATGGTTCATTGAAAGAGACCTTTGAAAGGAGTAGTGGGGCAAGTTTTTGCCTGAGGAAAAGAATTCAGGCCAATAGTCTGATTTTTCAGATGCTTCTGTTGCTGCTGGGCTTCTCTCTTCCCAGGACAGCTTAAATGATGGAAGCACCAGGGGAATTTTTTAAGTATGTAGGGCTGAATACAGTTCTGCTCTCACCACTCCTGCCAAGTTGATCTGTGCTTCACTTGCTCAAACTATTGTTGCCTGGATGTGTCTGAAGGCTTTAAAAAATTTTTTAAAAGCTGTTTCCATCTGTGAAAAGTTGGGTTAAACGGGATTCTTTGAAGTAGCCTATCTCAAATTCAGTATCATCCTGGATTTCTGCTGTTGGAGAAAGGGAAAGCTTGGGTATACAAATGCTGAGTGAAGAAAAAAAAATCTATCTGGGTCAAACTCTTGGGCATAAGTGTTTCCTCCCTGAAGACCCTAATTCTGAAGATTGTGTTGGGCTTGATGGCTGTGAAGCCATGAGATGACATACCATTCATCAAACCATATGGCTTACTGAGGTGGAATGCTTGGCTAGAAGGAAGATCAGGAAAACTCCATTGTTGGATAACTCCTGAATGTTTCTGGTTTTGATTTGATTTGCCTACTCTTGGTCTAGAAGATCTGGAAAGATACCCTTGACAACTTTGCTCTGTATGAATTGGCACCAAGAGTAGAGAAGTAGTTTTTTTGGACAGTAAGTATACAGGCAGTAGAATCATGAGAAATAGATTGTCGTACATTTCCTTGATCTGTTGCCTCGGATCTGACTAGTTGCTGACAACCCTGTATTGGCAGCAGTATTCTTCTGTTGCTTAAAAAAAAAGTATTTTAATCTCACATACAACATGCTAACTCTACAGCCAAATATATCAGCAACCCTAGCAGTTCTGTAAGTTATTTTATATAATGCATCTTTTGGCATACACAGAGGGTTGGGTAAAATGCTGTTCTGAAATTTATGAAGAAAAAAAATTTTAGCTTCTTTTTCCACCTGAGAGATGAAGTTAATTAACATATGGAGTTTGCTTGCTGGTTCCTCTGCTCTGTTACTGCCACTTACACTCTGAGCTTATTGTCTTGGCAGATGAATTCCAAAGAATTCTTTAGTTTGAATGTTGAAGGTTTTATTGTAAGAACATTTTTCATCTTTTAAACTTAAGGTTTTGGGTTTTTTTAGGCAATTGGGGTGAAGTGACTTGCCTAGGGTCACACAGCTAGTAAGCGTCAAGTGTTTGTCTGAGGCCAGATTTAAACTCAGGTCTTCCTAACTTCAGGGCTGGTGCTTTATCCACTGTGCCACCTAGCTGCCCCTATTTCTTAAATAAGTTTCAAACTTTTGCATAATGAATTCAAGGTTAGTCAGTTTATTGAGTGCTGCCTAGTTTTCCTTGTTCTACAGCAGTACTTCTTAAATTGTGGGTCATGACCCAATGGCAACAGCAAAAGGTTTCTGAACGGGCAACAACCAAAAATTAATTAAAAATCAAACACGTAATGAATCTGGCAGGAGTTGCATCATGCAACTTCATTGCAGTGTTGGTTCTGAACACAAAGCATGCGCACTTTGCACTGCACATGCCCTCAGGCCACATAACACCAAGTAAAGCTGCAAAAGGGATGTGAGTGGAAAAAGTTTAAGAAGCCCTGGTCTAGAAGATACTCTGCCTGGATATTTTTTAGAAGGAGAGATGATCCTGGAAGGTTTTTTGGAGGAGGAAATATGTCAGTTGGATGGTCAAGGTTGGGTAGAATCTCAGGTATAGGGAATGTAAGTGAAAAGGAGAGTCTCTGGGGGACAGAGGCTAGAAGTGTAGGGGTTGGAGCTAGATTGTAACTAAATGCCAGACTGAGGAGTTACCAGTGGAGAGTGGGTTGATAAATTGTCTAATCCAGCCCCATCATTTTACAGATAAATAAACCAAGTCCTAGACAGTTTATTAGGTGATTTGTCTGAGATCATTCTAATAGGATGTGGCAGAACCGGGATTTGAACTCGGCTGACTCTAAAGCCAGTGCTTTCCACTCCCCTAATTCTGCTTTTTCCCTAGGGAGCCACTGAAGCCTTTTTCCAGCATTACAGTGTCATTGTCAAGGTTGTACATTAGGAAGATAAGCTTTGTGTAGGATGGATTGGAGAAGTGAGGAGACTAGTTAGAATCCACTGTAATAACTTGAGAAGTATCAATGGCCTAAAGTAGGGTGATAGCAGCAGGAGTAAGCTTCCTTAGGTCTAAATTAATTAAATTACATTGTATTTCATGGCAAGGAACAATGTGTTATTAATAATAACTTATTATTGTTACTTGTGTTTTTTCACAGTGGCTCTATAAGGAAAAAAGTATAACTATTAATACTTTTCTAAAGATGAAGAAATTGAGGCAAAGAGAAGCTACATGATTTTGCCAGTATGTTGTTGTTCAGTTATTTTCAGTTGTGTCCAACTCTTTTTGACTTATTTTGGGGTTTTCTTGGCAGAGATACTAGAGTGGTTTGTCATTTCCTTCTACAACTCATTTTGTAGATGAGGAAACTGAGACAAACAAGGTTAAGTAACTTGCCACACAGTTGGCAAGTGTTTGAGGCCAGATTTCCTCACTGTCTACTACTAAAGTTAGTTGTTTTAAAACCCAGCCATTTTCACTTCAGAATCCTTTCTGGCTCTTCTGTACCACAATTGCTTCCCATCCATTTATTGAGCTCAGTTATTCCCATACATAGTTAAGGCTGCCTTCCCCTCCACCCTGAAAATAGTCTTAAGGTGACATTTTTTAAATGGCAAAAGATTTTCTGAAGAGAATGGGAAATTAGGATACATATAGTTTACATGGGTACACACACATATATATGTAAATGTATATACCCATATATACATATATGTGTATGTGTGTGTGTATATATACATATGTATACATATATGTGTATATATATACATATATATACATATACATATATATACATATGTATATATATATGTATACATATATATATACATATATATACATATATATACATATGTATATATATATGTATACATATATGTGTATATATATACATATATATATATATATACATATGTATATATATATAAAATATTTGATCTTCAGTAAACTGAATGACCAAGATCATAAAATATAAAGGGGTTACTTTGAAATTGATAGGTGCTTCTCTGATGTATCCTGAATTTCTGCCTACTACTGAAGTTGGATGTTATGTAAAAGGCATAGGGGTTTTTTTAGGCCAACTTTAAAACCTAGGTCAGAGATAAAAATTGGCATTATTCAGATGCCCTCAGGGAGAAGCAGAGTTTAATTAGGGGAAAAGTTAGAATTAGCAAAATATTGAATGTATTGTGAATATTCAAAAATAACTAAAATCTGGTAGGAAATAACCCTCCTGTGTGCCACAATCGAATGCCTAATAATATGTGACTCAACCTCTCTTCTGAATACTTGATCCACATCTTTACTTGTCTATCTCACTGATACTTCAAACTCAACTTGTTCAAAACTAAGCTTCTCTTTTGTCCATAGCATGACCATTCACTCATTATCAGGCATGGCTGTTCACTCACCTTTGAAATCATTGTGATATCTTTCTCTTCCTCTTTGTATTAAATCGGTTTTCAGGTCCTGAAGATTCTGTATCTACAGCATTTATTTCTGCTGCCACCACCTTGGTATACATTCTCATCATCTACCTGCTGTACTGTAATTGCCTTTTCCTTCTCCAGTTTATCCTTTATACCCTTGGCAAAAGTCTTTCTTATGAACAAATTTGGTCATGTTACTACTCCCTGTTCAAAAAGCTTCAGTGGCTGCTTTGTGTACTGAGTGCAGAATAGACTTCTCTATCTTCCATAGTGTGGCCCTGTCTAGGGAGTGTGCTAGACACAGCTCCGGGAGAACCCAACTGTTAAAATTTCATTGTAAGTGTATGGACCTCAGAAATTGCAGGTGCCAAAAATCAAAGCTCAATTTATTGTTTTGTTGATTTCTAGACAAGAAATTGGTGGAGAAAATGTTAATAATGCATATTAAACTTAAAAGTATGTTACGTACACATTTTTTTTTTCAGACTGGCAGTTGTTAAACATTTATGGAAGGTCCTTGGACCATTCTACTTTTGTAGCCCCATCTACAGTACTCTTCTCCAGATGTTTTTGTTCTAGTCAGATGGAATTACCTGCTGTGCTCCCCAAACATACCTTTGCTTACCTGTCCTCATTTCTTTGCTCATGCTTTACTATATTCCTAAAATGTCTTCTTTCTACCTTTCAGTTATTGAATTCCTACCTATCATTCTTTAAAAACCAGTGGAAATGTCACCTCTCCATGAAGCCTTTTCTGAACCCCTCATTAGTACTGACTATCCTTCTGGGAACTCAGTGCTTCTATTTTGTAGCTCAAATGTACATAATGTAATCATGGATGTTCTAATTCCCCATATTGGTGTGTTTTATATTCCTCCTAGAATGTAAGCTCCATTAGTCCAGAGATAGTGTCTTATCTAAAACTTGTTTCTCTTCTAGCTCATCAAAATAATCTACATGTAGTAGGCTATTAATAATGGTTTGTTGAATAAGTGAATGAACCTTGCAGTATGAAAGATTAGAGAAATGGCTCTTTTTAATTTTGCTAATATACTGCTTATCCATTAATAGCTGATGCCAAAAAAGTTATTAGTCTTATCTTAAGAGAGTTATCTGTTTCTTCCTAATCAGTTCTAAAGTCTTATTCAAAGAAATTTGTATCTTAAAAATGAATATTCTTAATCTATAGGTAAAGGTAACATATAACCACCCAAGGTAACATTATCTGAAAATGTATTGATTTTTGTGGATATCAATAAAATAAAAATTCAAAGTTGTTTTCTTTTCCTCAAAATGCTAGTCTCTCAGCTCCAGATTTAACATGTATGTAAGTTGCTAAAAGGGGAAAAAAACTCAAAAAGTTTTGTACCACTAATAGTTTTTAGGGCTTGGACTACTCCAAGTTGTCAGTTTTGTTGTCTTCTCCATCTCCAAATCCTTTCCCTTTGTGATCTAGCAGTGTTTTTGATTGGAGTTTTAAAATGAGGAGTTGTTGTTTCTGAAAATCCAGGACCATTATTTTGGATCACTTTAAACAAAAAAGAGAGAGCATCCATATTATTAAGCTTCACTTGGGTGACATTTCAGATGTGCTTTATACAAAATACAGTTGCTGGCTAACCAGCTCCATAGCCCTTATTAAGCTTTTTTCCATTCTGCAAAGGCAATAGCTCTGAAAGTGATTGCATTAAATCCTTGGCTGGCAATTTTGTGTGGGATTGGGTATTGAAATGCAGCAAAGCAAATAATGAAGGCATATGTTTACCTATAATTCTTTTTACCTTGGGAGAAGGATTAAATAGGAACAGTTTGGTTGTTGTCAAATTCTTAACAGTTGCTTTCAAGCATGAAACAGTCCCCGGGCTCTCAGAGGATTTACTTAGCAGTTTGAATAGAGAGGTCTTTACTGCTAATGGAACTGAGATGGCAGACTTAAGCAATGGGGTGCTTTATAGCCTCTTTAGCCACTTGAGAAGATGTAACATCAAATAGCTGAAATCGTAGTCCTGGTCTCCATTGGTGTTTAGGAAGTTGTGCAAAGATTGGTGAATAAATAATTCAAAGTTGTAAGAATGTCTGGATGCCAAGAGTGTTGAGAGTATCTAAAAGCTTGATTCACAGAAGGTTTAGTACCAGGAGAGACTCTAGTTCTTGCTTGAGCTTGGCCCCAGGGAACATTTACTGATGATGATTTTTTTTTAAAGAAAGAAACTTCACTAGGGATTGACTGAGCTTTGTAAAGAAACATTTCACTAGGGATTCCAACACGGAAAAGTGTTATTCATAAAAAAATAAAATAAAAGAATATTTTCTTTTTGGTGCAGATGGTTGGCAATTACTTTTTTTTTTAAGTGTTCAGCAAATAGAAAAGTGGTGATTACTTAGAGTATTAAGTAACTGTTTAGTTCCTGTACATTTAATGATCTCTTTGGTAAACAAATTTTATTGAGAGAAACTTGAAAATGTTGGTGGAAATGTTATGAGAGGTAAACTGTATATACTTATATATACATATGTGTATGTGTTTATATTATATGTATGTTCATATACACACATTGATTGATACCTATTGATAGACTGATATACATATTGATTGATTCAAATAGGCAAAGAGGCCTACATTATGATGTGGTGGATAGAGCTCTGAATTTGAATCCAGAAAGACCTGGATTTAAATCATACCTTGAATACAAACTAGTTATATGACAACTCTCTAAGCATATGAGGAGCAAAGAATATGCTGAACCTACATTGGTGGAGGGACTTAATCACAGTTCTAGTCTTTCCTCCCCCCCCTTTTCATAGATGCTCCACTCATCCCCACCCCCCACCCCCGCCTTAACATGTTATATCAGGGATCTTCATTTGTCTAATTTGCTTTGGATATAAGAGTTAGAAGCCAAGATTTATTTTAAAAGCTACATTTAAAAAGTACTTTCAAAGTTGAAACTTATTTTAATCCACATTTTTCTTGGATACAACCAATCCTCATAGGAGACTTAAGTATCCCACAGTGCATCCTGTATTTCAACCTTACCCCAAGCCAAACTTTGCAAACACTGATCTGATTTCCTACAAGTTAGAAAAGGCTAGAAAAAGGCTTAAAAACTGGAGCATCTTAGAGCTTTGAGTCCATTTGATGGTATAGGGGAAGCATTTGCATGTATTTCTCCTAAGACTTACAATCTTCTTTAATAGTTATTGGCAAAGTGGGGAAGCTCCCAGGTTCAAGGGGCTTCCTTTCTCTGACATAGTGAGTGGGAGGAGTAGAGTGGCCTTGTTTCTTGAGACAGGAAAGCCCTTTTAAGGTATTTGAGCTTTTCAGGGAGGAAGACATTGTGTAGTAGAGGAGAGAATACTAACTGCATTAGTGTAAGAGGCACCTTCTTTGTTTACTCATTTGCATAATGAAGGTGTTGGACTAACTCTTTAATCATGTCTTCTAGCTCTTTATCTTGGGGGTTTTTTCTTCCTCTGATTTTTGCTCTTTGGACCAGAGGAGCTTTCTAGGCAATATTGAATCCCTTAATCATTACTGAAGTAGTTCATGGCAACTAGAGACCTTGAAGATAAAGTTGGGGTTCAAATCTTACCTATCGCGTCTATTTTTTGTGTTACTTAACCTTCCTGTGCTTCATTTTTCTCATCTGTGAAATGAGATAGTTTGATTAGATGGTCTTTGAAGTTTCCCTTAACTTTAAACCTAAAATCCTATAATCCTGTAATTCTATGACTATTGGGGCCTTTTGGTCATAAGTCAAACCAATTGATGAAGTTGACCTGTAATGATTTGTTAACTATGTTACGATCACATGCCTTCCTACAACCAAGGTTGTAATCCCTCAAACTTTATGGTTAGATTCAAATGGAGAATATTTTGGGGAAATATAATGTACTTGTGGGCACATGTAGCTTTTGAATGCTTCCAGTAACTGAAAGTGGTTGAAGTAGGAGGCAGCTTGTAAACCTCTGGAAGGCCAATCTAAATAGATAGGAAGATAAATTAGATGTGAGAGAGGGGGAGTGTGCTAAAAAGAGTTACAACTTAGCTGAAGCTGTCTAGCTTCTCTTTTTATTTTTGTTAACTCATCTTGCCTTAGCAGATGAACTCAATATTAAAAACATCTCTCTCTTGCGCTCTCTCTGTCTCTGTTTCTCTGTCTCTCTGTGTCTTGGTCTCTCTGTGTGTCTGTGTCTGTTGTCTGTTTCTGTGTCTCTGGCTCTCCCCACATACGCATGCACACACATTCACAGTGGTTAGTGAATGGTAACAATGACCCTACAGAACATATAATACACTGTACTTTGACAGGAGGAATAGGTAGGATATGGGACTGTGTTGGATTTTCTCATGGATTTTTATTCACTTTGAGAAAATATTGTAATCACAAGGAAATGGACTCTGGGAGGTCATGTCACTTTGTGAAGGGTAAGGTAAATAGGATTTCATTCTATCTGGTGAGATGTTTTGAACGACCCTACCTGTGATTTGGTGGGGCTAGAGAGGTACTAATATGAGATCCTTGTTAAAGTATTTTCTGGTAGCATGGACCCTGTGTACTGTGTGAGAGCCAGATTCCAGTGTGTTGGGTTTTTTTTGTTGTTGTTGTTGTTTTTAATGGATGGTTAGAAAGAAACTAGATTCTTATATGGAGAGTGGTTAATGATGTGATTGGAAAAAGAATGCTGTTTAGGTTTGCCTCAGAATTTTAAAGAATGACTGGGACAGTTTGTCAATAGACTGACATCACTCAGCAGGGATATAAAAGGAAGGAACTCAGTAGGACATTTGGCTCTGTTCTCTTTTGGGAGAGTTGGCTACATGAACCATCCTGTTTTATTGGTTTATTTATTTTAAACAACAAAGCAAAAACTGAACGAGGCTTTCAAAGGAAACCCAAATTTATGTATATTCAGGTTCAGAATATCTGAGGCAAAAGGAAAGTAATTTTTCATTTTTTTCCCCATTCTAGATTTTTCTACATTTCTTCAAAGATACTTGCACGAAAATTTAATCATATTGGTGAGTTCTCCAGGAGCTTGGGTTTACCTCGTTGAATTTTAGGAAGTTGTCTTATTTTCAGTCTTTCTTTATGCATTTGCATTTTGTTCTTTGTGTTCAGATTACTGTGTTTACTTCCAAGCTATTTAGTATCCCCTTCACTTTCTGAATTTTTTTTCAGACAGTAATATAGGCGATATTAGGTCACAATACCATTTCAGTGGAGTTTTTCTTTCCTTCCTTCCTTTCTCTCTTTTTCTTTTTCTTTTTTGTATGAAAACTACCATAGAATTTATTTCTCACAGGAGCTCAAAATTCAGGAAATTGAGATAATCTGCATTTGAAACCTTAATCAGATATATTATATAGACACTGGAAGAGGAAGGAAAAAAAATACTGAAATGATTCTTAGAATCTGTATGGAATTTTAATCACTATCAATTTGTGTTATAGTAAAACAAAGTTATTTAAAAACTTTTATTTGGAAAGATAAAATTAATTGTTATTCATTCAGTTTCAGTTTTTTAATATACCTCTTTCATAATTCATTCTTCTCATAGCAATTGTGTGTGTCTTCATTACTGATACTTAATTCCCCCTGCTGTCAGCACCTTTAATCTGGTCTGGATTGGATGCCAGTGCAGGCTCCAAGCTCATAGCCTAAGGTAGATTTGGCAAGGCAGCTTTGAGATCACTTAACAAATACTTCTTGTATGCTTTTCAAACCTCTGGGATAGTTGCTAGAGATAGAAAGGCAAAAATGAAATGGCACCTGCCCATAACACAGATAAAGAAATTTAAAATATTTTAGAGGGAAGGTACATTAGTAGTTAACCACATTTGGGGAGGTGTCTTCTGAGCCTAGCCTTAAAAGAAGATCAAGGATTCTGAGAGGCATCAATGAAGAGTACATTCCAGGCATGGGACAGAGTTCTTACAAATGAACAAGGGTGAGAGCTAGCGTTATGTTTGGAAAGGTATCATAGTTTAATTTGGCTGTAATGTCGTGTTTGTGAGAGGGAATTAATATGATGGAAGACTAGGCAAGTAGGTTGTGGCTAGACAATGAAGGACTTTAAATGTTAGGCTGAGGAGATATTTTATCCTGTAGATTTTAGGGAATGACTGATGCTTACGTATGAGTCAGCAGTGTTATTCTGAAGCCAAAAACCAAACCAAAACAAAAATCTAATTCAATCTTGAACTACGTAAGAGACTCATAGTTTCCGGGAATGAGAAGATTAGAATTCCACTCTGCCCTGTTCAGACCACTCCAGGAATATTATGTTCATTGGAAAGTATCCAGAGGAGAGTGATCAGCAGGGTAGGGTTTGAGTTCATGCTTGAAGAAACTGGGGATATTTAGCCTGGAGAAGAGAAGACTTGGGATAAGGAAGGGCAATGGGATTCCATAATAGATGATTTCAAGTATTTTAAAGGAAGGGCTGTTGTATTGAAGAGGGATTCGATTTGTTCTCTTTGATCCCAGAGTTAGAACCAGTAATGATGGGTGCCAGTATCAAAGGGCAAGTTTAGGCTTGAAATAAGGAAGAACTTCATAAAGATTAGAGCTATCTAGAAGTGGAATGGGCTGCTTCAGGCAGTCACAGGCTCAACCTCATCAGAAGTCTTCATGTAAAATCTTGATGACTATTCAGGAATCTTTTAATGGGGATTCATTTTGGGGCATGTGGATGTCCCACATGTGGCTTCTGGTGACTGTTTCAATTCTGAAAATTCTGTGATTCTTTGGAGATTTTTTTTATCAGAGGAGTGGTGATGGCAAAGAACTAGACTGAATTTTCTAAACCAAGAATTCTCAACTTTTTTTGGGGGGGTGGGGAAGGGAGTCATGGGTACCTTTGTCAATTTGGTAAAATCTTTAGATGTCTTCTCAGAATAATGTTTGATACTTGTATTCATAATTGAAGGAAATGGTAAGTTTCAGTTAGAAGTTAGTAAAAAATAAACATGTTAAGTTTTTTCCTCCCTTTCAAGTTTATGGACATCCAGTCTCTTCCTGGAGCATTTGGGACCCATGACCCCAGGATTTGAACTCCTATTCTAAAGCCTTCTTTTGCATTTTATCTCTAGGTATGGGCTCTTGGATTTTGGAAGACAGTTATCTAATTAGACCCAAAGATTGCTCTCATTGGTTTTAGGTTGCCCTCCTAGGACTTTGAAGAAGCTACCTCCTTCAACCTTGCTGAAGTTTGGATGGCTTTGGTTCCTTTTGAAGTCCTACACTTACCTGGAAGAACAGGAAGAAATTTCTAAATCCTTGTATCCTGCAGTGAAACAAAGAAAGAAAGCCTAGTGCGTAGTGGGTACAGAACTGGCTGTAGAGTCAGCCTGACCTACCTTCAAGTCTAGCCCCTGATACATATTAGCTTGATGGTCCTGGTCAGGTCACTCAATTTCTTGGTGCCCCCCAAAACTTAGAAAAGCTGTAAATTGTGCCAACCTGGTGCTGATCTGCATTGATAAGTGGAAATTTCTTCACTGGGGAACCCCCTATATTGATTAAAATCATAGGTCTGGATCAAAATTTGAAAAAAAAAAGTTTTGGCCATTTTACATATTTTTGTATTTTACAAATTAAATTTAAAATCAGTAGTAATAATATATGATAAACTTTAGAATTCTTCAGTATTACAAGCACATTGCTGACATAGTGCAAAGAGTCTAGAGGCATTATCATCTTGAGAACACTTTCAGTTTTCTGTCTTGTAGACTCAACAGTGGTGTAGTACAAAGATCCAGTGAATGGATTCAAATTTGCTTTGGACTTTCAAAAATAACCTTCTTAACAAGAAAGATAATATTTGTGTTAGACGGAAGAAATCATCGGACTAAAAGTATAGAAAATAACTTTTGTCACTTTTTCTTTTTTAAAATTAAATTTGGTTTTATTTTCAGTTCTGAATTCTCTCCCTTTCATGTCCTATCTCCTGCCTCTCCTCAGACCATCTGATTGGATTATCAATGAAGCCTCAAATCAGAATTCTACTAGGGGATAGTTATATTTTCACTACCTACCTCACAGGGTTTTTGGGTGAGAAGCAATTGAAATATAAGATGTAAAATTGCTTTATGTGGGTTGGCTCTTATTATTTTAACATTTCCTCATGCTTCCTGTAAGACTCAACTCCTAGAGAATAAGGTCTGTCATATTCATTGTTTTGGTCCTCTTAAGTGTCTAATAATTTGCGCAAAGTATATACTCACTAAGCACTTATTTATGGGATGCTGCGGTGCATTTGTTTTTCATCTGTGTTTGTGCTGATCATTTTCCCACTACATTTTAAATTCATTAAGGTCCGTCACTGTCAGGCTACGTTTGTGGAAGGCATAGAACACCTACCATTGTACCCCTTATGGTGTGTTTGATAGGTTTCCATTAAGCCTGCCCTTGGAATCCTTATAGGTGAAAACTGTCTTATTTCAAGTCCCTTTTAGTACTTTAATAACTAAACACGCGTGGATGGGTTATAAAGCAGACCTAAATTGGTAGAGTTGGAAGGAGCAAAAAAGAAATCATATGTAGTTTATCTTCTTCCTTTATAGAGGATGAAAATGAGGTCCACAGAAGATCCAGAATTGGAAACATAGAATCTCAGGGCTAGAAGGAACCTTGTAGGTCATTTAATCCCACAACACCCACCCCTAGGCACCCATTCCCTACCTTCTTCATTCTTAGGTTGCATCCCCTGGAAGATAACTGCTTCAGGTTTAAGATACTTTGTAGGTCTGCCTTCCTAAATCATGAGCCCCGACTGATGTGTTTACCTTCTATTATTAGTCACCCAGAGAACACAGTTAATTCAAAGTAAAGACCTTTACTGAAATCTAGAACATCTCTCCCATAAACCTGGGGCAAACTTTCCCACAAATACATGCAGCCCCAGCGTGGCAAGTGGATATGTGTAAGAAATGACACATAGAGAGACACATATGGAGGGAACACGTGTGGCCAAAGCACACTTGTGTATGGAGGGGTAACTTACACCTCTGGCAGCGAAGGGTTCTGGTTTCTTTTCCTAATGTCCCTACACTGCTACTTGCTAGATGAGCTGTCTAAGAGGGAGTATGGTACGGTGGAAAAAGTGCTGACTTTACAGTCAGAGAACTTTGGATTGAATCCTAATTTGTCCACTTACTACTTAACATCTCTGGAGGTCTGTTTCCTCATCTGGAAAACAAAGAAGTTTGGACTAGTTGCCTCTAAGATCCTTTGTAGCTTTGAATCTACGATCCAGTAGTTTCATTAATGACTGATAGTTATGTAACACTTTAAAGTTTGTAAAATATTTTATGTGAAACATCGATTTTCAGCCTCCCCCAAACCAAAAGGTATTTGAAGGGAAATCTTCTCTGCACTGATAATGCTCATAGTGCCTACCTCAAAAAAGAGTGAGGATCAACTGAAATCAGCCAGGCAGCAGCCAGCATTCAGTAAGCACCTCCAGGACTGGGCTACATGTTAGAGATACAAAGAAAGGCAAAAAAGAAAACAAAACAAAATCCCAGTTACTGCTTTCAAGGAGCTCACAGTTTAGTGCATGTAAAATGCCTTCTGGATGCTTATAAGTTGCCTGTCTTCCATTCCCAAACTTTTTTGACTGTACTAGTTTTGGTAGTATTTTGAAAGACTGAAAAAAGATTAGTTTTATTTGGATGATGCTTGAACAAAACATGTAAATCTCCCTCCTTCTTTTAGTGGTCTATGATTTTGAAAACATTTATGTTTTGAAAGACATAATTCTACTATTACAGATAATTTACAGAAAACTGAAAATAAATGGGAGCTTATTCTGACTTGTCAGTGGTAATATGTTTGCAAAAGAAAGAATCTGGTGTCATAAATAAAGGTTTTAGAATTTTTATTGTCTTTTAAATAATTATGTCTTAACAGGCAATAAAATGTCATCTTAAGTCTATTTCCTTTATTTCCTGGTCACAAAATTGTTTTGAAAAATAAAGTGATAATTGATAAGTGAGTGATTTCCTGACTTCCGGATGTAGTATATATTGTTATAACTTTCCATCTCTTATCATTATTGCATAAAAAATCAAATGTTTTCCAAGGCCTGCTTTCCCACCATTATTCAGCTAATTGTGGTATTTTTGGCATAGAATATAACACAATCTGTAATCACATTCAGTGCAAAGACATGAAGCATAACTGTGGAGCAAAGAGCTTTAAGAGTCAAGTTAACAAGTCAGCAAACATTTCTTAGTACCCTGTTATGTGCCAGGCACTATGCTAAGCACAAAGCATCAATTAATCAGTCATTTATTAGACACCTACTATATGCCAGGCACCGTGCTAAGTGTCAGGGATACACAGAGGCAAAGACAGCCCCTGCCCTCAAGTATCTTATAATCTAATGGGGTGATCCATATAGTAACAAATAAATACAAACAAGCTATATATGAGGTGATTAGGAAAAAAATGAACAAAAAGGTACTATAATTAAGAGGGGTTGGGGAAGACTTCCTTTAGAAAGTGGGATTTTAGTTGGGACTTAAGAAAGTCAGGGAGTTCAGTAGTCTGAGCAGAGGAGGGAGAGTGTTCCAGACATGGGGAACAGACAGAGAAAATGTCTCAAGCTGAGATGGGAAATACAAAGACAGGCCAAAAAAGTCCCCTATTTCAAACATATTTTAATTGCTTTCATTTTTTTTACTTCCTTTTTACCTTCTTGAATGAAAATGCTGAGTTTGAGGTGATCTGAGGACTAGAATCTGCCTCCATAATTGGCTAATGTAATTTTATTGATGTCCTGGAAGGTATATGACTCTCCTTGATACCAAAGTCCAAGAGAGAAGAGGATCCTGGTGGGACTAGCGGTCTAAACATGCACAGCTTTTTCTATGGTTTTGGTAGATTATTTTCCCTAAAACATTCTGCTCTGTATTCAAGACATGAGAAATGTTCAAGCTTCTACTGCAACTTCAGCAAAGATGATAAAGTCCCCCACCGTCATATTTAGATCCTAACTAACAAATGGTTCTAATTTTGACAAGTGTATGCAGTTGAGCCCTGACTTAAAACAATCTTTGTGGTTAATCTTTCGGGTGTTTCTGTGCATTAATGTCCTTCCCACAATTGGTAGCCTTGGATTGAACCATATTAAAACAAATTTCATACTATAGTAGGAAAGGTTATGCTATCCTAAACCTCCAGATGTGGAATCTTGGACATCTTCACCTCTACCTCTTAGGATCTTTAAGTTTCTTACAAGGCCTAGCTCAGGAGCCACCTTCTACAAAGTCAGACACTGCTCTAAGTGCCTACTGTGTGCCAGGCACCATGCCAAGCCCAAAAAGAAGTGAAAGACAGTCTCTGCAGTCAAAGAAGCAAATATATACAAATAAGCTATTTTGGTTGTTGTTCAGTTTTCATTTGTATCCAACTCTTTGTGACCCCATGGGCCATATCACACCAATATTGGCCAAATGGATTGTTGCAAGAGTCCAGGTATGAGATGATGTGGGCCTGCACTAAGGGCATGGCAGTGTGGATATAGGAGCATATTTGAAAGATGATGCAAAGGTGAAATTGACAGGCCTTGGCAATAGATTGGATATGGGGGATGAGATAGTGAAGAGTTCAGGATAATCTTCACCTCCAAATTATCATTTCATCTATTATGTATATAACTATGCACATGTTGTCTCTCAACTAGGTTGCAAACTCCTTGAGAGCAGAGACTCTAGTTTTTTGTCTTTGCATTCCAAGTTTTTGTAACATAGCCTTTGTACATATTAGGTGCTTCATAAATGCTTATTGACTGATGGAATGATGAGATTAGATTCTGATGGAAGAATATTGTTATTAATATTTAGTGATAGAATATACACTGATGAAATTAAGAGGGGCTGAATTACATATTTTACCCTTTGCAGGGTACAAAAGTGATAATAATGTGAATACATCCCTGTTTTGTCTTGGGAACATGGGGACTTGGAACTTGGACATATCTGTATCTATTGTGCTATTTTTAAAATGAAACTGCCACCTCTGCAATAATTGAAGTTGATTGCATAACAAAAATAAAACTATTCTATTTTTTAAGAACTAAAATATTGCCACAAAAATGCTAACTATGTTGATGCGTCCTGTGACGTAAAGAGCCATAGTCAGCTTCCTAAATGCAAGGGCTATTAGATTCTCCAATAAGCCTAATACATTGAGTGGTTATTCCACTATAAACCTTAGAAAAAATGCTAAAAATTCAGATGTAAATACTAAGTAATATAATGATACTATTCAAAATTAATGAGACTAATTTTATCTCTGTGGCTTATTCCTAGCTCTAAGATTGTTGTAATATAGTTATCAGCCTTGAAATTAAAGCTTAAAGAGTATAATGTAATATTTGGAAATCACAAGGCTGATGTACTTTATTCCAAATCATCCATTTCATATATAATTTATTTTTGTTAAAATCTACTGAAGTACTAAATTCCTAGTATTATCT
Organism: Phascolarctos cinereus; assembly: GCF_003287225.1. Lineage (NCBI taxonomy): Eukaryota > Metazoa > Chordata > Mammalia > Diprotodontia > Phascolarctidae > Phascolarctos > Phascolarctos cinereus. Next base: position 513,400,652 of record NW_027555847.1, read on the forward strand.
AGTCATCCATTGACATTTACAAATTTGTATATCCTCTCTTTTAAAATAAAATAATCAAGCTGCAGATAATGTCCTAATGATGTACCACCATCTTTCACAAAATTCATATTCTTATATTCTGTTGGTTTTCTGTTCCTACTGGCTAAAATAGGAATTCTTTTGTATGGCATATGAAGCCTTTTAGAACCCACTCTAATCGACCTCTTTGGCCTCATTATACTTTGTTACCCTTCTTAACCAGCCCAAATGGTCTACTTGTTGTTCTTAACCATGACAATGCATCTCCTATGTCCTCATATACCTAGAATGAAGTCACATTTGACCTCCGCATCTTAGACTCCTTTGTTTTCTTTAATACTTAGATCAGTCACCTTCTGTGTGAAGCCTTTCCTGATCTCCTTAGATGCTAGAATATTTCCTACCAAACTCACAATGTATTTATTTTGTATATAGCATGTATATACCTAAGTATATAATATGCACATGTCATCTGCCCCATAGAATGTAAGTTCCTTGAGGGCAGGAACTGTTTCCTTTTTGTCTCTCAATCCTCAGTACATAACATAATGCCAAGATCATGATAAGTGGGAGCTTCATAACTGTAGCTTATTTGATTGATATCATCATTTAAGAAAAATTAAACATTCATTTAAAGTGCCAAACTCATACCACTGAAATAAATTAATTTTATTTTACAATATGTATTAATAGTGTCATATTTAATATTTCATTTAAAAATCTCAGAAACTGCAATTTTATTTCTAAGGTATAATAGAGATTTCCCTACTGTCTTTTCCTTTCCATTGTATCCCCCAAGGTGTATTTTAAGACAATTTTTTAGAAACATCTAATTTGAAAAAAAAAAATTTTCCTAAAATAATGTCTTTCTGGGTTGTTGGCTGTCTTTGTTTCAGTTTAATTAATAAGTAATCGTTATTGGATGTAGTTCTTTAGGTTGTGAGTGGGTGTTAATATACCTGCATATCTATGTACATACCTACATATATGTATACTTATACCTGTGATTTCTTTAATGTAGGAAATTCTACCTGCCAATCAAATTGGCAACTGTCCCACAATTTCTGATTGAAATAGAGTTTCCTGGGGCCCAGACAGGTTAAACAACTTGTCCAGAGTCACACAGCTAGTATGTAAAAGAGGCAGAAATTGAATTCAGGCCTTTCTGACTCTGAGATCACCTCCCCAACCAGTCTGCCTCTATTAATTATTTTCACTATTGACTGTCCTTTTGGAGTCCTTTTGTACCATATTTCTTTTTCTGTCTTGTAATAGTTCATTTATTTACTTAAAACATATATTAAATAGCTCTGTGGGCCAAGTGCTTGGGAAGATACAGAGATGATTAAGACACTGCCCTTGCCCACAGGAGCTGACCTTTTACTTTTAAGCCAGGTTGGGCAGTATATATTTTTTCTTTGTTAGCTTTTGAGTAGTCTGTCTGCTGGGGAAGTGGCTCCATCTGTTGAGCATCTGTTGTGTGCCACACACTGTGTTAAGCACTTTACAAATAATATCTCATTTGATTCTCACAATAACCCTGGGAAATAGGTGCTATTATTCCCATTTTAATATGAGGAAATGGAGGCAAACAGATTAAGCGACTTGTCCAGGGTCACATAGCTAGTTAGTGTCTGAGACTGGATTTGAACTCAGGTCTTACTGACTCCACATCTGTCCACTGTACCATCTCACTACCATTTCTATTTACATGATGTTATATTATTTGGAAGAGGAAAAAAAAATCTGTCATGAAGGAACACTCTTACAGCTTCATCTTTAAATTATTAGCTCCATAAGTATTTTCCGTGCTGCCCTTTGAGAAGTATATTTATGAAGTTGAGGGATTTATAGCGTTGCACTGGTATAAGCGATACCTTTTGAAGTTATATTTTTTAAAGGGAACAGCTTAGTTTTTTCTTCTTGAGATAAGGTAAGCACTATAAAGTACCCTATCAATGCAGACTTCTTATTACCAGAATGAAAAAAAAAAGAAAAAAAAAAGAACCCACTGATTTTTAAAGGTGTTGTCCTTTTCTTGATGCTATTCAGCAATCCATTTAGGTCAGTTCATTTTGTGAATGCCTTATGAAGGAATGAGGTGCAGAGCCAGTATTGCCTTTTCCCATTTAATTGGATTGTCACAAAAAAAATTCGTAAATACCACCCATACTTGCATTCTTTTGTAGTTCTGCTGCTATCCCCTCCATTTAGACCATGGCATTTAACACAGATGCAGATCTCTGAATTCAAAAGTTTGTTTCTCAGCTTTTAAAAAGTAATCTTGCATATACGTCCACTTCAGTGAGATTTTTAACCCAGTTACTTCACCTTTGATACTGATTTCCCCAAGTACAAGATCTCCATTTTTTAGCTTTAAATTGAAATTGATTCCTATTGAGAAAATACTAGTCAGCCCCGTCAAAACTGCTGGTTTTTTTCCTTGTTTGTTTTTTTATCCTTCTCTACTTTAATAATTGGTAACATTGGGCAGGCTAGTGTGATGCTTCCCAGCTCTTGATGGTGAATGACACCATATGTTCTGTCATTTCTATTCCTCCTTCTTCCTAACGGTGTCATAAGGCATATATTGGGAAGGATAGAATTGACAGTGTGGCGGCCAGTGACAGGTGGTTGACTTAAAGTGGCTTGCAAGATAAGAATAAAAAGAGAATTGTTTGTGGTTGTTGCTTCAGCCCTGTCTGACTCTTTGTGACCCCATTTTGGGGTTTTCTTGGCAAGGATATTGGAATGGTTTGTCATTCCCTTCTCCAAAAAAAAGGAATTATGGCTTGAGAAATCCTAGATTGTTTAGTTTGGGGTATAGGTGGATAGAAGTCCTGGACATTGGACAGTTGAGATAATGTTTTGTGTGATAAATCCATACTGACCTACAGATAGAGGAAAATTAAAATGGCTTTTTTTTTTTAAAAGTTAATTGCTCAACGTGGTTGAATGAGTGATTGGGAGAGGAAAGTCCTGATGCAGGCTACATTGATGACTCAATCATATGGTTTGGGAATACATATCAGAGTTTTTTGTTGCCTCCAATCAAAGTTGATTTGGGAACGTGCAATCAGTTACCTTTCCTAAGTTATATATTATTTTCTGTTCTTTCTGTCTGTGGTCTATTTCATTTAACAAAATGTAGGTCTAAAGGTGACTTTTTAAAGACATAAAGGAATCTTGGATTCCCTTTGTAAAACTGAGCTTTTAGTGCATAAATAAGAGCCCTCGTTTCTGCTTTGTCAGGAAGACAAAAGTATAAGGGGCAATGCATCATCACTCTCTGCTGTGCATTCCTGATATAGATGCTGGAGGAAGGAGATAAGCCCTTGCTAAGTGCCTACTATGCGCTAAGCGCTGTGCTTTACAAATATTATTTCATTTGGCCCTCACAACAACCTTGGGAGATAGGTGCTATTATTATCCCCATTTTACAGTTGTGGAAACTGAAGCAGACAGCAGTTAAGTGACTTGCCAGTAAGCTTCTTGGGTGATAGTAGTCCGGGCGAAAGCAGAGATGGCTCATCAGAGCTTACATTCATTTACCAAAGGGCTGGTTTGGAAATCCTATCCTTTGAAAATCAGTCCTTTGAGAATTGTGTATTTTCTCATATATCCCATGTCTTTTGAAGGTATCAGCTGCCAACCTGAGGAAATGAGGAGGTCTCCCGAGGAACAACTGTTTTTAAAGGAGAATAACCACTAGAATATAAGGGTAGGGGGCAGCTAGGTGGCGTAGTAAATAGAGCACCGGCCCTGGAGTCAGGAAGACCTGAGTTCAAATCCGGCTTTAGACAACGTAACACTCACTAGCTGTGTGACCCTGGGCAAGGCACTTAACTAACTCCAATCTCCTCGAGGAAAAAAAAAAATAGAAGGGTGGAGTTCTTTCCCTTCTTCACACTTTAACAATTCAAACAATAGGGACCTGAAACCTTTATCATGTGCCAAAACTGCTTTGATCAAATTACTGGATTAATCAGTGAATTGGAAGAGAAGTTAAAGATGTTTCTACAAATGAATGAATACGTCCTTAATCAATTAAGCTTATAGGGCTTTGGACACTGGAAGAAGGCAGATAGCCATACAGGGAATATTTTAGGATTGGCTAAAAGAATTAGACAAAACCTCATAGCCTTACAAAGAACATTCAGTCTAGTGATTCTTCTTCCCTTCCCCACTTTTTAAAGCCAAAAACATAGGGCACATCTCCTACCTGGTAAATAACAACAACAGTAGTTAGCATTTACATAGTGCCCACAGTGAGCCAGGCACTGTGCAAATATCATCTCCTTTGATCCTCACAACTCTGTGAGGTACATGCTATTATTATCCTCACCCCCTTTTTACAGTTGAGGAAACTGAGGCAAAAAGAGGTTCAGTGACTTGCCTAGGGTCACACAGCTAGTCAGTGTCTGAGATTGAATTTGAATTCATATTTTCCTGACTCTAGGTTGAATATTCTATCTCCTATTTACCACCTAAATCATGGCCCTGGTGCCAAAAAAAGTACTGGGTTCCTGTTTAGAGCTGGGGCAGGTAGGTGGCACAGTGGATAAAGTTCCCAGCCCTGGATTCAGGAAAACTTAATTTTCCTGAGCTTACATCTGGCCTCCAACACTAGCTTTATGACCCTGAATAAGTCACTTAACCTTGTTTGCCTCAGTTTCCTCATCTGTAGAGTGAGCTAGAGAAGGAAATGGCAAACCACTCCAGGATCTTTGTCAAGAAAACCTCAAATAGGGTCACTAAGAGTTGGACATAACTGAAATGACTGAAAAACAACAAATTGTATTTAGAGGTCTTGGGTTCACATTTTGACTGTTTACTGTGGGATCAATTTCCTCTTCTGTGAACTGGAATAAATAATAATTGGACTACTTATTTTACCAAGCTATTATCAATATAAAAGGGGATAATGTGTGTAAACTTGAAAGGACTATGTAAATTGAACTATTATTGCAGCTAAGAGTTATGTTCTATGGGAACTCTATGTATTAATGGACAGGGACTTAGGGAACATCCATCATACCCTTTTACACAAGACTCCCTCATCTTGGGAGTAGGGAGAGCAGATGGGATAACCTTATATCCTCCTGCCCTCACCTAGTCTGTTGCAGTTGTTTATTACTTCAGTGAATCTGTGTTTTTATCAATGTGGGTATTCTCTCTAGTGGTACAGATGGCGGCCCAAACACTCCTGTGGATTTCTTGCCAGTGGCCTCTTATAAATATTCCATAGATGGTCTACCTGAAGCTGAGGCTTAGCTACAGACCATTAGGTGTTCTGTGGGCACAGGTGCGGTGCAAAGGTGTCCATCTGTTATCTTTCGCTATGTGCCCGCCCCACCTTCTTTTCTGAGCAGTGACTTAAAATTGGATTTGTTTTTTTGAAGAATTTTACAACACCCCCTGGAAATAATAAAGCCAATGTTAGTGATCACTGGCTGAGGCATTAAGAAACTCTGTCATTTTTGGGTAGCTGGTATTTTCTTGTTGTTCTCTTTTTCCTGATTATAAGGCATTTTCTTTGGCTACTCTAGGCCAGGGATTTTTTTTTAAGGCAATTGGGGTTAAGTGACAGCTAGTAAGTGTCGAGTGTTTGGTCTGAGGCTGGATTTGAACTCAGGTCCTCCTGACTTCAGGGCCAATGCTCTATCCACTGCACCACCTAGCTGCCCCTAGGCCAGGGATTCTTACCCTTTTTTGGTGTCATTATCCCATTTGGCATCCTAGAGAATGCTATGGATGGATCCCTTCTCAGAATAAGGTCTTTAATTCCTAAAATATCATAAATAGTCATTAAAAATCAAAGTAAAAATTCACAAAATACATTAAATTACAAAGGAAACCAAATATGTTCAAATACAGTTATAGTTCGCAAGCCTTAGGTTAAGATCCCTTACTCTGGTCATTGTACTATCAAGGAAAGAGTATAGAGACCTGACTCCAGAAGCAACAAAATGAAAAGGAATATGATTGACGGTAGAAAATTGTCCAGGACAACAGTAGCTAGAGGCAGGCAGGAGTTGGTGGGTTGTAGGATGGGGCTATCAACTCTTTTATCACCAGTAATTATGTTGGGAGATGTAAGAAGAATATTCATAAGATTGTAGGAGTGCATAGATTTACAATCATAATGAACCTCAGATGTCTAGTCCAATCTTGTTGTAGTGTTACTCCTCCTCTTCCTCCTCCTCCTCTATTACTACTACTACTACTACTACTACTACTACTACTACTGCTACTCTTCTACTCCTCTTCCTCCTCCTCCTCCTCTTCCTATTACTCCTACTCCTCCTCTTCCTCTCCTACTACCACCACCACCACCACTACCACCCCCCTCACCATTCATATATGTGCCAGGGGCTATGCTAAATATTTTATAAATGTTATCATATTTGATCCTTACAATAACCCTGGGAGGTAAGTACATTTATTATTCCTGTTTTATAGTTGAGGAAACTGAGGCAGACTAAGGTTATATGACTTGCCCAGGTAATAAGGGTCTGAGGCTAGATTTGAACTCAGGTCTTTCTGACTCTAGGCCCAATGCTCTGTACCACCAAGCTGCCTAAGTGAGGAAAATGAGGCCCAAGGAGAGGATGAGATTTGTTCAAGGTCATGTAAATAGTCAGTAAATATTCATTAATTGCCTCCAGTGTACTAGGCAGGCAGCTAGGTGGCCCAATGGATAGTGCATTGGGCTTGGAATCAGGAAGACACATCTTCCTGAATTCAAATTGTGCCTCAAACACTTACTAGCAGTGTGACCCTGGGCAAGTCATTTTACCCTCTTTGCCTCAGTTCTTCAACTGTAAAATGAGTTGGGGAGAGAAATGGCAAACCACTGCAGTATCTTCGCCAAGAGAACCCCAAAATGGAGTCACAAAGAGTTGGACACAACTGAAATGACTGAACAACCACCACAAATGTTCTAGGCACTATGCTAAGGCCTGGGAATACAGAAAGAGGCAGAAGCCAATCTCTGCCATCAAGGGGCTCACAATTTAATATCCCAATGCAACTGGTCACATATATAGTAAGTGAGAGAAGTGGGAATTAACACGTCTAGTTAGTCATCTTTCTGCTCTGCCATGCTTCATGTGTTCTGACTCCCACCACCCTCATGTTCCTTGTCATTCACCAAATTGTATCCCCATTCTAGAGCTCCGGCTATAGCTAGAATTAGGAAGGAGGTGGCTATGTGGCTGTATACATTCTTTGTTTGACCCTCAAAGGAGTGATTATTCTTTTTGGAGAAGGTCATAATGGTCCAGTTCTGGATTTGAGTAAAACACGTTCATAATGATATAGTGAAAAGCATAAGAAGAGAGCAATCAGGATGGTAATGATTTGGGAAACTGATGCCCACCTCCATGTCATGTGGAGGCATCCAAGGAGACAGGTAGAGTTCTGTTATGTGCTTTATCTGTGCATAAATTTTGCTTGTGCCAGAAGCCTACATCTCAGAGCATATCTAATGAGCAGGCATGTAGGCGGTTTGCTAGTTGCTTTCAGAACTGTACATTTTTTAGTAAGAAGGTGCAAATATGTATTGCATAGCTCTATTAGATCTGCATGTATAATTAGGGATCAGTATTAGCATAACGGTACCAGAGGTTTCCCAAATTCCAGATGATTGCAGTTTAGAAAAAAATCACCCATCTGTTTTTTCTGTCCCAGACCAACATGCACATTATAGCCCTGTAAAACTGAATTGAATTGAAAATTGAATATGTAAAGGACATAGGTTTGAGACCGAATTTGGACATTACACAATTGCTCAGGAAAAGAATGATTTTAAAGAATAATAATAATCCTCATTTCTCTAGCATTTTATTGCTGACAATATCTTTGCTGTTCAACTCTATGTAGGTAGGTGGGAATTAGCCTGTCTGAGACATAGCTTCCATGTCTGTAAAATGAGTCTAATTTCTTAGGGTGGAAAGATCACTGTTACAGAAATTGATTAAGATTCCACAGCTAGAGAGTGTTAGAGATGGCTTTCCAACCTAGAGATCTTCTGATTGAGTCTAGCATTCTTTCTATCCTGTCATGCTCCTGAGCACTAGGAATTATTTTATTGCCAGAAACATTTTTGTGATTTACTTTGGTCAAGTTCTTAACCAGATGGGAATAGCAAAGAGAAATGCGTTTGATTTATAACCACTCATTGCTATTGTTTTTATACTGTTCTTTTAGTTATCTCTGACTCTTCATGACCCCATTTAGGGTTTTCTTGGTAAAGATATTGGCATGGTTTTCCATTTCCTTCTCCAGTTCATTTTATAGATAAGGAAATGGAGGCAAAGAGGGTGAAGTGACTTGTCCAGGATCACACAGGTAGTAAGTGTCTGAGGCTGGATTTGAACTCTGATCATCCTAATTCCAGGCCTGGCACTTTATCCACTGCATTATCTAGCTACCCATCACCAAACCTGTCCAATGAAATAAGTGCAAATTTCTTGTAAAAAACCAAAACAGGTTTATGTTCGAGTAATCTTCGTGTTAAAACCGAGAAGTCACTGCATGTAAAGTGTTAGAGTTTATAATTTATGATATGGGAGGATTAATTGCTAAAGGGCAGTTTTAATCTTCCTGTATCAGGGGCATATACACTATTTACTTCTGGAATTAGCATGAATGATTAAAGCCTTGCATAGAAAAGCCAAGACAAATGTCTAAAAAAAAAAATCGGTGATTGCCTCAGTGCCCTAAATAGTACTGTGTCAGCAATTAGCAGGAGCACTGTTTCATTAATCCATCAGATTTCTGATGCTGCACATTCCAAGACCGGGAGATAATAGAGAATCCTCAGGATTAGCCTCTGAAGCCTCACACTACAGCATGTCACTAATAGCAGTGGTGGTGAGACCGCATACTGAAGCAAAAACACCATAGACTAACGATTCTCTGGAAGCAGCACATTCTTGCTTTCTGAATTCAAAGTTCTGAATATCCTTAGGCATGTGTACAGAGCAATACTACAGCTATTGGAATATTGACTCCTAACTACTCCTGTTGGTAGATATTGTGGAGGTTAAAAACAGAAAGCTAAACAATTCCAGGTGTCTTCTGAAAAGTAACATGTTGATCTTTCCAAATCAAAGCAGGTAAAATTATGTAGTGGCTTCTACTAGATGGGGCAGCTAGATTCATCTTCCTGAGTTCAAATCTGGCCTTAGACACTTACTAGCTGGGTGACCCTGGGCAAGTCACTTAACCTTGTTTGCCTCAGTTTCCTCATCTGTAAAATGAGCTGGAGAAGGAAATGACAAACTGCTCTAGTATTTCTACCAAGAAAACCCCAAAAGAGCTCACAAAGAGTCAGACACAACTGAAATGACTGAATAGCAGCAAATAGATGGAGGACATGCTGCCATTTCTATAGGCCAAGGAGACAGCCTCAGTGTTGTCTTATTTAATTTTTCAGATCTGTATAGAGTCCCATTCTTGAGTTTACATATAAGAAGAAATAAAGTGCTTAATTACATTAATGAGTTTACTGATCTCATAATAAACCCCCAAAGACATAAATAGCTATCATTATTGGTGTTTATAGGAATATATTTAATTTCTTTTTTTTCTTTTTATTTGGTGAGGCAATTGGGGTTAAGCGACTTGCCCAGAGTCACACGGCTAGTAAGTGTTATGTGTCAGAGGCTGGATTTGAACTCAGATCCTCCTGACTCCAGGGCCGGTGCTTTATCCACTGTGCCACCTGGAATATATGTTAAATCTGTGTTTTTACAACCTTACAGAAAACTCATACAATGTCATTTTCAGATCATCAGACACAATAAATATTTTTGTATTGTCAATTCATCATTTTCTTTAGAAATCCCTTTAAATTTTGTTGTTCAATTCTCAAAATTTTCAGTTATATTTCTAAAAGACTTATAATAGGATAGATGTGTATTTATTATAAAAAGATAAATTTTAGACTTTAGTAATTTTACATTATCTCCATCCTTTCCATTTCTCTGATTTTAAGTGTGAAGATAGTTTAGACACAGACTGGTGACATCCTCTCATCTCCCACATCCACTGTGAATAGGTTTCCTTAATGCCCCATCTGGAAATAGATGATTTATTCCCTTAGCTCCTTCTTCTAGTACTAGTTGTCTATGATGTGGATTGAACTTGTGATCTCCTGGGTATGGGGAAATCACAGGTGAGGAAACTCCTATCATTGCAGATCAGTCAATTGTCTTCATGTGGAGGTTGCCTAGAGCAGAGGCATCGACCTCATGCAGCCCATACCACTTCAAAGTGCAGTCCAAATCAGATTAAGATGTAATGGGAAATATTTAACAAAATAAAAATACAAAAAACATACATAATGTTACATTTTTAAATTAAGTCAGTTCTAATGTGGCACCCCACCTCATCCTTTTTTTTATTTGGGTTTAACACTGCGAGTTTAGAGCACCAAAATGTTCAGGACTTGTCTAGCCAGTATATGTTAGAGGAGGAATGTGAACCCAGGTCTTCTTGGCTTTGAGTACAGCTCTCTATGGAGACAGCCAGGTAGCTCGGTGTATAAAGTGGTGGGCCTGGGGTTAGAAAGACCAGAGGTCAAATACAGACTCCGATATTAATCACGTGATCCTGGGCAACTCACTTAATCTCTATTTGCCTCAATTTCCCTAACTGTAAAATGTGACATCATCTATCTCCTGGGGTTGTTGTGAGAATTAAAAGAGATAATATTTATAAAGTCCTCAGCACAGTTCCTGGTACATTGTAGGAGCTATATAAATGCATATTCCTTCTCTCTCTCTCTTACCTTTTTATCCATGACTGTACCATGTTGCCTCTCTACACCATTAAAATGTCACTTGTATTATAGCCTTGTATTGTATATATTATGTCTCTCTAACTCCTTTAAAACCCTGTAAGGATTCTTCTATATAAGCATGTATTGAAGGCACTAATGAGTGAATAAATTAAGTTCAATAAATCTCCATTAAGGGCTTACCATATGTAAAGCGCTCTATGTGGTATTGGCAGTAAGGACCCACTACCCCTCAAGATCGATATTAGTAATATTAGCTTTTTGTTGTTGAGTCATGCCTGATTCTTTGTGACCCTATTTGAGGTTTTCTTGGCAAAGTGGTTTGCCATTTCCTTCTGCAGCTCACCTTATAGATGAGGAACAGAAGCAAACAGGGTGAAGTTACTTGCCCAGGGTCACCCAGCTAGTAAGTATCTGAGGCCAAATTTGAACTAAGGAAGATGAGTCTTCCTGACTCCAGGCCCAGTGCTGTATCCACTGCACCACCTAGCTGCCCCATGTAGTAGAAATTGCTATATAATCTCACCTGCTTTGATTTGGAAATATCAACACGCCCCATCAAGATTCTAGTGAAACCAGTTGCCGTTTCTGTACCAATTTTGTTGCAAAGGAAGAGGAAGCAAAGATATTCGAAGAATTGAGTAACACCCTCTGAACTACATAAGTATACTTGGTGACCTAAATGAAAAATGGCCATAGGTAAAGACAATAGAAAATATGGCTCAGGAGGAAAAAACCAAGAGAGACCAACGACTTGTAGACTTAATAGAAACTTCTTGTCTATATTTGTCATGAATGTTTTCTTTGAGAAAAGAGATGAATTTTGCTGGACAAGATGTTCATTGAATAATATTAAGAAATGTTTTAATAGACAGGAAACAGCTTATTACTGATTCTAGGGGTCATTCCTGAATCAGCTGTCTGTATATAGTCAGACCACTGGCTTATTAGATCAAAGATCAAAATTAATATTATCCTAGGAGAAAGAATAAAATTCTGAAAAAAGGCTAAAGTATACAATGAAAATAATGCTACTCAATCTATTTAAGCAAGTTGCTAATGCTTAAAAATGGGAAAAAAAAGATGGTGGTTTGGCTGTCTGTGCCGATTATAACCAATATTCTTTTGCCACATTTCCTGAGCCAAAGGTTTGCACTTCCTCTGTCTGTCTCTCTTCATTTTTCATTCATTGTACATGAACATGCTTTAGAGGATACTGAACGTAGTCCTGATCAGCATCCAAAAATTTAGGTTGGATGAAACCCTCTGCCTTTGGAAGTACCATTTGAATGGGATTTTTAATCTCTTTCAGCTTTGTATGATATAAACTAGCTGTTGTACCTTATTAGTAAATATTTTGATGCATTCTTCAAAGTGAAATAGTTAGTGGAAAAAATCTTGATTAAATTAGCTGATTCACAGAGTAAAATAGCTATTGTAGACAGAGTCTCCTTATGTTGTTTTCTAGTTTTAGGACCTTCGGCTCCTCTGATTTTTTCCAAAAGCACCCATCTAAAATGTCTTTTGCATCTGTTCTCCCCTATGTCTTTCTTCCTGTTTTAACACTGCCCCAGTGATAGAATGCCATCTGCTCATCTTAATTTCAATTGAGTTTCATTTTAAATCATTGCTTTTGTAAAATGAGGTGCTTGTTATTTTTTTAAAGTATAAAACTAGAACACACCCTCATTTACTTTTAGATGAAGTCTTACTTCTGTACCCTAACTTAAAGCATACATCATAGATGGCTAGAACCAGAAAGGATCTTTGGGGATGGTTTGCCTCACCATTTCATTTTATCAGTGAAGAAACCCAAGGCCCAGAACCATGATAAGTCACCTAAGGTCATATAGTTATTGGATGACTAAATATTGGGATATTCTTTTGTGATCACACTGGCATTTTAGGAAACGTGACTTTTATTGACATGTCTGTAAGTTTTAGAAATAATAACTTTGACAAAGTAAAATTCTCTGAAAACTTTAAGGTGACCACTATTTCTTTCTTTACCTATTATTTTGGCCACACTGATGTGCATTATATTTTCAGATGAGAAATTTGTTCTGAATATGTCATTTACCTCTGTATATTTAAAAAAACTGACAATGATCTATGTTAAAACTCTACAGAAGGAAAATGGAGTTGGATGTTGTGTGTTTCCTCATGATGATATATGAGTTAGTGAAAATGAATAAGGAAGTAAATGTTTTATTTTTTTACAGTAATGAATAAAAAATCTGGCTTAGCCCATAGCAGTACAAACCCACCAACTATATTTCTTTCACTCTAGTCAGATAGATCTTCTTGCCATCTGTTTGCTCATATCTGGTTCCTTCTTGCCTCCATATCTTTGCTTATCCCAGTGAGTCTACATCCATTCCAAGACTCATTTCTGGAAGCTTTTTTGACTAACCTTAAGCCTCATTGACAGGTGATTTGGGAATGACATCAGTAACAGGCCATTTCTGAGACTCTTTGCTTGTCATTCCTCGGGCTTTGTTTTGTTCTTTTATATAGAGAGTCTTTCCTGGATGTCTCATAATGGTGTTTTAGTGACCTTTGAGTCTTGTGGGCTATGCCAGCAGAGTCTGAGCTCTAGCACTCTGACAGGTTTCACTAGGTTTCAAATATGGTTCTTGCAACAGACTTTCTGAAAACAAGTCCAGCTTAATAATGAGCATCAAATAATGCAAAAAAGGAACTGATTATATTTTAAAAATGGTTGTGTTTTAACAGGAAATAAACTTGCTATTTATTATGGGAATCATTCCTGAATCAATTATCTGTGTACAATTAGAGCACTGACTTTCTTATTTTTTGATCAGAGATCAAAAACTAATATAATTCTAGGAGAAATAAAAAAATTAAGAAAAAAAATCTGTGGTATGTAATAAAAACAATACCAACCCTGTCCATTGAAGGAAGTTGTTTGTGCTAAAAATGGGGAAAAAAGATGGATGAGTGGATAATCCCTGTAAATTTAACTAATTGTAATTGTATTGTAAATTATCAAATATAAATTAATATAATTGTAACTAATTTCTAAAGAACTGGTTTTACTGATATAAAATCAATGATGATATCAAGGAGAACAAAAGAGCATAGAAACTACCTCACCGACAAACACTTGACCAGATTGAGAGAGATGGAGTCTAAGGTAACACCATTTTTGAATATAAATTCACTTGTGAGGTCTTACACAGGACAAAGGTGTCAAAGATGACGGGCAATAACACCTCATAAACCAATGAGAAGAGAAGAAAAAAGGTTAAAGCCTTGGTAGGTGCCCTAAGAAAAGTCAATGTGAGGACACTTAAGGATGAAACCAGGAGGACAAAAAATCAAGAACTATAAAAATTGCTTTAAAGATTTTTGGAATAAGCTTTCTTCACCACCCAGGACACAGGAGCTGCAGCATTTGAACCCTAACATTATAGCTGCAGATGTTCTTTCCATCTTTTCTTTTCTTTTCTTCTTTTTTTTTTTTATTGCCGTTTCTACTTCCTCATATAGCTTATCTGGACCAGGCACAAAGAGGAAATCCGGGACGGAAGGTGACAAAGTTTTGTCGCATACAGGGACTTATTCCAAAGCAAAGGGAGGATACCAAATGTGGACTTGTTACTGAAAAAAAAAAGGCAACCAAGAGAATATCAGTAACTACCAGCCTGTATACCGACTTTCTTATCTATTCAGAGTTTTTAGAAGAATAATCTGGGCATGCATCGAGGATATCCTTGAAGAAAATATAAGAAAAGATCAGGCAGGCTTTCACAAGCAATATTCCACAGTAGGCTGTATCTTTACCTCACAGGACTGATAGAAAGGTATAAGGAATACAAGCTCTCACCAGGCTTACAACTGGTTGAGTATACTTGATTTGCTACCTGTAATGGGAACTTTGGTGGGCTCCTGGGGATGATGAAGCTCTTATTGCTGCAGCTGGTCCTTGAGCCTACCCCTTATCTCAGCCCAAACATGATCCTTGTAGGTCCCTTCCTTTACTTCATAACTTAGGGACTTTGGAAGGGGAGTTGCATTTTATAATTTTGTTTTACCCTTATGTATTTTCAAAACTTCACTTAAAGTAACTTTAATTGAAGTTTATGATTCATAAATTCCTGTTGCATTCTTTTATTACATTTTATTTTTTGTCAATCAGCAAAAATCTGCTTTTGTTTCTTACCTCTTTCCCCATCCCCCTTCAATTGAGAAAGAAGGAAAAACAAACAAACATGTATAGTTAAGCAAAACAAATTACTTTGTAGGCTGTGTCCAAAAAAACTCTCATTCTGTACTCTGAGACTCTCACCTCTATCAGGAGATGGGTGACATATTTCATCATTAGTCCCTTGGAAATCCTGTTGATCAGTATGCTGATAAGAGTTCCCAAGTCTTTCAAAGTTGCTTGACTTTACAATTTTTGTTTCTTGTAATATTTCTTTGGCTCCATGAAGGTGAATACATGAATGAATGGACAAAAATGCACTTATTATGCCATTACTATGTGCAGCTAGGAGATTGTAAACTCTTTTGAGTGAGAGGAGAGACTATTTTTTCTGTATTCTTGGACTCCTTGCCTCTAGAATGCTGTAAATACAATGAGTGCTTAATGATCACTGAAGGTATGAATTATAAAGCTTCTTAGAAAGCAATTCCAGAAGCATGCGAGGGAGATTCCTGTTGAAAATATCATTTAAATTTTTACATTGGTATGAATGTTTTAAGTACTGTGGTTCACAATGCTTAATTAAAATTGGATTTCATAGAGTATAGAATGCTTTTTGCTGCTTTCTTAACCTTGCCAGCTTTTTGCATTATTTTAACTGATAATTTAGGTGATAAATTACACCAGCATTTGCAAATCTACCTTTACATTTCCACTAGCCTTCCCAACCTAATGAGGTTTTAGCAGTAATTCTGGGTGACATACTGTCCTGCTGTGGCAAATTGGCTTCTGCAAAGAAAGCAGATTAGGATGAGTCTTTCATATTTAAAAAAAATGCTACATTTTCTGTAAATCCTTGCAGCTCTTCTCCACTTTTGAGAATAAGGAAAAAAACCAACTCTTGTTAAACCAGCTAGATGTTGCTGAGATCTTCTGTGGATTTCCTCTGTTTCTAGAAATTAAATGTCATTTTAGTAATGGTGCAAATCTAGTGGGGAAAAATTAAGGGCAAGGAAGAATGGGAATTTAATTTAGTTCTGGGGTGGGGAATGGCACTGTGTCATGAAGGAAAAGATTTGCTGAGGGAAAAAAAAAGGAAGACGACCACATAAGGGATTTTTAAGCATTTTGAAGTAAAATGAGCAGTGTGTCTTTTTTGCATATTCATTTGCAAATTAGCTCCTCAGTTTTTTTGGTTTAGAGCTTAAACACTTTAAAAAAATAACAGAACTTTAGCCATCTGTAGTTCCTATTAGGGTTTCATGGGATCTCTCTGAAAGGCCTCTGTTGAGTTGTAATGGCTTAAATGTGTGTGTGAACAACCTTCACGTCCCTTCATGATTTAATGTTTGGTCTCATTGGTTGAGAATTTTAATGACATTTAAATCTTTGGAGACAAAGTTATAAATCTGATGCTTCATTTAGTTCTTTAAATTGGTATCACAGTATTAATGCTTTCATTATTTGGGTTTTAATCATCTGATTCCTTTGTTGATTTACATTTATTAATAGATATGCTCACTTCCCCCAATTAATAATTGCCATTCTTGACTCCATGTTAGGCTGTTTCATTTCCCCCACTGCTTTTTAGACAGCTATTTTGATGTGGTTGAATCATATGCCATAGGGCATATTCTATTCTTAGAAGTATTTATTGTTAGAAAGTATTAAATTAATGTACAGTAAATAACCACTGTCCCTGCCTTGCATCAACCATGTTGATATTGTTAAATAGCCCCCAAAACATGTTTCACTGGAACCAAAAATTTCTGTTGGGTTCCTCCTGGGATTGCTTTGTAATCAGCTGATAGATTTAAATTAAGCATCCCATTTACATATTTTCTTATTCCTCATCTCTGCTGATTTGACCTGTGTAATATCCCAAGTGCTTCATCAGTTATAGATATTCTGCCTGAAGATATTAATATGTGTACAGCAGAACTGAATCCTTGTCCTCTCAAGGAGTAGTAAGAATAGCCTCTTGTTATGCTATTACTCTCCCAGTTGAACCTTTTTGAATTAAAGAAATATATATTTCTTGGTTCACATTTGTCATTGGTTCAAATACTTTCCCCATAGTAAAACCTGGAGAAGTCCGTTCTACTGTGCTGCTAAACGTGGACTTTAGGTATCTAGGCAAGTGTCAGTATCCTGAATTCTTTTCTGGGCTTGCTTAGCTAGCTTTGAAACCATAGGCCATTTAAAGAAAAGGGCCTAACTTTCTCCCAATTCAAGCTGGGTATTGGGGTGAAATGGTTAGGAGAATAAGGAACTGGGATTTAAAAGAAATATGATTCCTTAAAAGAAATATGGATCCTTAATATGCAGGTAATTGAATGTTAAGACTTTTCTTAAATTACCTCTGTGCCAGAGAAAGATGGATACTGTGACATGAGCTGAAAAATTGGCTGCTGTTATTTCTCTTCTGTACAGGTGCATTATATGTATATGGGTTCACTTTGTCAAGATAATTGCTTCTGGCACCCTATAGATGGAATGAAAGCAGATATTTCTGATCATCTCAAGCAGAGTTCTAATTTAAGAAGTCTGTCAGTTAAAATGAACATTCACCCCCAATATATGTATATTATTTATTTATAAATTATAAATTTGTATTAGTGTATGCATAATTAAATGCATCATAAAGCTTACAGAATAAATATACATTAATAAGAGTGATTCTTCTCTGGAAATACAGATGAAATTAGATTTGATCTTAGAGTTGATAGGGAGCCACTGGAGTTTGACATGGTTAGTCATAATGCACAACAAATAACCATTAGCCATTAATGACCATCTCATGATTAGTCACTACATAGGGTAATCTGAAATGGTCAACTGGGAGAATGTTTCCAGTGACCCTGGTCCAGCAGCTGTAGATAGCTGGATAGCACTTAGCTGTTAACTGTTCTGAGAGGCCGATGCTTGGCTCAGAACGGGAATGTTGGTAACTTGCTCAGAGGAGGGAAGAGGCTGAGTGGGGAAGGGTTGAAGGATAAGGGTAAGCAAGGATGTGTGGTAGATACGTGACTTATAGGACAGCCCTTGGATTGGCTGGTCACATGCCTCCAGGGATAGCCAGGATGCTTCCTGGGCCCCATTTTGGAGACCACTGATATAAATCATAGATGGGCTTATTGATGTTTGAATCCAGAAGGAACTTCAGAGATAATTTAGTGTAATCCTTTCATTTTGCATATGGGGAAACTGAGACTCAGAGAGGTAAAATAATCTACTTAAGGTCATAAAGCTAGTTTACCAGCTTATCTGGGAGAAGTCTAATAAATACATGTTGGATGAAGGAACCTACATCTCCTGACTCCTAATCCAGTGTTCCTTTTTTTCTATATCATGACATCCCATTAAGCGTTCAGTAATGTTTTGAATTAATGTGTAGAGAAATGGCTAGATCTTGGATCAGATAGTCTCTTCATTTGAAAGTTTCGAACACTCAAGGCAAGAAAACAAATTTTGCATGATACAATGGAAAGGCTGCTGTATTCAGGTCCTAGATCTAAGTTCAAATCCTGACTTGACAGTTTATAACTTGTGTGATCTTGGGAAAATCACTTGACATCTATGGACTCTCAGTATCTTTTTCTATAAAAGGATACAATTGGACGAGATCAGAGGTGCCAAACTCCCAACTCCCTACTGCCACCAGAACCAGATTAAAAGGTAATGGAAATGTTTAACAATAGTTAAAACTACAACACAACATAGATGATACCTTAGGGATCTATTTCTATTTGAATTTTACACCACTGGACTAGATAATATATAAAGTCCCTTTCTATTCTAAACTCTGTGATAATTTTTTTAAAAAATTATTTATTTGAAACAAGTCTGTTATGTCCCTTCCAATGCATTTTCACAACTTCATTTTTATAGGAATCATGATCAATCACAAGACCATTCAGCCACAGTGATACCTGATAAAACATAGAGCTGAAGCAGAAACTGCCCATAGAAACGCTTGAAGTGACACTCTGGCCATGGGAATGTTCCCCTTCTCCCTTCAAGAGCCTACAAATTTTAGCTCTAGACTATTGAGTATTATCAGCTCTGCTAATTGATTTCCCGAACCAAATATCTTCTTATAGAGAGGACCAGTGTGATTGCTAGATACCATTTTTTTTTTTTGAAAAAAAGAGGATGTTTGATGGTGGTGTGTGACCTTAACAGTATGTTTATTTGATCTTTGATACTGGGAAATACTTCTCTCTAGAACTCTCGGAGCCCTTCAAGTGCACATCTCCTCCACTTGTCCTTTATGGTTTTTAGCATCTCTGAGAAATCCTACCCCTGCCCAAGTAGTTTACCCTTCCCCAGACTCCCACATCTCCCCTCTGTGGGTTCTTGTTGGGCAGTAACCCTGTATTTATGCTATGTATTTGCAGGCAACATAATTCTGTGCTAAGTATCTTCTCCTGAATTAGATTATAAGCTTTTTGAGGAAAAAGACGGTGTACTAAACTTGTATCACTCAGCACTCAGCACAGAATTGAACACAAAATAGGCACTGTAAAATGAGCTGGAGAAGGAAATGCAAACTATTTCAGTATCTTTGCCAATAAAACCCCAAATGACATCACAAAAAGTTGGACATGACTGAAGAATGACTGAAGAGACACATTGCTATCTAAGATTATATAATTAATGCAGCGAGAGAGATTTTGAATTTGTTTTCAGTCGTTTTCAGTCATATCGGATTCTTTGTGACTCCATTTGGGGTATTCTTGGCAGAGATTCTTGGCAGAGATTCCGGAGTGGTTTGCCATTTCCTTCTCCAGCTCATTTCACTGATGAGGAAAATGAAGCAAACACAGTGAAGTGACTTGCCCAGGATTACACGGCTAGTAGGTGTCTGAGGCCAGATTTGAATCCAGGAAGGTGAGTCTTCCTGGCTCCAGGCCCGGCACTTTAGCCACTGTGGCCCCTCCTCCCCACCTCCTCTAATTTTGAATCACTTTTCGGTAGTTCCTTGTCACAGAAGTTACTTCAAACTTGCCTTCCCTACATTTGTAAAATCCATCAAAGACTTTGAACTCTTACTGCCACACATGCAACTCGATTCATCACAAAAGAAATACCTATATGCCTTGGGAGGGCAGTAGGACACAGTGGAAAGAGTTCTAGGTTTGGAGTCAGAGGCCTCGGGTTCAAATTCTGACTCTGGTACTTACTAGCCTTAGGTCAATAAACCTCTCTGGGGCCTCAGTTATCAGTCAGTTATCAGCTATCATTTGTTAACCACTTCTCTGTGGCAGGCATTGTACTAAACCCTGGGGATAAAAAGAAAAGCAAAAAACACACAAGGCCCTCCCCTCCCCCGTATTCTCCTCTGATTCATGAGTTCATGTGACTTGATCTAAAGTCGCATCCGATAATCTATCTACAATCCTATAAGAATAGCATCATCTGTCTTTAAAAATATGTTGATTTTAGAAGAGCAATATTAAAAAAAAAAACACCATTCCTGGTGGTACCTTAGGGTTATTGCCTGTTTTGCCTGCTCCTGGTTGTGGCTATAGATGCATGGAGAATTTGGATGAATTATAAGAGGGAACTTACTTATAGAAGAGGTACAATGTTTTTCTTCTGCAAATATTGAGGAAGATGATGAGAAATAGTATGGTCATCAAATATTTATTAAGTGCATGTGTGTATGTGCATGAGAAGTTTTCTTAGGTGATACATGTAGTACAAATAAGACACAGTTTCTGATCTTAGAGAATTTAAAAGTCAAGAAGAGAAACAACACGCAAAAAAAATGTAGTTGTAATAATGAAAAACATGAAAGAACAGCGTCAAGGAAGAGACAACGGGCAGGGCACTGTCTCAGGAATGTCTTTTGACAACTCTCAGTGGAGTTAAAATTCATTCATGGCCCAAAGGTATTTTCATTTTCTTTACCTTTTTAAACAGTTTCTGCATGTGAAGGTGTGCTGAAGTCCTTCAGATTTTGGCAACAGGAAGAAAAATTAAAAACAAAAAACAAACCGTTAAACCATTTAAATTGGGGAGGGGAAAGCTACATGTTCACATAATTACATGCTTATTTAAGCACCGTCTTGTATTATTTACTTCAGATTCACGTGTATTAGTCTGATCTGTTCAACTGTGTTGCAAGCTTCTTGAGGGCATTGACCAAGTCCCCATTTTTAATCTCCCACAATGCCTAGGCATGTAACAGACACTCAGTGAAAGTGTTGATTAATTGATATGTTTGGGATCATTTAGCAGTAACTTTGGAGTAAAGGAAGAAAGCTAGGGAACATAAAGGCTCCTATGGTTCTTAGAATAAAGGGAAAGATTTTCCATTTTTCTACCTTCATAAGATCTCTCATATATGCCCACTTCCCTTTTCTGACACTCCTGCTACCCTGGTGCAATCTCTTAAAGCATCATACCTGCACTAGATCTCCCTGATACAATCCATCCTCCGTTCAGCCATCAAAAGTGTTCTGACCATGTCACCCCTCCCCACCTTACTCAATGACTCTCTATCACTTCTGCGCACAAATAAAATGTCCTGTGCTTGGTGTTTAAAGCCCTTCACAATCCTCCCTCCAGCCTCTCTGATCTTCTTACACTTTACAACTCGGTCCTCCCCCCAATCCTGAATGCTTTGTAGTTGGGTGACACTGGCCTCCTCAAAACAAACAAACAAGAAACCCCTCTGACTCTGGGCATTTTCACTGGCTGTCTCACTTATTTGGAATGCTCTTCCTCCTCATCTTCACCTGCTGGTTTCCCTGACTTCCTTCAAACACCAGCTAACATTGCACCTTCTACAGGAAGACTTTCCAGATCCCTCTTAATTCTAGTACCTTCCTTCTGTGATTATTTTGAATTTTTCTTTCTCATGTTTTGTTCATACGTAGTTATTTTCAGTTCTAAGTTGTAAGCGCCCTGAGAGCAGGAACTAATTTTGCCTTTGTATCCCCAGGGCTTAGTATATTGTCTGGTACATAGTAGGTGTTTAATAAATGCTAGTTGACATGACTTTCAAGGAAGACAAAAACTCCTCAAAAAGGATAAAGTGTTTCATTGAATTCACTCAAATTTTGAAAAAGAATTTGGGGAAGGAAATTTTTCTAATGTTTTTTCTCAAGCAAATTCTCTTTAGTCCTGTCCTCTGGGAGAAGGAGAATGTGTGCTACCTCCCTTCCTGAGAAGCATTTGCTCTCATGTAGAAACGACGTTTGATCTTAAATGTTGGGCAGATTTGACGTCTAATTCTGCCACTGTTGTTACAGTTTCCTGTGCTAATCCTAATTCCCTTCCGAGGTTTTACTGCATTGGTTAAGTGGCATTAGTCTGTCAACAGCAGGATGAGGCAGAAGTTAGTAGTAAATGGACTTTTTTGAGGTCAGGAAAAGCTAAAAGACCAAAAGAAACCCATTTGTCAACTAAAGTCATCTTAGGAATTAGAAAAACCCCCAAATTCACAAAATATTTTGTTTCTTCAAACTTTGACCAACTTTTGCATTGTTTCTTTGTCATGGCATACCTCCTATATATCATCCAGAAAGCTGTGACAAGGTTTGCCCAGTCATTTGCATAGCTTGCTAGCTTTAATGTGTACCCTGTGTCCTCTGGGGAGCTGTCATGCTTACTCCTAATCATTCCTGGCAGGTCTTTGGCTTGCATGTGCAGAAAAGTTAAAAGGCTAGGAAACCTGGAAGCACAGGCAAAGGCTTCATGCTTGTGCCCTTGTTTCCACTGTCATCCAATATTAATTTATGTTTGTCACTGACAGGAAGAACCTTTTATAGCATTGGAGTGATGGCACATTGTGTAGTGGATGGAGTGCTGGCTTTGGCATAGGATAGATTTGAGTTCAAATCCAGCCTCAGAAACTTATGTGGCATAGAGCACCGGCCCTGGATTCAGGAGGACCTGAGTTCAAATGCGGCCTCAGACACTTAACACTGGTGAAGAATTCCTCCCCAAATTTCCAATTTAAGAGGGTTCCCGGGCACCACCATGTCATAATTTCTCACCTGGCTGTACTCTGTTGGACTGGACACTCTCATGCTTCCATAGTGGGTATCTTCCCTTCACCACTATCCTTCTCACATGTGTGTGTGTGTGTGTGTGTGTGTATTAAGCTCCTTGAGGGCAGACTCTTCTTTGTTTTTGTGTCCCTATAGTATATATCACTGTATTTGCACATAGAAGATGCTTAATAAATGTTTTTTGGGGCAGCTAGGTGGTGTGGTGGATAGAGTGCCAGGCCTGGAGTCTGGAAGACCTGAGTTCCAATATGGTCTCAGACACTTACTACCTGTGTGACCCTGGGTAAGTCACTTCACCTTGTTTGCCTGAGTTTCCTCATCTGTAAAATGAGCTGGAGAAGGAAATGCTAAACCGCTGCAGTATCTTTGCCAAGAAAACCCCAAATGGAGTCACGAAGAGTCGGACAAAACTGAGAAAAACTGAACAAAATGTTTATTGACTAACTGTTACCCTGGACAGATCACTTAACCTCTCGACCTCTGTTTTCTCAAATTAAAAATAATAACATCTAACATTTGTGTAGCTCTTACTATGTACCAGGCACTGTGTTAAATAAATAAAATGAGGGTTGGAATCAGTTACCTCTAAGGTTCCTCCCAGCTCTAAATCTATGATGCCATGAAGAATTCCATCACATTTCTTTTCACTCTTCTGCATAGTCCGTTGGGGAAAATATAACATGAACCTTAAAAGATGTAAGTGTAGTTTAGTTCTGTTAAGATGTTGGCTCTTTATTCTTTTCTGTTCTGTTCTGACGTGATGTAATGAAATTTCACTAAAGAGCCTTAGTTATTGCTTCTAAATAGCTGGGGACCTCCAGCTTGAAAGAGCTATATTGTGGACCTTTTTTGAGATAGTGTTATGAAGTGATTGACATCGTCTAGGTATAGGTGAATTATTATGTTACATGGACAAGCTCTATTGCCTTTGGCTACAATGGAAAGTACTTTTGTTCAGAATGCAACTTTTATGTTCGCATTTTACTTTGTAAAGCCTAAAAACGTAATTAATCATTTTAGGAAAAAGTAGTGTACTCATGAGGGAACAGTAAAATGCTACCCAGGAGATGATGCCCTATAAAGATTTTCCTCCTTGTCTGGATAAAATTTTCTAGGTTCCTATGATTTGTTGGCAAGCCACTGCATGATAGTTTATGTCTAGTACTATGTCTCGTGAAATAAAGTTTAATTTAAAAATCCATTTCTTCAAGCATATGCTACAAGTTTAATTCTTTTCTTGGATTGGACTCCACGATCTAAGGTTTCCTCTAGCACTAAAAATCTATGACTCTACTTTCCTGTCACTTTTTATTTATTAACATTGCACCAAATTAAGCACCTTACTTGAAAGTCTCTGTTCTTACACAAAGCTCATACCTCTATATTTTAAAACTTCAAAGGAGCAGTCTGGTTCCCCCCCACCTCATTATTTCATTGTAGATTCTTTGATGCATTGTGAAATCAAATCCAGTGACCATTTCTTTTAAACTGTGAAGCAAATGTACAATTTGAAATCGTTTTAGCTTATTTTTTCACAGTTCAAAAGAAAGCTAGTAATTTTCATTTAAATTATTGTTGTGTTCTTTTTTACTTCTGTGTACGTGTGCATAAGCATAGCTGTAAATTGATATTCCATTAGGAATAAATTTCAAAGCAGCATTCTTTTATGGAAATAAATCAATAGAAAAGGAATAAAGATGCTAAAAGAATCAACTAAAAATGGAACTCTGTGATAACCAGACAGCATGTTTTTAGACATTTAAAAATATTAACAATAACAACAATGACAAAAAAATCCCACCAATGGAAGTATCAAGGTCCTTTCGTCTATTTAATAAAAAGTGAAAAATTGGTGAGTTTAGTTTCATCATGTGTCTGAAGATGACAGTTAATAATGGCTTAGAATTAAGGGTTTCAAAATATTTTTCTTGCAAGTATTTTTATCCCTATTTTACAGATGATGAAACTGAGGTTATGAGCAATTGAGTGACTTTCCCAAGGCCACCTAGGAAGTTTTGGAGTTCAATAATTCAGTGCTAGATCTCTGCAGCTTCCAGGTCTACTGTTGTTTCTACTATATATGCTGAAACTTCATTTTAAGGAATGAATGAAAAAGCATTTATTAAATGCTTACAACATGCACTTCACTGAGGATAATGTCATCTGTTTTCTTTTTTGCATAATTAACAGCTTGTTTAAATAAATTGGGATTAAGCTGCTAAAATGTGAGATAATCCCTGCTCTTCAATTCCTCATATTTGAATTGAGAGAGATTGTTGTTTTTGTTACTCCTTCCTTCTTCAAGAGGACCCAAGACACCTGAAGGGTGATTTCTTGACTTGCAAATGAATTGGATTTCAGTGAGGCAGAGCTGTGCAGAGTCATTGGCCTCGCTCCCTCCTCCAGTCATCAGAGTCCAGTGCCAAGACATAGGGCAGATCAACTGGCATTGGCCTGGATGCAGTGGGAGACCTTGGCCCTTTTAAGCTAAGGTCTTTCCCAGGTCTCTGTCGTCTGAGGCAACACAGCCTAAAGGCTAGGTAAGAATTGAGGGAAAAGTTGGCCTAGCTTGCCTTCACAAAAGAATCTGTTTAGGAGGGGAAGACCCTCAGAGTTTCTGGCCAGGACAGAAACAATTGCTATTTATACACAAACAGTGAGCAAGTGAGGCCTGGGCTGGGATCTATTATTAGCCAATCAGTGACAGCCAAAGTGATTTGGGTTTAAAGGCACAGTCAGGTAGTGCCATTTGAACTCCAGTGGGCTTTATCAAAGCCTGTTTTTTCAGAGCTATATTTCAAGAAATCATAAATGATAATACATTGGAAGAGGAATCAGCTACAGATTGATTGGAAGGTCCTAGTAGCGCAGAGTTTTTTAGCTGTAGGATTGATGAGAGGGATCTGGTCATCCTAAGCATGCAGCTTCGGGGAGGTCAGGGCTAGTGAAGGGTTCTTAGGGTGCATTGGCATGTCATACAGCAATGTCTGTAGGTCTGGATGACATAGTGACAGGATAGATTGCCGTTACTGTCGTCTGGTTGGTGATCTTTCATTTCACTGCAAAAGTTATAGTTGAAGTCAGGGTACTGATGAGAACAAATATAAAAATTAGTGCCAAATAAAAAGTAAACATAAGTGGGCAGCTCAAGCCCACCTATTGAACAAGCTTTTAATTATGCAAAAGAGAAAACTAGATAACATTGAAGACTTTGAGGGCAGCTAGGTGGGGCAGTGGATAGAATGCTGGACCTAGAGTCAGGAAGACTCCTCTTTCTAAGTCAAAATCCATTCTTAGAACTTACTAGCTGTGTGACCCTGAGCAAGTAACCCTGTTTGTGTCAGTTTCCTCATCTGTAAAATGAGCTAGAGAAGGAGATGGCAAATCACTACAGTATCTTTGCCAAGAAAATCCCAAATAGGGTCACAAAGTGTGGGATACAACTGAACGACTAAACAACAGCAAAGACTGAATTATGGAATATTAACGCTGGAAGGGACTTTACAGGTCATGTAAGACAATTTCCCCATTTTGCAAATAAGGAAATTGCATTTCAAAGAAGTAATGATACTTGCCCAAGGTGACAAGATTAGTTATTAGCCAACCCAGGACTTGAATTAAGGTGTCCTTACCCATTCCTCCAGTCCAGGGTACCATTTTTAGAAAAGTGTGACTGAAGCAAAACATTGACCATAACGAGAACGCTAAAGAGTCTAGAAATTGTCTCTAACAATGAATGCATAATTTAATATTTGCTCAATAAATATTGAATTGACTGAATCTAGCCATATCTTCCAAGAGCATTTTTGGGTGAAATTCAGAGGGCAGAAAACAGACAAATAACAGAGCTGCTGGAGTTTTTATGGTAATTGCTATTTCTTCACAATGACAGTGAGACTGCCACCTTTGAACGCTGGATCAAAAAATGAACTTTCTAAATACAAGGTGGAGATTTGCCATGCTGTTTGTCTGAAAAACGATCTCTCACCACCCCAGAGGCTTACCATATTACTGCTCAGCTTAGTGAATGAAGACTCTGGAATGATGTAGCCCACTGCTGGTCAGAATTCCCAAACTCAAACTGAAATGATCCTTCTGCTTCAGCCTCCTCACTGCTGAAACCACAGGTGTGCATCGTCATGCTTCTCCAGAAAGATTTTTTATGAAGTGCTGTGTGCCAAGCTCTAGGAAGTATTAGGAATACAAATACAGGCAAGAGAGTTCCTTCCCAAAGGGAGCTTATATTTCGTTGTGGGAAGACAACACATCATCATCATCATCATCATCATCATTGTCATCGTCATTGTCATCATAATCATTATAGCTAGCATCTATGTAGCCAGGCATTTAATCTCATTTGATCCTCACAGGAAACCTTGGAGGTAGTGCTATGATTATCCCAATTTTTACAGTTGAGAAAACTGAGGCAGATGAAAGTTACATGGCTTGCCCATCTTAATTTGTGCCCCCTAGATTCCTTGAAGATTAGTGATATCCAGAAGTTCAATGGGCTTCTCTGAGAGATAGTGGGCTTCCCCTCATTAGAAGTTTTCAAGGAAAGACTGGACAACTAGTGGTCTAATAGATTTTTATTCAGGTGTACTTTGAACTAGATGTCTGTGGGCTCTCTTCCAACTCTGAGATTCTGTAATCTTTATTTTGAGAGACAATATGGTGTAATAAAGAGAATTCATTTGAAACTATACTTGGAACCCAGAAATTTGGGTTCAAATCACATCAGTGATTCTGGGCAAATTATTTAGCCCCTTGGAACCTCAGTATTTTCATCTGTAAAATGAGAATAATAATATGTCCACTACTTACTTTCCAGAATTGCTGTGAGAAAAGTGTTTTGTAGATATTAAAATGTCATGTAAACACGAGGAGGAATTATCATTCATTTTCTGTGTTATATTGAACTTAACCTCAAGTGATATGTACTGTTACTTAATAATTAAAATGTTATGACCAGATTTTTATTTTCTCACCTTTCTAATTTAAAATTATCTTTGAGATTGTCCTCATCTCTGCCTCTTGGCTTCTCTGGCTTCCTTTAAGTCTTGATTAAAGTCCTACCCCTTGCAAAAAGACTTTCCTGGTCTTTCTTAATACTGAGATTGGCTCCAGTTTATCCTGTATGTCTTGTTTGCACCTAGTTCCTTGCATGTTGTCTCCCCCCCATTAGACTGTGAGCTCCCTGAGGGCAGCTGCTCTCATTTTGCCTTTCTTTGTATCCCCAGTGCTTAGCACTGTATGTTATGCACAGTAGGTGCTTAATAAATTCTTGTTGATTGTTAATTTCTCATGAAAACAGTAAGTAAGAAATACTTACTCGTAAAAAAAAAAAAAGATAGCCGCATGGTTAGTCTACCCTACTGACTGTTTTCAAGGTAGGAAATGTTTTCCTGAAATCAGATAGGTTTTTTTTTGTTTCTGCTAATGAAGCCCAGCTAGCATTTGAGCCAGCTTCTTGTATAACCATCTGAGAAATAATTTATTTTTTGAAAGTCTCAGGTGACACAAGGCATTGAGGGAGTAGTTCACTAGTAGACTTATTTCATACATATGATTTAATCATGTTTCAATTCTACTTATGTAAACATTTCAACAATTCCAGGAAAAACCTCAGTGTTTGAAAATGAAATGGATTTCATCAGCCTTCTATTGCTATTAAAATACTAAGCCTTCAGTTTCTTCTGTGGAGGGCCAGCTTTAATCATTGTAAAAACATTTTGATAAGGCATGCACACATAGTTCTAAGGCACATATAAATAGCACTAAGATTAAGAATTCAGTTATCAGATTGTTCCAGACAAATGAAAGCATTCATGTTAGGAGAAGACAGGTAGGTGTTCTCAAAGGAAGCAAACACACAGGACCTTAGATTTAGAGCAGGAAGGGACCATAGACTTCCTTGAGTCCACCTCTTTTTACAGATGAGTAAACTGAGGCACAGCAAGGTTAAATCACTTATCTCGGTTCACACAGCTGCTAAGTGTCTGAGATGGAATTTGAACCCAGACTTTCCTGAGTTCTTCAAGTCTAGATCTTTATTCACTAAACCACGCTGCCCTCCATGTTCTGGCTCCTTTGCTCGTCTAAAGATTCATTTTCATTTTGAGTGTTCCTTATCCATGATTTCAGTTCCATCAGATTAATCATAATTATCCCTGCTCCTAAGATATGTTTTAAGGTGGTGCTTCAAGGCTATGACAGAAATAGTGTTTGTTCTGCTGTATCATGTTATCTTCGTCCTAGGTCCAAGCTAGACATGTTTGGACTCATCACCGCATTTTGACCAGGGGATGTCTGCCCCAAGTGTGGAAAGCCTTCCCCTGGTGGGATGGGCAGATGAGAACGGTTTGTTCTAATGATCATGAAAGCAACTGAGGCAGGCACTGTGGAGCGCTTAGAGCTTGGTCAGACATCTGAGACACCAGGGTCGTCTGCTGCAGCCTGAGCCATTGCTAGTCCTCCTGGCTTTTGTCTTGCAACTGGAATTCTGTGACTCTGGAAGAGAGAGTGAGGCTGACGACTTTGCACAATTCTTCCTCACTTAAATCCAATTCACACTCAAATCAAGACATCACCCTTGTGATGTCATTGGTCCTCTTTGAAAATGAAGAACAAACAACAGCTGGACAGCATGTGATGATGTCTTTTTCTGCTACAGCAACTTATGGAGCTGTTAAAGGGGTTTAGATCTGTGTTGGGTAGAGAGAGTAGTCTGTGAAATCACAGATCTAGAAGGGTGAATATGACTTCAGAACCTCTGTGTGGATAAATGCCAGCACACGGCTATCTCTTCTTTCTTTAACTTACGACCATCATTCGCCGTACTTCTCTCATTAGGCAGATGTTTGATGTTTTGTGACATATCTTGTGTTATTGTCTGATGTTGTTGACACTTGTCTTATTACTAAATTCTTAATGTGTTTAGGTTTTTTATCCATGAGCTCTTTTTGTGTAAAGCCCATATCTTGTATCCTTTCTGCCTTCCATAATGTCTTGCACAATGACTTACATATGGCAGATGCCTAGATATTGAGAGGCTGATGGAATAGAAACCTCGTGACTGAAGGTTATTTATTTATTTGTTTGTTTGTTTGTTTGTTTGTCTGTCTGTCTGTCTATCTGTCTATCTATCTATCTATCTATCTATCTATCTATCTATCTATCTTTGGCCAGGCAACTGGGTTTAAGTGATGTGCCCACGGTCACACAGCTAGTGAATA
Source organism: Phascolarctos cinereus (assembly GCF_003287225.1). Classification (NCBI taxonomy): domain Eukaryota; kingdom Metazoa; phylum Chordata; class Mammalia; order Diprotodontia; family Phascolarctidae; genus Phascolarctos; species Phascolarctos cinereus. The sequence goes on from NW_027555847.1 coordinate 513,430,904, forward strand.
TCATGTGTCCAAGGCCGGATTTGAACTCAGGTCCCCCTGACTCCAGGGCTGGTGCTCTATCTAGCTGCCCCGTGACTGAAGTTTTGAGGTTTAACTGTCCTGATTTTAAGATATTTTATCTTGCTTTGTCTTCCCTTCTTTACTTTCATTCTTATTTACCACTGGGTTTATAAGATCTATCATAGAAGTGGCTGCCTATTCTAAGTCTATAATGTCATTATTTACTCATTCTTAGGAGTCCAGTGAGTGACCATTTTGCCTCATTCATTTTATTCATTTAGCAAATATTTATTATTAAATGTCTCCTGTGGAGAGAGAGCATTGTGCTAGGCGGTATTTAATACAGGAAGATAAGATAAAAACTGCTTCTTGCTCTTATGACACATCAGTATAACATGTAACTAAATACAAATGTGCTTTCTGTCTTAGTTAAGTAAGAAGCCAAGGATCTCCTGGTACCTGTCATGTGTTAGTTGGCACAGTAGATAGATGGCTGAGCCTGGAGCCAGGAATACTTGAGTCCTAATCCTGCCTCAGACACTTACTAGCTGGCAAGTCATTTAATTCCTGTCTTCCTCTCAGAACTTGCCTCAGTTTCTTCAACTGTAAAACAGAACTCATAATACCTCTTGCCTTATATGGTTGTTGTAAGGATCAAAAAAATGGTATTTGTAAAATGCTTAGCAAAGTTCCTGGAATGTAGTGGACACTTAATAAATGCTTATTCTTTTATTCCCAAGGTGTTTTGAGGATAAAATGAGATAATATTTATAAAGCACTTTGCAAACCTTAAAGCCTTATTTCCATGCTAATTATTATTATTATTTGAGCAAGCCCTTGCTTCTTTGCCCTATTGTCCCTAGAGCATCTTGAATTTTTCTGTTACTACTTCATGCTTCCCATCTTAGATGGTAAGTTTTCATGAGGACAGGGACTATTTTAAGTCTTCTTCATATTTCCCACAATGCTTTGCACTTAGAAGTATGTAATGATTTATTCTTTGCCTTTTCCTGTGTGTGTGTGTGTGTGTGTGTGTGTGTGTGTGCGCACGCGCGTGTAAGTGAATAAGTGGAGAACTAAGTATAAGAATGAAGATTTCTTGTGGCTTAATAGAAAACCTAAAAAATAATGATCTTGTACTAGACTTTCATACATAATACATGGAGCCATACATCTTACACTGTTTGCTAGAAACATGCCCTTTGTCTTCCATATATAACACAAAGTATTTACAATAGAACCATTTAATTACTAGTACCTTTAGTAGCCTCAAACCTTTCTTTTTTCCTTTCTTAAAAATGAATACTTCTGGGACTTTCAAAGCTAAAACATCTGCTTGTTTTTATTTTATTTTCCCTTTTGCCATGGAATTTTGTTCTCTGTCAAAGTGAAAGAACAATTCTACCTTCTGAGTGTATTAGAGATTATTAGACTCTATTAGAGATAAAGTTTGTGTTTTGTCTTTTACCTGCTTCATAATTAAGCATATGTAAGATATAAATTGTGTGGGCCTATATAAATATATGGACTCAACTTATGGGTAGTGTAGACCAATATGATCCAAGCTGTGGCCCACCTCTACATAGAGTAGGAGAAGGATGTTGCCAATACTACCCCCAGTCTAATTGTGGTAGGAGGGAGAGGCAGGATCCAGGACAACTTCTTCTCCAGTCTCTAAGCAGGGTAGGTTGTTTAGTAAATTTTTTCAGTCGTGTCCAATGCTTTGTCACCCTATTTGGCGTTTTCTTGGCAAAGATATTAGAGTAGTTTACCATTTCCTTCTCTAGCTCATTTTCCAGATGAGGAAACTGAGGCAAATGGGGTTAAGTGACTTGCCCAGGGTTACACAGCTAGTAAGTGTCTGAGGCCATATTTGAATTCAGATCTTATTGACTCCAGGGCCCATACTTTATTCACTGCACCACCTAGCTACCCTCTAAGGGGTGTTTGGTTAGAATATCATCTGTCAGTTTAACCCACAGTATCTCTAGGCTGGGAGTATGTTAGGTTCAGAACCAAAGCTGCTTCTCTGGTCCCTCTCAAGGGAGAGGATAGCCTTTAGCTTATGCTAGCCAGGATGCTAACCATAAAAATATTGAGCTAGTCATTGTTTGTAAAAGAGTAAACATTTTCGTATAAACTATACAAAAGTATATGTTAATGTTAGCTTTTGATAGCAGCTCAACAGAATAAATTTTGGATAATTTCCATTTGAATTCAGTGAAGTTACTATTAAACATGGGAAAAGAACAGAATACTCTCTAATTTCCCAGACCTTCTGTTGGGCTGGCTTGATATTCCAATGGACAAATCCTTCTATTAACCATTTGGGACCTTGCTAGAACGTAGCATAGAAATTCCAAGTTTCAAAACCTGTGGCTGTGTAGAAGAAGATGCTTCTTCCCAGCCCTTCCTCTTGCCAAAAAAAACCCCTAAACAAATGAAAACAAACCAAAACACTAACTCAAATGACTAACTGGAAATTTACCTAAGTTCTTGAGAAATGTTTAAGCAAGAAGTCTGGAAAAGTTTTATATAAAAGATAATGACTCCTTTACTCTTCCCTTTTGCCCCCTGCCAATCCCCACCCCCAGCTTCAGAATGGAGTTTTTTAATAATGCACCTGAAAACAGGCTATTTGTAGATAGCATGACCTCATCTGTAATTACTGCTTTCCCACTGTGTTAGTATGCTATAAGCAACAGGAGCTGAATAGAATATAGCACCCCATGTGCTCACTAGACTTCAGAAAACAGACTGAGTCAAGGGACAGTATAATATACATCTGCCTAAACTAAAACCAAGTTAGTACTGCTGGGCTAATTTTAGAGAGAATTTGTACAGTAGTCCTCTGAAATAGAAGGGAGTTAGTTATCTCCTGGAAGTTAATTTTCCTCTGACTCCTTGGCTGTGATTCATTCTGAAGAGTAATATATTTTCCAAGTGCCCAGCCCTAAATCTCTCTTCTCTTCCTTCCCTTTAAACCTTCAGTTCGGTTACTCTGGACAGAGAAGAAAGGCCACAGCTTTGGCTTAAAAGATAAAATAAGGAACCTGCATTACTCAGTGCTTGACTAAAAGCTACACAAAGTATCCTATCTCTTTCCCATAGAGATTAGTGGTCTGTTGTAGAAAGATAGGAAGGCGGTAGAGCAGTTCATTGGAGACAGATGCTGAGAGCCACCTCTTTCTGAAATACATACAGTTTCCTGGTGGTGACATTCTGTATCAGTCCACCGATCAAGTAATTTATGGAAAGTGTCTCCTTTTTGAAATGAATCTTTCCTCATGTAGCATAAAGGATAGCTCGGTACTACCAAATGTCTCCTCCCTCACATCCCCCAGCATGGCTGGTTGGTGGCTGATTCAGCTGCCATGCATCTGATACTCCTAGTCCAAAGAGTGATTGCCAAGAAAGGGCCTGATGAAAGTCTCTGGACCACCATGTACAGTTACCATTGATGTGGCTGGTGAATATAGTTCTTCAATCTAAACTGTAGTCATCCATGGCCAACAAGATTTTATTTTTCTTTTGGCTTAGGTCAAGAATATTTAATTCTCCTTTCTCACTAAGAGAGATATAATAAGAATAAATGGAATGAAATGTTTCATTTCTCATGGTCCATTGGTAAATTTTGGAGAACTTAAGGCGACACGAACAGCCCTGCTGATAATAAGCACTTTATATCTTCAAGCTTCTACCATTGAAAGTTTTTCTGTCTTTCTCATGTTAGGGCCATACTTTTGGAATATTCCAGGAAGTTATCTCAGAGAGCCAAAGAGGTCTCCAACTGAACATTCCTGGTTTCTTGAAGAGACATGCAGCCTTTGACAGTGTGGTGGATTATTTATAAATGTGTGTTGTCTTCTCCATCGGACTTCATAGAAATGACATTCATCAGCCTTGCCAGAGAGTGCATCTGCCTTTAAGTGGCTGCCAGGCCCTGTGTGCCAATACCCACTTAAGATTCTGAACCCCATTCAAAAAATCTCTGAATCTCATTCAGCAGATTTAATCATGCTAGCCTTGGCATAGATTTTGTTGCAGCCTGGGTAAAGTAGGGGTTCCCAATATTTGTTTCGGAGGGAAGCTAGCTCCTTCAGAACTCACTCAGGCACAGTAGAAAAGAGCTCTGGATTTGTCATAAGGACCTGGGTTCGAATGCCAGATTTGTCACTTAACTTCCAGTGTTACTGGGCAAATCATGTAACTTCTTTGTATCTCATGAAGTTATTGAACTATAAAAATGAAGGAATGGGGCTGAACAAGAAGATCTATAAGTTTTCTCTAGCTCTAAATCTGTGATCCTATATCCTTCTCATTTCCCCAAAGCCTTGAGACCCTGGTGGAGATGTCAGTAAAGTTCCTGTCTTTGAATGGAGGATGAATGGTGTTTGTTTATAAAGGATATAGGTAGGTGAGGGGAGGGGGAAGGGATGAGAATAAGCATTTTTCTATCACCTACTATGTATCGGGCACTGTGCTAAGTACTTTACAAACATATTCTCGTTTGATCCTCACAACAGCTCTTCAAGGTGGGTGCTGTTATTTGACCCATTTTGTGTATGAGGAAACAGAGGTTAAGTGACTTGCCCAGGGTGACGGAGTTAATAACTGTCTGAAGCTAGGTCTTCTGGAATCCAGGTGAGGGTCAGATAAGTTCCTGTCTGAGATTGGAGGAGGTAGCCCATTCCACTGGTAGCCTTCTACTACCTGTTGATAATTCTGGCCACCTTGAGAAAATGGTGAGGAGATAGCATATTGATGGTCCTCTGAAGCCCCCAGTGAGGTCAGGCATTGACATCTATACCTACCAGTCTACTCCTACAAATCGCATTGCATTGGTTGGAGATCATTAGCAGCAGAAGAGCATCTGATCATTTGGTGGTAACCATAGCACTTGGAATTCTTGCTGATTTATATCACCCCAAGCACATGCCCATCTGGGCTCTGGCACTCTTCATTGCACCCAACTGGAAGGATTTATTAGAGAAACAAACTGAAAGTGTTTGGTGGAAGTCTTCCCTCACCCCTTTTTAAGCATTCAAAGTACATCTGATGAATAGAAAGAGGTCTCTAAAGAAGCAGAGGTTGAAGATAGGAAATGTAGCTATTCCAGATATGTGAGGGTAAACAGTAATGAATTTGGGATTAGATTCCATATGAATGAGACTGGAAACAAAACAAAGGAAAACAAATCAAGATTTCTTCTTCCTTGAAGGTTACTCAGATCTTTTTCACTTTTATTGCTGTTTGATAAACCTCTACCAATGATACAATTGTCAAATAAAACTATGGGAGCACCTACCTTGTTTTATTCATCTTAGCAAATATGTGTACACTGATGAGCACAAGCTACCAGTAATGACTAGTACAGTGACTGAAGTTTTTGCAGGTGCTTTTGTGTTTTTTGGACCAGTAGGGTCCCTTTTGGTAAATTGACTCTTTTTGTCCAATAAAGAACAGATATATTAAATGAGGAGACACAGGAGGCAGAGAGTCTCTTCAGTAAGTTAACCATTTCCTTTTTCCTGATGTGGTCAGATCTAATATTTTGGAAAGTAAATTACCCTTTGGAAATTGTTTTATTGCTTCCTTTTTTTTCAGCAGTGCTAATCATTCAGGTGGTTGTTGTTCATTCATTTCATTCAGGTAGCTCTCAAAATGGTAGCGAGAATATGATAAATGTGGAATCACCTTTTATTGCCTTTAATTCTTCAAACTATGGAAGGATGACAAAATACAAGGATCTGATCTTAACTGTCCAGGGTTCCACTACTCTCAGGCTAGTGTGGAGGATCTCAGAAATAAGATTTAGTCCATTTTATTTCCAGTTTGGAACCACGTTTCTCCTAACCAGGTCTACATGTTAGGTTCCACATTACGGACGGCTAATTATTTATGGCACTTGTCCATTTCTTTTAACTGTCGACTTTCTA